>NC_137005.1:854486-1134486 GCF_032717465.1 Coenobita brevimanus | reverse complement strand
TATTTGTTGGTTTTAGTGAGTAATTTACAGGTGTTAGGCCTAGGTTAGCTTCCTTGACAGCTGCTAGGCCATTTAGATTGGCTTTAAACTTGTTTTTGGGTTCATTTGGGTGGGTTTTGGACTTGGTTTGGGGGGAAACCCAAGGCTGGTAAACAGTTCACATTGAAATACATGTTAAAAGTACCCCGATGTAAGATGCCCTGCCTAACGATTGGGTATTACCTAACCAATTAGATCGTTAAACCGGGGCATGCCTATATATATATATATATATATATATATATGCTCTTTCCTGTAATGTGGTATCGAGTAACGCGGATTTGTATTCATGTGGTAACCTACAGTGTGACCAAAAAATATGTACCTTGTTCACAAACAGATATACCACGGCGAGTTGTCGTGTGTCGGAGCTCTCAGATGGTCCGCCAAAAGTCACGTATTGTGCATGTTGACATCAGGCGAGTGGTGCACTGTGATTGGTTGCATGACATCACATCCATATGTATCCCCATTGGCCGCTGGGGGCGTCCTCCACTGTTTTTTGGTGGTCTCCTGCTTTGTGCTTGCATCAGAGGTAGCTACTCCCATGGTACAGAGCATTGTTATCTCTGTCAGAGCCAGTCATATTAGTGACTTAAACTTTTTCCTTGTTAAGTAAAACCTCATGATTAACGACTTCACTAATTAATGGTTTCTTCCTTAAAAAAAGAAAAAAAAAAAGCTGGAGGAATATGAATTGAATTGGTAAGGTCTTTCTGCTGAATGTTAAATGTACATTTAACATTCTTTTGTTTGTTTTTGTGTGTATATGTGAAAGAGAGGGTATTGATGCAAACAGTAATGTATTCCATTATCCCCTTAATAACCCTCTGCATTGAACAACCCTTTACAGTACTGGTGTCAGTGATGTCGAGTTATCGCGAGCTATAAAAAACTGTGAACAATTATGGGAAGGAAACAAAGGTCACTGGTATGTTTACATGACTCTATGCTACCATCCCAAGCAGTCAGGCACATGCACCGTAATTTTATTAATTCTTCCGTGAATCATAGTGAATCACAAGATGGGTTTAGGAAACTAGAAAAACACATTGCTTGGTGTACCAGATGATTATTGTCACATCTTTAAGAAAAATAAATTAATTTTAGAACTCTGGCTAGGGATGCATGCAAATTTCTGAACCCACGATAATTGAGGGGTTAAACCATTAAGCCATACCTACAACTGTTTGTTTCTGATGCAATGGAAGAAACTTACTCTACATACTTAAAGATAGGTTATGTTTCCCAAATTCATAATTGTAGGTTACGTTAGGTTTGGTTAAATTATTAGGTAGTTAAAATAGGTTAGATTAGGTTTAAACACTTGGACAGTCCCCTCCATGAGTATGCTGACAAATCAGACAAGAGTTGTTACAGCTAAACTGCTAAAAACAATAGGGAAACAGATTTAACAAGAAACATTTATTGATGGGTAATGCATTACAGTATCAGTGGCTCATAGGCGTCACAATTACCAGTAAGTGTCATGTTCAGGAAGGTGTTTGGAGCACAGCCTTTGCTAATTTGTCAAGGTTACTGTAATGTCGAGGGACGTTATGTGAAGCTGCAGAATGTGGAGAATGTTTTTGGCAAATCATATAAAGCCAGGATTCCAGGGGCTTGAATGATGAGTGAATGGAAGCTTGGCCTATTGAACTGGGCAAACTTGGGCTGTCTGGACGTTGCTACTCCTCACCCCGCCCAAGGATGGGAAAGGAGATCCAGATGATGATGATGATGATGTATGAGTACAAGAGTGAGTGTAAGTAGAGTGTTTTTTGGAGGGTTGGGGTGGGATTTGGGGTGAAAAGGGCGGCTTTGGAAAATGTCCAGTCAAGGTTAAGCCCATTATAATGGAAACATAGAATGTATGCCATGGAAAAATATAGCGTGACATATGGCCAGTCTGCATTACCCGCGTTGAAGGAGGGAGCACTATATATATATATACATATATATATACTGTATATATATATATATATAAGGTACTCCAAAAATACTGAATATCGTTTGTATTAATACTGTAATTCGCTGGTGATATTTAGCATAATTATGGCACAGGTACCATTTTAGTAAAACTGTGTAACATTATGAAAACAAATTTGTGTCATCATGTATACCTCTGTCAAATGGAATATTTGAATTAGGTAAAATTTCAGTATGTTAATCAAGCAGTGGTAAGAACAGAAGTGGCATAGAATTACAGGCTTCCATGAGATGTTTAGTATTTAACCTTGTCATCTGTCACTGAGTGGCCATTACCTTCTCTTTCTCTCTCTCTCTGTGAACCAGATATTGTCTAGGGTTGTGAGAAAGCTGTATGAGGTTGCAAAAACTGGGTGCAGAGCCACTGCTTCTGGTGCTGGCTGAACTGTGATCATCAAATCCTTTGTAACTGTTGTGTTCCTCTATAAGCTTTACTGTTAATAGGTTTCATGTGTAAGGTACTTTTCTAGGATGCCAGCATCCTTATATACATATAAATAATATATATATATATATATATTCATATTTAAACTATGCTGTTGTAAATGTACAGATTTCCTATTTGTATAACAAAAATGTTCAAGTTAATTAATTGCCACACTATATTTGTAATAGCTTTATTTTTTGATAAAAGAGTAGCCCTAAAATTTATTGGCAGATGAGCAATGTATTATATATTTATGGATGTTTGTGTTCATGATAATGCAAATATCAAGAATGATGCACCGGACTGCAGTGGCTCAGCCTCTAGTGAATGTGTACATATTGTTGACTAATTATTAAGAAGCCTAGATGCAATAAAGACACAAGCAAGAAACTTAGTGTAGAGCTATGGTGAAAATTCTGAAGATATATTTGACAACTTGTCTTGTTTATCTCTTTAGGCTCCAGATCTCACTTAAAGCTCTTTTGCTTGTCATCACTATCTTATCGAAATTGTAAATCATTCCACTGAAATATATACAAATATAATGTCCAATTTCTTTATTTTTTATTCCTAAGTATCACGTTTCAACTCTTAATGGAAACAGATTATGGCCGAGTAGTCAGAAAGGGGATCATATCAATAGTGCTTAACCCGTACCACACTATTGACGTGGATCTACGTCCCCCTCTTAAATGCCAGTGACATAGATCTACGTCCTGTAGCATTGAGAAGATATTGCAAGGAACCGAAGTAAAATGGAAGGTAATAACATATCTTGCTAACTTCAGACATTTCTCTGCCTCACTTACAACATTGACTTGGGAGTGCGGGAGGCAAGTGACGAGTCTTCTCTTTAGCTGCTCACAGCCGCTTTGCTCTCTCAGTAACCTTGAAGATTTCAAAGGTTGAGTGGCACCAACCAGACTCAATTCAACCAACTTTCTGGTTTTGGTAATTACTTTTATTAATGCCAGGGATCTTATATTGATGTATTAAGCTTATTTAGTCACAAAAAAATTGAAACTCTGTTCACAAGCTCACATCTGCTCTGCTCTCTTAGCAACCTTGAAGATTTCAGAGGTCGAGTGCCTCCAACCTGACTCGATTGAGTTGATTTAACCAACTTTCTGGCTTGGTGATTACTTTTATGTGTGCCAGGGATCTTACATTGATGTACTATGCCCATTTAGCCAGAAAAAAAATCCAAAATCGGTTCACAAGCTCACAGTCATTCTCCTCTTTCCGTAACCTCGAAGTTTTCAGAGGTAGAGTGACACCAACCTGACTCGATTCAACCAACTGTCTGGCTCTAGTGATTACTTTTATTGGTGCCAGGGATCTTATATTGATGTATTAAATTCATTTAGCCAGGATAAAAACATCCAAAATCGGCCAGCATAGAGGGGTATCTTTTTTCTTTTTTCTTTTTTTTCTCAAGCTCGGTATGGGTTAAGTTGGGACTGATTTATTGACAGACTAAATGAAGAAAACAGTCATTTTAGTATGACTGATTGATGGAGACAGTCCTTTGACTAAATGAAGTGCCCACCCCTATGGGAAGCTCAGGTAGGGGTGTCGCAAAACCCTCCCCATAGGACCCACAGTCAGGGCTGCGAAACACCAACCCACAGGGGAAGCCACGGGGAGGCGCGTAGAGCGCACAAGAGGTCCGAGACAGAGGGACTTATGTCCCCTGCCACCATATGCCCTCTTTCTCTCAAGCACCCCCCACTGAGAGGCATGCGGTGCTGGTACACTACACTCCAGCCAGACCAGCACTTGCCAGGATCAGGGTGGGACTCATCCTAGCACAGTCCCAAGCAGCACCACGATGACAGCCAGTGTGCACACCGGGGAAGAGACGGCCACTGTACGCCCTTCAGCTGTTACCCCTTGCAGCCCCACAGTGATGGCCACTGTACACACCGGGCAGGAACCAGCTGGTAGACCAGGAAAAGGCAGACCCGCGGTGATGGCCACTGTACGCACCAGGCAGGAAGTGATGGCCTCTGTATGCACTTCGGCTGTTGTCTCTAGGGCCCGTGGACCTGCGGTGATCTTCGTCCACAGTCCTCAAAACTACCCCTTTGGAAGAGGTCCCTGGCTTGGCCCACCACCCATCCAGAGGCTGAGTGGGATGTTTCTCTCTCTCTCTCCTCACAGATGCAGTCCCCCAAAAGAGTTGCAGCTAGAGGAGTTGTGACGAGGGCCCACGAGCCCGGGGATCCATGCCCTGCAGCCTGCCCTGGACAATGCCCTCCGCTGACGGACTCCACAGGAAGGGATGCCGCAGGCAACTCCTGACGGGGGTCCGACCCTGCAGCGACTGAAGCCCCCAGACACCCAGGGGCACCCCTAGGACTCCGGGGTGTGACCTCCCCAGCCCCACCTGCAGACAGCCCTCCTCCGGGAGCAGGTGGAGGCAAGCATGCCTGCTGGCCTTGTTTGGCCCCAGTCCAGAGGGCCACCTTCCCGGTCGAGGCGCCACCAGGAAAGGGCCTCCCTCCATGCCAAGCAACAGCCCCTCCCAGACAACATCGCCCCTGGCAGTAGTCCTGTGCCTCCTATGGGAAGGCACACCTGACGAGCTACCTCCCATGCCCGGGCGCCACATGTAAGCAGCCCAGGCCATGGTCTATCAGCCTGACAGTGTCCCCCTTAACCTGTATATGTGTATCATTGTTACTGTACTGTAAAGATTGTAGTTAAGGCAATATACGTGTAAGGTTGGTCAGCCGAGTTTTTATGCCCTGTTCCTCTTGCTGTGTATTATAGTTCTGGTCTCGAAAGAGAACCCTGTTCAGTAACTAGTGTTCTTAGGACGAGAAGTCGACCTAAGAACACCTAGCATAACAGTAAAATTGTTGCTATACTGTACAGAATACGGTGACAGTTCAGTTATATGAATACTGTACAGTATCCATAACAGTCCATATGAGGTTCATTGTGCAACTACACACACTAAACACGCACATATGCTAAAACACACACACACACACACACACACACACACACACACACACACACAAGATCAAGAAAATACAAAGAACAGCAACCAAGATGGTCCATAGCCTGGTAGATCTGTCGCACAGGGAAAGGCTGGAAATGCTATCTGCCTACCTTAGAAGAAAGGAGAGAGGGGCGACATGATTACAGTGTTCAGGGCCATGATGGGAGCAGAAAAAATTGACAGAGATGTGTTTGTATGGGATGGAAGAGTAACAAGAGGGCACGGAATGAAACTGAAAAAGCCAAGTTGCTTGAAGGACATCAAATACAGTTTTCCATATAGATGCATAGACCTGTGGAATAACCTGGACAAGGAGATTGTCCAGTCTAAAAACTTCAACGAGTTCAAAGTAAAATTTGATTTGAGAAACAGCGACGGGACCCCACGAGCGTAGCTCACTTCCTGTATATCACAACTAGGTAAATGCACGCAGCACAAGCATTCTATTTTAACTAAAATTACAACTTAAGGGTTTTACTGCACTGTGTATGTAAGAAGTGTTTGTCAGAGTCAGGGTCTGCTGTAGGCTACAGTTATAATCTTTTTCTCTTATCATAATGAGATAGGTAATGTTATGCCAGGTATTTTTAGGTCGACCTCTCGTCCTAAGAACACTAGCTATTGAGGGGGGTTCTCTTTCGAGACCGAAACTAGAATACACTACAAGAGGAACAGGGCATAAAAACTCGGCAGACCAAGCTTACACATATATTGCCTTAACTCTTATCCTTCACAATGTACAACATAATAAACAGTACATGTAAGTATGAACACAGTTAGGCTTCAATATACACAATAATATATGGCCAGGTAGATATGCACACTGTCAGGCCCCGCTATACACAGTAATATATGGCCAGATAGATATGGACAATGTCAGGCCTTATTATACACAATAATATATGGCCAGGTAAGTTACTAAGGGCACTGTCAGGTTTCACCATACAACATAACGCACAATATAGGGTGATACACTGTCAGGTTCTTCTTGGGATACTGGGCCTGGGCTGATTACAGATGGCGCCCAGCTGTGGGAGGCAGGTCGTCAGGCGTGCCCTCCCTCAGGGGGCATGGAACTACTGCCAGGGGTGAGGTCATGCCGGCGGGGCTGCGGGTTGGTGTACAGGGAGGCCCTTTCCTGGTGGGGCCTCAACCAGTGGTGTGGCCCTCGGGACTGGGGCCAAGCAAGGCCAACAGGCGCGCCTGTCATTGCCTGTTCCTGGCAGAGGGTCGTCTGCAAGTGGGGCTCGGGAGGTCCCGCCCTCCTGGCGGTGTCCCTGGGTGACTGAGGGCCGCAGTCTCCGCTGGGTCGGACCGCCGTCAGGAGCTGCCTGCGGCATCCCTTCCTAGTGGCGTCCGTCAGTAGCAGACGTCATCCAGTGGTAACCTATAGTGCATGGATCCCCTGGTCCTGGAGAGGCCCTCGCCACAACTTCTCGTGCTGCAACTCCTTTTGGGGGCTGCACCTGTGAGGAGATAGAGAGAGAAAGACGTCCCACTCGGCCTCTGGATGGGTGATGAGCCGAGCCAGGGACTTCCTCCGAAGGGGTAGTGTCAGGGGCTGTGGACGAAGGGCGTACAGTGGCCGTCCCTTCCCCGGCGTGTACAGTGGCCGTCACTGCGGTTCCACAAACCCTAGAAATAACAGCTGGAGGGCGTACGGTGGTTGTCCCTTCCCCGGTGCGTACAGTGGCTGTCACCGCGGTGCTGTTCCCTGAGGAGTAGGCAGACGAAAGGCGTACAGTGGTCGTCCCTTCCCCAGTGCATACAGTGGCTGTCACCGTGGTTCTGCCTCTGCCCGGTTTACCAGCCGACATGCGTACAGTGGCCGTCACGTCCTGTCTGGTACATACAGTGGCCATCACTGCGAGGCTGGTTCCAGGGGTAGCTGCAGCCGACGAGTGTACAGTGGCCATCACGTCCTGCCCGGTGCGTACAGTGGTCGTCGCCGCAGGGCTGCAGGGGGCGACGAGTTCTGCGGGGAGGGAGGTTTGAAAAAATCGCGAAAAATCAAAGTAGGCTAAAGGAAAACTATTTCATTATATCTCCTCTATTTTCACACTACGGTCTGATCTTATAATTTAAATATGTGTTATACCAATGCTTAGATTAATCAGGTTTCCTTAATTTTCTGTATATTATGGAGTGTCGGAGATTTAAAGGAATTGTTCGAATGCTGACCTTGACTTCGACTGTTATAATACTTTGTTAACTCATATCTCTATCTTCCTACGAAAATTTCATTGTTGTTAGGTAAATAACGGATTTCTTATTGCTTTTGATGATTGTACTGTCGAGAAATTAAGTATCACATCTGATATTGAAGAGAGTATCGGTTTAAACAACAACGAAATCGAACAAACACCTCCAGCCAATCAGAATCTCGGCAGGAACAGTGTTGCCATAAATGCCTGGCCAGATTAATTGGTATGAGGTATAGTGGAGTGGACACACTGATGCCATTCTTCCTTATGTTACTCTTGCAAGGGTGGGCAGGAGGAATAAATTACTATGGAATGTAGGCAGATATGGGCAACAGCAAGCAACATAGGCCGTTTTTACTTAGGAAAAAAAAAAAAAAAAGCCTCTATCTTGCATGCAGAGTTATAACAATGTTTTGCACTTATTGTAACCCTTAGTGTATATCAGAGTAATTATGTGACATAATTTGCAGATATAAAACATTTGGGAAAGAGACTCCATGCAGTTCCTTACTCTCTCTCTGTCTCTCTCTCAAATTACGAAACGAAATGGTTAAAAGAAAAAATTGGAATCGAAATGTTAAAAGATTGGATTTATTTATCTTGGATTTATCATATCCAAATTAATGGAAAAGGAAATACTGGATTTTTTTTTTTTTTTTTTTTGAAGAACACAAACCTACTCTGTTCAGTCACGCAGTTTTAGCCACCAAAGGAACATTAATTTCTAAGAAACATTATATAATTTTAAAAAAGGCTTAATTATAGGTTAAGATTTTAAGTCCAGTACCTGTATATGATAATATTAATTATTTCTAACAACAGCTGCAATAGAAGGTTCCAACAATGAGATTTGACGGGCCCGTGGCCACCAGGCTCTGTGGTTAGAACAGACGGACGGCGGCGAGGTGTGTTGGAGGAGGAAGGTAAAGCTCCGTCATATTTCGTCATTTTTAGCGCTGGTTTTTCCGTTGAAGTCCAGTAGAAGTTACAGGTGACTTGACTGGCAACCTTCTGTTGCTGCTTATAAAGCCGATATGCAATTTTTCTTGTAATTTGTGACACATTGTACATATAAAAAATGTGTCAGTTTGGAAAACATCGGTGACAGCCATGAGTGTATTTGGCAGTATTATAGAAGTGGATGCCTTCATACCTTACCTGATGATGACAGGGATATCAGCAAGTATTAGAGGCGCAGCAGGGGAGGTGAAGAATCGTAAAATAATGTTAAATATGACAAGTGGCAGCCGGCTTAATAAATGGTTGGTTGGTTTCCCCAAGTAGTTGCTCATTATCCATTCACCGGGTTTTCAAAGTCCTTTTTACCTACATGCTGTATAGGAATAGCTGCCGTGGTTACTGTGGTTACTGTAATTCTTTGTGATGTTGCTGCACCACTTGTTTAATATGAATTTTGGTGTGCATATTTTTTAGTGAGAATTTCTGTATCTGTGCATAGACCCTTAGCTCATTTTTGTGACCCCAGGCTCGTGTGAATGTGAACCCAGAGGACTGCAGGCTGAGGTTTCCCTTCTGTAACGCATCCGCCATTTTTAGGTGGATAGATTGTCATGCATGGTATTAGAAATCACACTATCTTGACTGAACTGGGAGGGCTCGATAAAGCTTTCATTTATTCCCTTTGATGTACTAGATATTTAAAGTTAAAGGATGGAGTGGAGAGATATATGAGAAAGTGGTGTTTGAGCTGGGGGGAGGGCAGTGAAATGGCGGGGGACACGGTGACATGGAGGCGCTTTGTTTGTGGCCACCCCTTACAGGATTAAGGCGTCTGGCAATAGATAGAGTTAAATACTCTGGAGGTAGGAAGAGTAGTTAGGATATTGTAGTGATTAGGTTCATAAGAGAACTAATACTTGTTGGTTTCAGGAGGTTGGAGGGAGGGCAGATTGATGGAGGCATGTCAGGAGAGTTGCAGGGAAGGAGGCCACCCCAGCTGGGATTAAGGTGGATAAGGACCCTCCAACCACCACATCTACTTTGTTTCCAGAGGAGGAAGCATTCGGCTGGATGCTAAAATGGTGAGCAACCTTTAAAATATTCTTCTATACCTGACCCATTCCATCCATAACTCATTTTATTCATGATGTGTCCAGGCTATTTTGTACAGCTTTGGACAGGCTGATGGGTTTATTAAAGCTTTATATAAACCATTCAGCGTGTAAAGTTCCTCCCAAGCTGCCTAAAATATCTTGTAACTATTATTTATTTATTTTTTTACCTTTCCCCTTTTTTTCCCCCCAGCTCATTTCACATACAGTAGGTCAGTTGAAAAAGGCAGTGCTACAACTCTACACCCCTTTTTCTTTGTGACTAGCATCATATCTAGCGCTAATTTAATGATAGATAAGCATTAGATGGAGAGAGAGAACAGTTATATTAGCCAAGTTATAGTAATTTAGTGGTAGGTGGTGGCGACCATCATCCACTCACTTGATGTAGTGCAGCCTACTTCTTCCTTAGCCTTTATCATTGTTTTTCTGTGCCTGCCCTCCTCTCTCCCTATTTCTCCCATCTTTCCTGTCACGTCTTATTGCTTTTCTTTCCTTTACAGGTTGCTTTACATTGAGTGACAAGCCAAATGGTTTCCCGTAAGCCAAAAAACCATTTAGCACTGGGTGGTAACCATATAACCAAACCATACGTGCTCCCTACGTGTCAACAAATGGGTTGGTGGAGGGTTAGTGCCCCTTCCCGTAAAACAAATAACTCAGAGTCAAGTGGCCACCCATTACGGGATTATGGCGTCTGTCAATATAGATAGATAGATAGATTAGTAATTGCAACCTCCTTTTCCATAGCACTTCTTTGTGACTAGCATCATATCTAGTGCCAATTTAATAATACTGATCAGCATTAAAAATGGAGAGAGAGCAATTTTAAGCCAAGTTAGAGAATTAGTAGTTGAAACCCCAGGCTTATCTGAGTGTGAACCCAGTAGACGCCTAATTGATAATGAGAGAGAGAGAGAGAGAGAGTGCTGGATTTATCCCCACCTGCCATTACATCCTCTCCTGCAGACCATTTTCTTCCTCTTGTGGGGCATAGATGTTTAAATAACTGGGCAGCTCCACCACCCAGCTTTTTCAGTGTCACCACATGAAGGCATCCAGTAAGAACAGTATGGAATCGTTCTGCCTTGTTACCATACTCTTTTCACTTTAACCAAAAAATGTGTCTTGAATGCTGAGTTGTAGTAATAGATTTAACAGTAGATTGTGCTGCTAGTGACAAATTGGTGCTATGGAAAGGTGCTTAAACCCTAGTATTGTCGTCTATATATCTATCTATTGCCAGATGCCTAAATCCTGCAAGGGGTGGCCACAAACAAATCTCCATGTCGCCCTGTCCCTTACCGCTTTACTGCCCTCCCCCCCAGCTCACCGCCCCTCTTTGTTGTGTTTGGCCATTAAGCTGTAAAATAAGCCGCAAGAGGATGAAAATTAGGGCCAGGTTAAGGTGACAAGGGTATAGTTTCTGCTGTATCGTAACAAAGTAGCACTATGTAAAGATTTTAGAGCCGTAGTATTGTCATGCTCTGCTATTAGGCTAGGCTGTGAAGGATGGCCAAGAGGGAAAAAAATCTGGGCCGACTATAAAACAAAAAAATGATAGTCTCTGCAAGTAGCCAAACATTTGCACCACAACTTACCAATTTTCCTATCTGGCCAAATTACTAGGCTGTTGCAGAATTACTAGAATACTGCTAAATTGTAATATGTTTTTGCTTTTGCTAAATAGAAAAGGGTACAGTAGATGTGTAGATAGATTGACAAGGTTGACAGCTATCTCGTAGGGAATCATTTTTATTGAGTCAGTTGGAGACCCATAGGCATTCACGAAGGACGACAGTAGTGTGTGTGTGTGTGTGTGTGTGTGTGTGTGTGTGTGTGTGTGTGTGTGTGTGTGTGTGTGTGTTTATACCTCCTCTCTAGACCATCTCCAAGCTTATCAGAAATGTGAACTAGGTGGATTGCAGGCTTGAGTTGGCCTTCTGCAGTGCACCATCCTCCTTTCATGGATAGGGAAGTAGATGAGATGGCTTTTATGAGGCAGTTAACTCTTCATTTCATATGAGAGAGGGGGGTGTAAGTTGGGGGGAGGGTGGCGAAATGGCAGGAGACAGAGCAATATGGCGGCGATTTGTTTTTGACGACCCCTTGTGGGACTGAGGCGTCTGGCTATAGATAGATATAGGTAGTATTAAGTTTTGAGGAGTGAATGCTGCTGTAGTTTTTGGCTAGAATGTGTACAAGCCAACAGTATGGATATGGTGGCAACTTTCAACCAGCATGAGAGATGTGATTTGAAGCATGTGTTCATGTCTAACGCCTCACCATACCGCTTATCAGAAGGATGGGTCTTTTATAATCAGGGCCACCAACATGAAAAATTTCCCTTCCCTACCCTAGAAATTTTTAAGTATACAAAGAACATTCCATAGAGGGGAAGAAGTTTGGGAAAGAAGTGATTTAGAGAAGTACAGCCATTCAGTGTGGTGGTGTTCTGGGTTAAGGTGCTTCAACTGGATGTGTTTATGAACACAGGTGGTCTGTTGTAGCGCTTGTGTATTTAGTTGCCTGGTGGTTCTGTGGGTTAAGGTGCTTCAGCTGGAAATTTGGAATGTTAGGATTGTTTTAGCTCCCTAGTATCATTTAGGTTTCAGGTAGTTTAGTTGGTTAAGGTGTCTGATGGTCTACAAAGCAAAGGTGCCTGATGGTCTAGGAAGTTAAGGTGCTTTGTTAGTTAGTGGGTTTGGGTGCCTGCCAGTGGTCCAGTGGGTTTGGGTGCCTAGTGCTTCAGCATCCACAGCTTAGTGGTTCAGTTCCATCAGATGAAAACAATCCAGCTAATGTCTTTCTATATTTGCAGGAGGTAAGTTGACCTAACAAGATGGTTCAAGATGGAACCAAGACAGCAAGTTCAAGCCAGCTGTCAAGGAAAATGATCCCAGGTGATTGGTAATGTGTTAAAACTGCATATCTCTTTTCGCATTAACTTTGCCCAAAATTACCGTGCTGGTTATGAAGAAGTGCCTTGGGAAGGGTTTAACTTTGGCGTAAAATGACCGTCATTGAGTCAAGTGTTAATTATAATGGTAGATTAAAATTAGTGATGCTAGTCACGAAGTAGTGCGGTGGAAAGGATATAGTTTTTGTTTTCTTTTTGGTAAGCTGCTAAATGTTAAATCTTGGCCAAGTTAATGGAAGAGCTGTAGTTGTGTATGCAGAAGGTCCTCGTATATGTGCTAGTCACAAAGAAGTGCTGTGGAAAGCTAGGGTGAAAAAAAACTGAGTTAAAGACACAATTCCTTGTTTATTGAGTTATTTATTTATTTATTTTTATTATATCAAAGTAGTTTACTCATAGGGTGTGTGTGGGGGGAGCAATAAAATGGCGGGGGACAGGGCAACATGGAGGCAATTGGTTTGTGGCCACCCCTTGAGGGATTAAGGCATCTTGGAATGGATAGATAGATAGATAGGTATCATTTTGTCCCCAGGCTTATTTGAACATGGTGGTGTGCAGGCTGACGGTGTCCTTATGTAGTCCACCATTATCTTTATGGAGGATAGGATAGTGTAGGACTGCTAACCAAGGGACTCCTGATGGCAACTCTTTCCAGTGCCTTTAAAGTGGACTAATATGATCAGGAATCAAGGAGACTTCTGTAGTCCACCATTATCCTTAAGAAGGATGAGAAGGGAATCAAGAGATGTTTTGTGTAATGGGATTGTGAACTGAGGGAATAGTTGTTGATCAACCCCAGTCTGTCTGGCCAAGCAGACCCATCACCCACAAGCAAGCAACAGGCCCTTGCAGGGCCACCGCACGCAGTGAACCAGTGTTCCCTTGCAGTTAAGTGTCCTGCAACAGCGAGGTGTGTGGAATAGTGTGGAGGTTTGGTTCCTGGATGGATGCTGCATTTGCATCTCCACCCAGTTTAACGGACACCACAGTAGGCTCCACATCACCCCCTTATCTGGTTATATGGTTACCACCCAGCGTTGTAAATGGTTTCCTGGGTTGCAGGAAAACATTAGGCTTGTCATGTGGTGTAGAACCACCTGAAGTGGAAAGAAGAGAATAAAAAGTGACAGGAGGGAAAGGGAGAGGGGACAAAGTACAAACAATGAGAGAGTTGAAGGAAGAAGCAGGCATTATTACAGTGCAACTTAAGAAGTTCAAATACTATAATAAGTTTTTATTTCCCAAAATTAGCTCACCAATAGGAGACTGTAGCATCTAAAATTGACAACTACACTGACCGTACCTGTTACTAATGACCCCACTATAAAGCTTCTGGTCACCCAAAATAAAAAGTTCACATCCTTCTTGTGGTTAAGAAGCTCTGTATTCATTGATTCGGTTTTATCGTATACTAGTGCAGTGCTATGAAAGAAAAAAAGTATGCAACGTAACAGTGCAGCCACAAGTAGGCAACGTAGTGTTTGTGTGTGTGCATGTGTTGTGAACCAATTGTGGTGATGAAAGACAGCAATGTTAGACAAAAAAGTGAATATAGTCAGTTCTGTATTTATCGAAACTAGAGTAAATAACTGAATTTTCAAAGATAGTGGTGGTGTTAAACGTGACAGTATATGCCATGACAAAACAGTGGGATAGTCCTTTGTCAAGTGAAAGTATGGTAAATATCCCTTAACCACGCAACACCATGGGACACCACTTGTCAGATGTGAACTAGTTTCACCCACTATTGACTTAAACATGATTGTTGGTAGGCAGCAGTCTCTCTCTCTCTCTCTCTTTTTTTTTTTTTTTTTTTTTTTTTTTTTTTTACCACTGTGCAGTCTATTTGAGTAGATATAAACATCCATCTTTTTCCAGTCGTTTCACACTCGCACAGTGTACACGCGTATTGCATCGCTATTTGAAATTTCAGTATTTCTGCAAGATTACAGTAATGCAGACTTGCAATATGTGTACATTTTCATAAAATAAATAATAAAATTGTAATAAATTATAATAATAAAATTTTGTGAGCAATGCACAACACATGATATCATGTGGGTAGATGATTATCACAATCACATCCCACCTGAGGGACTAGTAACCAAGGAGACTCATGAAAGCAAGTCTCCTGTACCTGTAAAGTCTTTTGCAGTACAACATTGCTATGACTAGTAACCCTTATCAAGGAGACTATGCCACCTCTTGAAGGCAACTTTCTCCATTGTCTTAAATTTAATTGTTAGAGCTTGTTTTCCAACCTGGCCGATCCCTATTGTCCTTTGTCTCAGTGAATGGCAGTGTGTAGTCATATTGGAGGGATGATACGAGTAGTAACCAAGGGTGATGGTATCTAGGGCTGGTGGTAGTACTGTCAAAGCAGAGGGAGTGTGGCCATGTGTGGTTTACCTACAGGTGTGGGAAGTAACTGCATCTTGTTCAGTGTTTGGTAAGAGGGTGCATAAGAGATGTAGTGCCATTAGAGGTAGACTGAAGAATGGTGTTTTGATGTGTGCAATGTGGAGGGGAGAACATATGGAGATTCAGGCATGAAAGGATTGATCTTGCTGGTGAATTGTGTGTGGAGAATTGGGGGGGGGGGGCGTTATGTGCTGGAGGTGGGGCTGATGTTAGCTCTTTGGCTAGGGTAAGGAGTGGTTGGAGGAAGTTGAGAGAGCTCTTGCATCCTGACATTGAGAGGGCTCTCCCTCGGTACTAAGGGATCTTTGTATGTGGCATGTGAGGAATGTAATGCTGCACGGTGGTGAGACCTGGGTAGTGAAGGAAGAGGATAGTTGTATTGGTCAGACATACAGAAATGACAGTGATTAGATTTGTATGGAGTGCATCCTTGAATGACAAGCCTTGGGAGGGGTGTTAGGACTGCAATTAAAAAATTGAGAAGGATGGGACGAATGTATTGGTTTAGTGATGAGGGGTAAATTGAGATGGTTTGGGCATGTGGAGAGGATGGAGGGTGAGGGCTGTGATTGTTCAGGGTAGAGTTGTGAGACAGACAAAAAAAAGACCTGAGATGAAGGTATAGTTAGACCTCAGGGTTAAGGGACTGGACAGGGGGACTGCCTGAGATTAAGTAGCATGGAGAGTTGCCATTAGGTGACCAAGGGCAACTCATGCAAGCATGTTGAAGCCTTTGTAAGCAACAGGAAAGTAAACGAAGTAACCAGTGAGACTAAATCATACCGCATAACTAAGAATAATCAAACAATGCAACCCCCCTCCTTGCCCCCACTTTTTTTTTTTCCCGTAAGTTGAAAAGTGTCCATCTTAATCAGGGAACAAAATTTTCATTACCAGTTGTATGGAGGGAATCCTCTTAGTTTAGGCCATAGCTGTGACTAAACGAGGACATCTGTATATGCACTGGCTATTTGTGGATGTGGGAACCACTCTTGACCAGTCAGTCAGTCAGACCATTTGATTTTTCAGCAGTTCTTCACTCGTGTATATATTTTAATATATTGCGGCCCTCATGATCCCACATCCATTACTTGTATCTGTGCCGACCATAAAATATTTTCTTTATTCCAATAAATTATTCTTGAATATAAAGGTTTGAATATTCTGTGTAGTTGAGTACACTATTTTCTTGCCCTTAAGACTTGTAATACGAAAAACAGCTTGATTTTGACAGTGTAATCGTAGAATTTCCTCGATTTTGTAGGCAGTAAAATTAATCGTGCTTTTTAAACGTACGTCAGTTATTTTGCCGAGTGAGTATTTTTGCGATTGTTCATCAGAATACAAAACACACAACCTGAGAAGTGTAGCAAAATAGAAGAGAAAAAAAAAGATCCATGCGTCTGGTGCAGACAAAAACATTATTTGAAACTTTTCGAAATTTTGCTTTAGTGGCACATACAGTAGTGAGGCATCGTGTCAGTTTTTATTCCGTCTGACTACAGCTGTTGCATGTTTATCTCATATCTGTTGCTAGGTCAGTGGTCACTGCTCCTCTGAAATATGCTTGCATTCCTTCGCCAGTCTGGCGGGTGCGTAGCACCCGTCTAGCAGCAAACTCTCGTCCCTTTACTGTCCAACTCTCTAATGCAGGAGTTAACCATTACTCCCATTCCTTCATGTATGCAACCGGTCAACTCTGGAACCGCCTTCCTCTTTACTTCCTACTGCGTGTGACCCTACAGGCTTTTAAATGCGGTATGTCCAGGCATCGCAAAATATATATATATATATATATATATATATATATATATATATATATATATATATATATATATTTTTTCCAGAGAACAATCTTTGAGGCTTTCTAGCATTTGGTTCCGTCTTCCTTGCATAAAATATTTTTTATTTAAGTCGTTGTGGGAACGTTGCGTAAAAATAATCTGCTGTAGTGTTAATCTATGATGTTGGACTTAAGACCAGTTGTTCGGGTATGAAATGGCTGGGTAGGCCAGGACCAGCATAGTTACTTTATACATACTTTATTAGGTGCCGACTTGCGCCAGACCATGAGCGATAAATTTAGAGTTCAGGCCGTCTCAGGATGCGTGTCTCTCTTATATAATCAAGAAATTAAAAAGGGCTGTAAACTGTAGGAGGCTGTTCGTAAGAGCAAAAGGTATCTTTTTTTTTTTTTTTTTTAAGGAACAAAGTCTTCAAGGCAAGAAATGTTACTTTATAACTTGTAAAATATATATATAACTTGTGGCCTTAATTATTATCACTGTAGTGAAGGTGTTTTTTTTTTTTTTTTTTTTTAAGGAAGACTTGTTACTAGTAGATATGCCTGCATTCCACATGTTAATCTAGTCAGAAATTGGTCATTGTTGTTTTTCGCTCGACATTAGCAATGGGAGACTAAGAATATGGAGAGAAATAACTAGGAGAGTATGTGCGAGTGAGGTGGAGGGGGAGACTGAGGATGAGATGGAGGGATGTAGGAGAGGTATAGGAGAGAAGATGGGGGAGATTGAGAATGAGACTAACTGGGAGTGTATGTGAGTGAGGTGGCGAGAGAAGAGATGGAGTGGAGAGATATAAGAAGGGGAGAGAGTGTAATTTGGGGGAATGAAGAGTAGGAAACTAAGAGAGTTTGTGATTGAGATTTGGGAGGGGGGGGGGGGAACTGAGGATGAGATGGAGGGATGTAGTGGGGAGGTATATGAGAAAGAGGGGGTTTAAGTTGGAGGGAGGGCAGCGAAATGGCAAGGGACTGGGAGGCAATTTGTCCCCCTACAGGATTAGTGAATCAGGCTATAGGATGAGTTAGGTAGCTTGTCCACACCTTTACATTTTCAGTTATAGTAATAAGGCCTTGAGTTACATTTGTCAAGATTTGTTTGCTAAGATTATACTCGGAACACTTAACTTGGCCTGAAATTTTAACCTTTCCAGCCTGAATAATGAGTTGTAATAGTATTAAAACATGATGCCAGTCACAAAGTGTGAAAAGGATTTTGAGCCGTAGCATTGCCTTTCTATGCCTCTAGTGATGTGACAGCTGGAAATGAATGAAGAATTGAGGCAAGTTAAATTGAAGAGTATAAAATTGTTAGGTTCAGTGCAATGTGATTTTGTTGATGGATATTTAACATTCATCACAACCAGTGCATGTTAGTATCTTTGAACCCCTTCAGTACTGTTATGTATTTTCCCAGTTTATTGTTGCTACATACTACATTTTATTTAGGTTTATTCTTGCTACTGCCACACTATTTTATTCAGTTTAGGAAGGAATTCTCTTACCATCCTTGTCCTCCTCTCCTGACTCTTGCTATACCAGGACATGCGCTCCCATATGTGCCTTGCCCTGCCCTTCCGTACCCCTCCCCTTCCAGTATGAGAAGTCAGTCCCGTTAGCTGAGTGCAATTGTTTGGTGTTAGCAAGCATAAAATGTCATTGTACTGAAGAGGTTAATTGTTCCTACTCAGAACTTTGATGTGCCATTTTGACATGTGATTTTTATGTATGAAACTATTTCGTGTTGATTTTTAACATGCATTAATGCAAACACACGGTGCACAATGTGTTTAGCAATCAGTGCATGTTAATACAGCCCTTCTCATCGTTTGTTGATTGCCATGTTTCTTTGTATAGCTCTGCCCAGCTTACAGCTGGGTAGAGCAATACGAGACATGGCATATAGAAAGTGATGAGCAGGGGACGCTCTTAGAAGCATCTAAGGGAGCCGCGCTGGACCTATCTCGATAAATGGGCCACGAAAAACGGACTGGCAACCCTCACACCTGGGGTTACCAGTCCGTATTTCTCTGGCCCATTTATCGAGATAGTTTATTTTTTGACCTCCACCACTCTTGTGTATATCTAGTGGAATAAAACCAATGTATTATTACAATGTCTTTATTATATACCTTTTCTTTACATATATACTTTTTTTTACATATATATATTAAAATGTGGACTTTGAAAAAATATCAAAGAGAATAATACCAAGACATATATGAATAGTACGAAGGAGACATCACTTCGTACTATTCATATATGTCTTGGTATTATTCACTTTGATATTTTTTTAAAGTACACAATTTGTAACACATATTATGAAGGAGAGAGCACTTTGTACTGTATATATACAAGCCAATTGATTAAAAAAATTATGGACTGAAAATATTTATGACCGACAAATACTGAGATAAAACATGACTTCGTAACACTGCAGCAACATGACTTAGGGACTTGGTAACATCAGCAACATGACTTAGGGACTTGGTACAATATTGGCAACATGAATTACGGACTTGGTAACATATCAGCAACATGACTTAGGGACTTGGTACAATATTGGCAACATGACTTACGGACTTGGTAACATATCAGCAACATGACTTAGGGACTTATAAACAGATGCTAAGCATGAACACATATATTCACAAGAGATACACTTCTGCTTGTGGTTTAAGTATTATAGAAGCTAAAAAATTATTTAAAATATTGAAATACGTAAAACTAACCAAATATATACATACACAGCAAAGAGAGGGGAGAGAGCAGCAGATGAGAGCAGGGGCAGAGGAAGGGCAGGGCAGGGCAGGGCAGGGCAGGACAGCAAGGCAAAAATAGCAAGACATCGCATGGCTGCACGGCAGGTCAGTGCCAGGACAGTAGGGCAGGGATGGGAGGACAGGACAGGAAGGGAAGAAAACAGCAGATGAGAGCAGGGCAAGTTCCAGGGCAGAGAAAGGTGCGTATGACAAGAAGGGCAGGACAGGGCATAGTAAGGATGCAGGACAGAGCAGAGCCAGGAAAGGGTGCAGGGGAGGGCATGGCTGTGTATGGCATGGGTGCAGTGGAAGGCAGGACGGTGCAGTGGAAGGCAGGACAGTGCAAGGGTGCAGGGGAAGGAAGGACATTGCAAGGGTGCAAGGCAGGTAAATCATGGCAGGACAGGGATGACAGGACAAGGATGACAGGAATAGCAGGCGACACCTCGCAGGGTGGTGGTAGGGTGGGTTGCGTTGCATGGTGGTGGTGGTGGTGGTGGTGGTGGTGGTGGTAGGAAGGTTGGTTGCATGGTGGTGGTGGTGGTGGTAGGAAAGTTGGTTGCAGGGTGGTGGTGGCGGCAAGAAGGTTGGATGTGTGGTAAGTTGAGGAGGAGGAAGGAACAAGAAATGAAGAGGAACGGGAAGAAAGAGAAGGAGGAAGAGGAGAAGAAAAGGGAGTGGAAGGAGGGAGGGAAGCTAATACAAAAAATAACTATTTGAAATACTAAAACACAAAATAACACTCAAATCTTTTTTCAATTGTCATTTCATGCTGACAAGAGGTATCACTGGTTTAAGCATCAGAAACTGCTTGTTAGTGTAAATAATAATAATAATAGTAACTAACTGTGAAATCCCTATCAGTGGGCTAATTCCTCATTTAAGATACTTTCACTAAGCACAGTTTCTCTCTAAATTTGTCAGAATGCAAATACTTTTCACAAACTTCTTAATTAATCTCAAAAGTGTGTTGTTTCTCTCTAAATTTGTCAGAATGCAAATACTTTTCACAAACTTCTTAATTAATCTCAAAAGTGTGTTGTGAAAGATCAAGGTTAATTCATCTACTGATTTAAAGTTAATAATCATAAATATATTGTTACTTGCAGTCTTCAATATGATCCTTGAATATGATCCTTGAATATGAACCTTAAATGCTTTAGAAAAATTACATCTTGCTGGGACCTAACCCTAACTTAAGCAATGTTCACCTATCAGCAGTTTACAGGAATATATATTGATTATTAAATGTGGAATTGCTTCTTGCTGGCATAATACAAAAACAAAACTCACAATTTACACATATTCAGTTTGCAATAGTGTGGAAAATGTGCCTTTGGATCTCAGATGACGTATCTGAATATATTTAAATACTACCAGGTATGCATACATATACTGAGGTGCTGCCATGACCTGAAATTATGAGAATATGACGGGTCTATACAAGCGGTTTGCCATTTTCGTAACGTTAGTATCATCGTTTATAAAGGCTCCAACACACTTGCGTTGGCCTTGGACACCCAAAGGCTGCTCGATCTCTGGCAGCCACCTTATTCAGTTCCTTACCCCTGAGGTCACAATGACCTCATCCCAGGTCTTTTTCACTGTGCTTCTCTCAACCCTATCTTTTACGTTAACATTTCTCACCTTCCGCACCCAACTGCAATACAAATGTGGTGCTGGGCAGACACCTTCATGTGATGGCAGATATAACCAGGCTATGTCCAGTAAAAAGAGCCAGATGATCACTCGCTCACCATTTAAGCCTCTGGAATCCTGATTATCTTGTTTTTTTATCTACATAAGTGCTTTATAATTATCAGCTCCATAACTTTTCCATTCCACACCAACACCAGTGCAATATCAGCTGGCGTTCTCAATGCCAAAAAACAATTGTGGCTAAACACTGACAGGACAACCGGAGGATTCCCAGTCAAGAAAAATACGAACACGTAAACAACCACCACACCCCACAATATAGATTTCTGAGCTACAATGGGTTCACAGACTATAGGGACCTGACAGGCAAATCAGTTCTTGCAAATGCTCATGAAAATACGGCAATTGCCTATGTAATTTCAAACAGTATATCAAAATAGTTCAGTCCATTAGGGCACCTCAGGATCTTTCCAACAACTTCTGAAGATGACCATACAAAGGCACATGTTCCCTTACTATTAAATATAAGAACAGAGAAGTAAAAATTACAATACAATTCAACACATACATAACTGTGGTCAGTTTATTTTCATCTGACAAAGCCATCCAACTTTTATAACTTCAGTACTAAATCATGGGTGTATAGAATTCTAAAAGTCTTTGTGATAAGGAAGGGGTGAGCTGCCTTGGTTACTAGTCCAATTAACTCTCTAGTATTACAGCACTTGGCCATCAACCAAGCTAAGAGGTAATGAATCTCTGTCAGGTGAAAACTGACTACAGAATAAATCAACAGAAATTAACAAGCACCAAAAACATACCCAAATCAATATAAAAACGTACAGTCGGCCGCAGAAAAAAAAAAAAGTTAACTGAAAACATAAACTGTTTTAAAGACAAATATTCTCAACTTCATTAACTCTGACATAAATGAAGGGAATCAATTGGGGATGTTTAATGAAGGGAATAAACTAAAAATGGTTATTAGTCTTGGATATGTACGATGGGAAACAACTCAAGATGCCCATTAATAGTTAACTAGGGATGCTCATTAGTTCTTAATTTCTCGAAGCTATTCAGGGCAGTATTTTTTTTTTTTTTAATGCAGAGAACCAACAGAAGGCTATAAGAAATAATAAACAAAAGAGATATTAATTCAAGATCCGTTAATTTTGGGATTCCTGCAAATACTGCGTTTAAAAGACTGGAGGTTATAGGCAGAGGGAAATAAAGACTGAGGACGACAGTTTCAAAGTTGACCTGTTCCAATTAAAATCTTCCAAACAAGGACTATAGGTGCATATTTTTCGGTATATTTCTTCCTGTGGCAGACTGTGCAGTACATCGCTATGACATGGCAGTGATAAAATTGCAAAAATAACGTATGAATACAAGAAAATAGCCATAAAAATATAACACAACAAATTTCAATATTTCAGGCAGGATAATATATGGAAAACACCTATTGTTACTGTTGGGTAAAAAAGCACTAGGGCTTATCAAAGTCCTTTTATCTGCCACATTTATTTATTATCTTTTGGGCTGATAATACAGGCTGTTGTGGTGGTCCCAGGCTCATTTTCATTATTAAGAATCACAGTCAATGCTAGGGAAACTAAATACTCAAATTTAATGGAAGAACAGGGGCAGTATGACCTTTTGGAAGAGTGAAGCTCCAAAATTATCCTTACAACACAGATTATCCTCTAATAATCTTTTTCAGATGTGTGTGTGCATCTTACTACCAGCAGTCTGTTTTTGAAAATGACAAGCATATATCCTTTGCAAAATTTCACAGCTCATTTAGCGACATCTCATTCAAGAAGCTAGATGATCAGCACACACATATAAGCCACACAAACAACTGACGCTGTTTCACTTCGTCAGGGAGCAATTACTCTACAGCTCTGTAAAAATACTAACTCTAATGCTATATTGGTTCAGAGAAGGAGTTTGGTTACAGCACTACTACAGAGGAATACAGGACCACAGCAACAGCAGCCCACAATTTACTGAACCATAATACAGGCCTGCTCATATATATATATATATATATATATATATATATATATATATATATATATATATATATATATATATATATATATAGTGTTGTCGGCTCAGTCTGCAAGTATGGGAGATGCTGGTAATTTGACGACTCTCAGAAATAGCTACCGGGTATTCAACTATGCTCCACTTAAGGTAAGGGCATTAAATTACCATCTCTCCTTTGTAAATGCTATTTGAAACAAGACTTTACTGTATTATGGTATTAGTCATGAAGAAGTGCTATGGAAAGGATGTTGGGTCATAGTGCTATCTTATTCTGCGGTGGGGTACGGGAATTAATCTGCATAAAGAAAAAAGCTCGTGTGTGTGTGTCTGTGTGTGTGTGTGTGTGTGTTATCTTTTTGTGTCATTTTTGTGTGTGTCATGTCTCCTCATGTCAGGTTTCTGTGTGTCACGTCTCTGTCATTGTTCAGTTTGTATATGGATAGAGCGCTAAGAGATCATAGGTAGGTATGTGAATATACTGAATGCCTAATGAGAGAGGGAAAAGTGTGGAAACTTTCTGAACTGTTGCTTGCTGATGATACTATATTGTTAAGTGAGGATGAATGTGAACTGCAAGGCTTGGTGAATGAGTCTGGGGGTGCATGTAGGAAATGGAATCTAAAAGAGAATGAAGAGTAAAACTATGGTCTTGAGGGAAAATAAGTCACAACATACACAGAGACTGGACGGTAAGGACATTGAGAATGAGAGTGTTACCAAGTACTTGTGTGATGAGTAAGGATGGAAGGAAGTGCTTGAAAGGGTACAGCAAGGTAGAAAGGTTGCTGAAACATTGAAAGCTGTGGTAAGGAATAGGGAAGTAAGCATGGAAGTGAAGCTTGGGTTCTGTTGGAAGGACACAAATCAAGAGTGAGGGCAGTAGAAATAAAGTAGGATTGTATAGTTTTATGAACAGACAGAAAGACAAGTGAAGAGGTAAGGAAGCGTTGTGGTACTGCTAGAAGAAATACTTTGAGATGGTTTGGCCATGAAGTGAGAATGCTGAATGAGAGACTGACTAGAAGAGTGTATGTAAGTGAGATGGCAAGGGAGAAGAGGGAGAGACTAAGACTGACATGGAAGAATGGAGGAGGGAGATACAAGAGAGGAGATTGCGAGGTGGAGACAGGGAAATCAATGGCAGAAGACAGAGTGGTGTTAAGTTAATTTGTTTGTGGCCGCCCCTTACGAGATTGAGGTGTCTTGCATTAGACATAAAAGTCAGAGAAGGGGAAAAATTTCTGCTTACTTAAAATGAGTGAACTTTATGCAATTACTGGAAGCAAATGCAAGATGAGATATTTGATTACTTTATAAAATATAATGCAAACAATGGATGCAAACAAGCAATCACTATAAAGGAAGGAAGGGTTATGGGAAACATAAAATGATGCAGGGTGGAGACGGTAATGCTGACTGAGCCTTCACCTCATCAATCATAATCATCATCATCATCATCCCAACCTCTTCTTCCCACCTAAGGATGCGGTATGGTGTGGCCAAAATAGAGAGGACAAAACACATGTAATCAGACATGTTACATATGAAACACCCTGTATTTTGAGCATCTGTGGCAAATAACCAAGACTTACTGCATCTGCTTGTGATGTACAGGCATGTGCAAAAGTATGCCAACAATACTCTACCACACTTGTTACTAACCTTACTCAAACTTTCGACACATTTTAAAAAGTATATCCAATTTCTATTTGATGTTAAGAATACCGTAATCGCTTTTCCTGCCGCACACACTCTGATGGAATGATAAAGGTAACTACAGACAAGGGGGAATTGATAGGGCCGAGGTTTGTATTAAGAGAAATGTCACATCGCAGGGTCGATTGGTGTGGGTGATTGAAACGAAAAACACAGCAGGAACCTCCAAAAGTTCAGGGAATAATCTCAAGCACAGGTAATGCTGAAAGGAAATTGCATGAAAAAGTATATTGGTAAGTGGAGGTTTTTGGAACACTGATCACCTGATCTGAGAGCTTACAATATATACCAGTACAGTATGCTAATCATAAGCATTTGAATTGAAACTACTGGACAAACCACAGGCTATAAAAAAAAATTTGTCCACTTCACATCTTGCAAGTACAACACAAATAATAATAATAATGATAATAATAATAATGACATGCATGATTCACTGGGGTGTCTAATAGGTGGCATAGGAGGCTTGCTAAGAAATTATGTTAGGAAATCACCACAGCCACAGAGAAGACAAGCCACTTTCACTGAACTAACATCAGACATTGTTCAACTGAGAGAAACACTGTACTAGCAGTCAAAGGCATAAAAAATAACATGGGGACTCTGTCTATCTAAAAATTATAGCAATTTATCTAGCTAACACTTAAACAATCTATCTACTACCTATGTGTATCTGTGTCACGTTTATCTATCTATCTGTGTACTTGTCTATCTGTCTATCAACTTGAATTAATGTTGAGTTGATGCAACACCTTAGCAAGGAGACATGCTAATCATGAAGAAGTGCAATGGAAAGGTTTCAAAACTATCTGCTACTGGTGTACCTGGTGAATATGCTTGCTATACTCCTGTCACTCTAACCTGGCCTAAATTTAAACCTGGGGAATTTGCTTAGTATACTCTTGTTACTCTAACCTGGCATAAATTTACCTTCTCAACAATACAGTTTATCAAACAATAATGCTAGTCATGAAAAAGTGTAATGGGAAGGACGCAGACCTGCAGACTAATATGAATAAATACACTGGTTATAAACTAAAGATCAATTTCAACAAATACTTTGAAAAAAAATTCTGGTGTTGGAATAAAGACAGTTGCTCTCCCACTTACAAACATTATTTTGAGCTATGCACTTTTGCTGCTGACAAGATTAACCATTTACTAGCTTGAGATTTTAGGCCTTGTGGTTTGTTTTACTGCTTAGCTGTCAACCTGATAGTGCCAAGAATTGATTCCTGGCATTGCATCATCATCACTATTGTCCATTAGCAAATAAAATGAGTACCTAGATGAAGTGGCTGGACTTGTGTTGCCCAGTGGTGGAATGATCTAGTTATGAAGCCTGGCACTGCCACTGATAACAATTATCATCATCATCATCAGCCCTAACTCCTTTTCCCACCTAAGGATGGGGTGTGGAATTCTCAAGAAAACTTTCCTATGTAGGGGAGCAACTGTTAACATATCTTGTCCACATCAACTTGGCTTAAAAGTGATTTGGAAAGGATGCAGAGCCAAAGTATTGCTATTCTTATCTTACTCTGCTTCTGAGTTATGGGAATTAGGCCACCAAAGAACAAAAATCTTACCCAAGTCAAGGTGGACAAACCAAATAATGTGCAACTCACATATTTCAAGAGGGTGATAGTAGCTATAGTACTAGCAGCAGCAGCTGGGGCCCAGTGTCACAGGCCTAGCAGCACCAGCCAAACTCCGCGGCAGCAGCAGCAGCGGTGACAGCAACAATTCTAGCAGTGACAGCAGCACCAGCAACCACAACAGTAGTGGTAACAGATGACCTCTGAAAATATCAAAAGTTTTTAGGAGATATCTCAGGTATGTTATTGATTTATCCTTCTCTGTGAGGGAGCTCAGTACTGAGCTTTATTAACCCCCACACTACTGGTGCTGCAGAGGGACACGTTCATGTGATGGCACCAATACGACTGGAGGGTGGAGCTAACTGCCTGTATTAACATTTCTCAGTCCCATCCATATCCCCCAAAAGGAGACTGGAGGAATACAAAAAGGTAGTTCTCCCTGCAGTCTACTTAGCTCCAGGTCCTTATGCTCGTCATGGGGTTGTAAAAGGTTGACTGGTGTGAGGGTGGGTGGGTAATTTTGCAGTACACACAACTCGCCATCACGTGACAACTGCTCATCATTACAACATCGGTATGTGTTGGGATCTGGAGTGCTAATTTTAAGAAAGAGAAGGGGTTCCCACTGCCTATGTTAGAATGATAGTGGCACACAGGTGGATGTCTTTTTGGTAGCAAGTACTTGGTTCTGGTTTCTGACAACCATGTAATAACAAGATGAAGCACATAAAAGAGTATGAGAAGGGAGGGTACTTTGTCATTCAGGGAGGACTGAGAAATACGAAAGGCAGAGCACTATCCTGGCATGGACTGCCTGTGAACTTTTGGGCATAGCAATACCAACGTAACTTAAACTGCCATTTCCCCCATCCCTCCCCGGATCTGACACACACACACACACACACACACACAAAACATATACCAAGGACTTTCTGACTATTCAGCCCCAATTCCTTACCTTGATTCCTGTAGTCCGTTCTTCCCCAGGTGGCACCACTCAATCTAAAACCTCCAGCCACCTCTTGGGAATTGAATGTGTGCAAGGCTGTCACCCCAACCGAGGCATTTTGACTAACAGACCACCAGGCACCTGAAACAAAAAGTCATGCATGAAGACACCCTGATCCATGAGAGCAAGAAAACTGCTCTGCGAGATGAATATGTAAACCAGTAACATCATCATCAGCTCATTTCCCACCTATGAATACAATAAGGTGGGGTTCAAAGAGCAAGGGAAACATATACACACTGTGATGGGGTTCAATGAGCAACAAGAACACACACATTCACAGTGTGGATGGGTTCAAAGGCCAAGAAAAACATATACACACTGTGATAGGGTTCTAAGAGAAACACACACACACACACACACACACACACAATGAGGATGGACTCAAAGAGCAAGAAAAACACACACACACTGCAGTAGGGTTCAAAGAGCATCAAAAACACACATTCACAGTGAAGCTATAGGTTCAAAGAGCAAGGAAAACACACATAGTCCATAAATATTATACATGCAGTCCTCATTGTAAATCAAGGACATTTCCAAAATATCACAAACTTCTTTCATATAACTGGCACTGCAGAATCAGAGAATGTGGCAAATCTGCTTGATGAGCAGGAATGCATTGTCAATAAGCAAGTTTTCTGAAATTTCCAGCAGATTTAACACGTGATCATTAAAAAGTAGCTAATAACAAGGAATGTGTCGATGGCTGCGACACTGGCCAGTAACAGTAGACAGATAGACAGACATAAATAGATAGTTATACAGTAGAGTAGTAGAGGATTTTGTTTTGTAGACTGGGTTTGTTAAATTGTGGAATAAGTGTCCTTTTTCTGATTTTTAATTGTATTTTCTGACTGCTTCTTGTTAATATCGTTTTCCTGATGATTGTCCATACATGTAAAAAAATTGAAGACAATGGAGCTTATTATTCCTATTGAACAGTACATATGGTTAGGTTAGGCTGACCTGCATTAATTAAATGAGGTAAGGTTACATCAGGATATTCCGTGGTATTAAAATTTTCATAGTACAAAGAAAAAAAAAAAGCCTTCCCCCCCCCTAAAACAGCCACATACTGTGCTGAGGCCCTAGCATAGAAAAAATTAAGTTCATATTCCTACTGTGCACAGCTTTCACAGATGGGTTAGGTTCTGTATGTTTAATTCTATTACAAGATAAATTAAGAAAATAACAAAATATATAATATTGGGCCAATCTGCGGCAATTCCCATTAACAAATGAAAAGTTTACAACAGGGAGTTTTCATACTTGTAAATTCATTTTCGACACCCAGATCCTGTGGAAATATCTCTTATGTTATTAAAGATTGCGAAACTCACTCATGACACTCAAATATGGAAGATCACTGGCTAAATGAATCATAAGGTCTACAGCCTTTCTCTGGCAAGTGACCATAACAACTCCTCCATACAACTAGAAAAGCTAACCTGTCTAAGAATTATTGCATGTAATTATATCCATGGCGCCTGTGGAAACATCTGTGTATAAATATTCAAGCCATGTACCTCCTATGAAGCATAACATTGAAGATTGGTTAACAATGTACCTAGTTCCTGACCCGCCCATCTTTAAATGCCCGAGGAAGGAGTGTTACCAATGCTGTTAGACCGACCTGTTCTCAAACTCCGCTAGAATATTGAATAGCAAAAATCTCTAGCATATCGCAAAAACATGATATAATCTATGGAATACAGATAAATATGAAGAAAGTTCAAGAATACAGGAAGATATCTTGCACCTTAACGTTAATATAACTGCTAAATGGAAGTAGAGCAAAAAACACGATTGACGCTAAATACAGTACTCTTAAGAAAATACTACAAAAAGACCTGCAACCACATCATAGTAATATAGAAATCACTTCATAGTAATATAGAAAAAGCTTCATCTCTTGCATCTAGACGCTAAAATTGACGCTATATAGGATATCACATCAAGTTGAAACATGGTTAACTTTGGTAATACGAATCCCGGACACCAAAACTCAAAATGGTCTTAATAAAATCTCCATAAAACGGATTCTTGACGATTATTGTTATTTCTGTTGGACCTAGTAACGAAAAAATAATTTTACCTTGTAGAATAAACTGCTAACGTAGTCTGTGAAGCATTATTTTAACGTTTTAAGGTGACTGTCTTACTTTTATTCGTCCTTGATCAGGTTTGAGTAATCACTGGAACAGAACCGTCCAGGAGGGTGACTTATTGTTGCAGGTGAGTGGTCTTTATTTGTTTGTTCTTCTTCTTTCATGTCATATTTACGTGAAAGACATAATATGCCGTGTGATTAAAGACTCAAGATCAGTTGGAACACACAGAATAAGTTTTTTAAAGAGTATTTTTCAGCGAAAACAGGTTAAACTCCTTTCGCTGGTAATGGCATCGAAAATGATAGTGTCACTAGGTCGTCGGTTTAATCTGATGTATTACATTTTACTGGTCGTATTTTTTTTTTCATTCGTGCTACCCCCAGACAGTTTTGTCCACCCCTGTGAATGATATCAGGTTGTGAGGAAAGTAAGGGCGGTTGTTTAACATAGCCTATGTAGGCTTATGGCTTTTCGAGATTCTAGAATTGTTCGGAGGTAGCATGAAAAAAATGGATGAGGTCTTAGAGGTAAGATAGACCTATAAATCTATATACTGCACACATATATTATCAGAAAACCATAAGACTGGCTTATAGACATGAATTTATGTGGTTTAGTGTTTTTGGAAAATTTGACCGTCAGATCGTTTGCAAGTCACTACAGTAGTTTCATAGTTTTTGACCTGCCAGCCCCATTAATTAAGTTAGGGTTTGAGGGACGATTTTTGAAGTAAAAATCGATCAAAACATTATAATCATGGGACAAACATATTTTGATCTGAAATAATGATATTGCACAATTTAACCCGTCACGTCCCGAGGTTTTCCGCACCTCCGACATCCCCCAGTCCCGAGGTATTTTCGAATTTTTTTTTTTTGGCTAAAACCTTCGCTTTTGGTGAGAAACATCGAAAATTCATAGAGAAATCGCTCACCTGAGGTTTAAAATACTCAATTCAGGTAGGAGTTCCTCCTTACCTGTCTGGGTTTTCTAACATGCTGGCACCAAAGAAAACGAGTTCTATGGGAGGGTAACTATTTTATCCACTCATAAACGGTATTTACTTATTTACTTGGTACGAATTTATATGTAGTACGAGAGTATATTGGTTTTCAAGCAGTAATATAGGTATTATAAGCATTGTTTCACTCACTAACTAATCACCATTCATGACCTTTTTTTTCCCACATTACCTGATCATCATTTCTGACTGTTTCTTCCTGTAATGCTATGTAAACCTTGTCCTCCACATTGTCATCGATTGGGGAATCACTCTGGCCCTGAATGTCTTTATTGGCCAGGTCACTGGTAACAGGTGAATTGCAGAGACAATGGCGTGAGGGGGGGAGGGGGGAGGTTATGCGGTGTCAGGCAGTGTCCCTGCTTGGCATCTTGTAGAGGAATAGAGGAAGGTGTCCCGTGTATACATACGAAAAATCACGTGCGAAAATTGAAAATTGTGCAAATTAGGGACCTTGCAATTGCACGACGTACCGGTACGTCGCCGGGACTGGCAAATGCAAATCGTTGCAACGTACCCATACGTCGACGGGACGGGGCGGGTTAAGAAATATAAAATCATAATGTCTAACCTAACATTATGCAAATAAACAAATGAATTACAAGTCATTTGTATACCTAACTTTTAGTTACCTCTCAGGAGGCATAGGGCAACATTATGCAGTTTTCCTCATTGAAAAAAAAAAAATAAATAAATAAAGTTTTCAGGGTACTGTGGTAGTCATGTCAGTTTTGTTTTTAATCCTTTAATTTTTTTTCTTGGTTCTATTCAAGGAGACTAAAGTCCCGTCCAGACGATTGAGCAATGCCCGCGGGCACAAGCGAGCAGTTTGCCTGTTGACGGGCTCACCGCTTGTGCCCGCGGGCAAATGCGTAAATTGTCCGTGGCAATTTACACATTTGCCTGCGAGCACAAGCGGTGAGCCCGTCAACAGGCAAACTGCTCGCTTGTGCCCGCGGGCATTGCTCGATCATCTGGACGGGCCTTTAGGACTGTCCTGTTTTGTAGTTCTTTCCAGTTTATTGTGTACAGTATTAAATTCCCTATTGTTTCATTTTTTGTTTTGTTATTGAAAGCTCCAACGTGCATGCACGTGTTGGCCTTGGTCACCTAATGGCAGCTCTCTGTGCTGCTCAATCTCTGCCAGCTTCCCTATTCAGCGCCTTATCCTGAGGTCACACTCAATGACCTCGTCCCAGGCCTTTTTTTTTTTTTTTTTTTGGTGTGCCTCTCGCAGCTGTACATCTAACATTAACACCACTTTTTGCACCCATTTATCATCCCCATCCTCTACACATCCCCCCAGCCATCTCAGACTACCCATGAGTCTACCTCCATCCCAACACCAATACACTGCAGTCCCATCCAACCTCTCAACTCTTCCATTGTGAACCAAGATCCCAAGTCCTTGCACTCAGGGTCGCACTGCACATTCTCCTAATCATTGTCATTTCTGTATGTTTGAGCCTGCAAATATCCTCTTCCTTTACTGCCTAGGTCTCACTACCATACAGCATCACACTTCTAACATGCTGCATACAAAGATCCCAGAGCATGGCGGGAGAGCCCTCTCAATATCAGGATAGGCAACAGATCCCTAAACTTCTTCCAACCACTCCCCACTCTAGGCACAAAGCTAGCTCCAGCCCCACCTCCAGCACATAACATTTCTCCCAAATAACAGAACTGTTCTTTATTCTCAAGAGACGCACCATGAAGTTCAATCTTTTCATGCCTGACAGTCTCCACATGTTCTTCCCGACATACCGCACACATGAAATCAGCATTATCTTGCAGTCTACCTCTGCTGCCACTACATCTCTCATACACCCACTTATCACAAACACTGCACAAGATGGAATTACTTCCTACACCTTTGTGGCAAATCCCACGGCCACTCTCCCCCCTCCTCCCCCTTTTTTTTTTTTTTTTTTTTTTTTCCCTGATGCTTCTAATTTTTTTTATATGTAGTGAGTAACATTTAACTATTGGTCTTTGTTGCAGCAGTGCCAAAGACAGACAGCCGCCATCCTAAAACACCATGTTAGTACGGTAATGATTTATCATCATTGTCGGTTTATCTAAACCAAACCCAAATTATCTTAGCAATCTATCCTCATTTATTCTATCCTACCCATATCTAACCTAATTTGCCCTAACAACCTAACCTTTCATAACAAACCTAATTTAACCTAACCTAACCTTTCATAACTAACCTACTTTATCCTATCCTAACCTTTCATAACTAACCTAATTTATCTTATCCTAACAACCTTTCATAACAAACCTAATTTATCCTAGCCTGAACATGTTTATTCTACTTCATCCTAACATGGAAACGATTTCAGTGGGAAACGAACATCACTCTGAGAAATGGGGGTGTATGGTATATGGGTATTGTGTAACTTAAATAGCACTCCTCAAGAAACAAGTAGTGGTATCTTCTGTGGTGCGGGGATAGACAAGTTGGCTAGACTGGGTGTGGTTGTGGCCTTTGGAGTAGGAAAGGAGTAAATGATGCAGGGCAGATACCAGGGTTGCAGAGTTGGTGATAATATTTCCCAACTCCAGCTCCAGAAATTTTACAAGTATGACTCCGACTCCGACTCCAGAAATTTTACAAGTACGACTTCAATTTTGACTCCAGAAATTTTACAAGTACGACTCCAACTCCGACTCCAGAAGTTTTACAAGTACGACTTTGATTTTGACTCCAGAAATTTTACAAGTATGACTCCGATTCCGACTCCAGAAATTTTACAAGTACTGTATGACTCCGATTCCGACTCCAGAAATTTTACAAGTATGTCTCCGACTCCACAACCCTGGCAAGTACGTTGCTGATAACACTGACTGAACTGTCCCCGCAACACAAGAAATCACCCGACACAGCGGACGTGGAGTGTTATTCTGTATATTCGGTAGGTCTGCCTGTTTTGGGGTGAAACTGGTCCTTCCAAATACCACCGCCATCCCTATAAAAAAATCTATCTATCTATCTATCTATAGCCCAACACCCTAATCCTGAAAAGGGTGGCCGCACACAAAACGCCTCCAAGTCGCTGTCACCCACCATTTGACTACCCTCCCCCCAACTCACCCTCCCCTCCCACATATACATATACATATAAAAAAATCACATGCAGTAGTTTAAGTACCTAAAGTTAGTACAGATAGTCACCAAATGAGGAGAGAGAGACCCGTATAGGTCTTTTTTCCTTTCCTTCTCTCTCTCTCTCTCCTCTGGAAAACAGTTCACATCATTCTAAGAGGATTTCCTATATACCTTCATTTTTCCCTGATTCTTAGGACTGGAATTGATCACTTGCAAAGTTTTGGACTACAAGGACTTTCATTATATCTGTACACCTATTTGTTGCTAGGCACCAGTATCCTATAAGGGGTTGCCACAAACAAATTGTCTCCACGTCATTCTGTCCTCTGTCATTTGGTTGCTCCTCCATCAATGCACACACCCCTCCATCTCAACCTGTGTGTCTCCCTTATCTCCCCCTCCACCTCGCTCACACACACTTTTGTATTCAGTTTCTCCTTCAGATGTGATTGGTTATATTAAGTACTGGTATCAACATTTGTATTAAAAATCGACATTGATAATTTCGTAGTGTTGGCAGAAGTTCTGTTGTAGAAAGATGAATATCATTGGAAAATAGGAGATATTTTCTGTACAACATAGGTCTATACACCTTTGTTTTATTAATGAATATGTGCTGAAAAAAAAATCGCTTAACGATTTATTGTATACTGTACTGTATATCGAGTGAATTATAATGGGTCCAATTGGGATACATTTTTGACTATTGGGTCATTCACTCTGTGAAGTCTAAAAACAAGTTTGGAATCCATCTAAACTGGTAGTTATTTCACATCACTTGCTGCTTACCACCAGAAATAAGTATAAATTGTAGTTTCTGTGGGGTGTGAAGATAAGTTAGATTATAATATGTTGTCCCACTACAGCTGGCAGCACAGCCAGTACTGCTAGAAATTCAAATTGAGTGTGTTGGCTGTCCATTCCCTGGAGAGCAAGATGTCACTTCAGTAAGCCCAAGAGTTATGCAGTAATTTCTTTCCTGTCTCTCACAGTTTCCAACTCACCTAAGCTGGCAGTACATTATACTGTACTAGACCCTCACTGTATCAAACCCCAATTTATGAAGCTTGCATTATTCCTGTTTTTGTGGCCTTGTGTTCATTTGGATATGAACCTAGTGGACTGCAGGCTGTAGTTGTCCTGTAGTGTACCAACTTCATTATGGTGGATAGGAGAGAATACAGGGACATGCATAAAACAGGGCACTGAAGCTGCTCAGTTAAATCACTGACACCGCAGTTAAATTGCAGACACTGTCAAGGCATCCCAACCCACTAGTTTATTTATGTATACAGTACAGTAATCACTCGGTTATCCGTACAGTCCATATCCGTTCGTGTTCCATATCCGTTCATTAGGCCTTGGCTATATTATAACTGTAACCGGATTTATTTGTCCATAACCGTTCATAAAAGTCCCAGCTTTGCCAGCTGGCTGACTGCCGACAGAGTAAAAGAAATTCATTCTGTGGCTCACTGGCATCTGTGTACATGCCTGGGTAATAGACACTAACCCACAAGGTGAGTGAGAATGGCTGTACAGATCCCAAACGTATGGTTGAAATCACAAGGCCACCCTGATCAACGGAAACATACTGGTTGTGTGCAGGGAAATCAGACGTAAACCACAAGCTGAGCGAGAATGGGTGTATGGGTCCCTACTGAATAGTAGAAATCCCCCGGCCACCCTGATCACCAATAACATTCCAGAGGTGCTCGAGGAAGACAGAGTGTAACCCACAAGATGAGGGAGAATGGCTATACAGGTCCCTACCATGTGATCGAAATACCCCCAGCCGCCCGGATTAGTCAGAAACTCCCAGCCACACACGACCATCTGCTCCCTTATCAAATGGTCAGAGTCGCATTGCCCTCCGGATTACTCGGTCACTCCTTAGGTCTGTGTTGTATGGAGACCCTGTGTTTCTGCCACGTTGCTACGTTTGCCTGGGTGAGCAAAAAGGACCCATGTGCTTGTAGGTCAGTGTGCCGCTTTTTGCTTGCATGCTCATAGCCAGGCGTGGTTAGAGACATGGCAATGCTGTACACTCCCAAGCGCTACCGCACCTCAGTTCCCACCTTTCTCTCTCTTCTTGTGGATGTGCATGGCTGAGGTTACATAATGGCAGCTTCCATTGTAGCAATTGTGGTGGTGCCCTACCTTCTGGAGGCCTTAATTCTCCTCTGTGGTGTTCCTGTATGTGTGATGATGGCCCCACCACCACCTGGGAAATGCAAGAGGGGGGTTATGACTCGGGAGAAGATGCGTGAAATACTGTACTGTATTGGCCAAGGTTGACACGGGCTGGCCAACTTCATGCATTCCGTGTGAATTTGACCTGCCCCGCTCAACTTTGTCTGTTATCAAGAAATCACAGGAGAAACTGTGTCAGTACAAACAGGACCATGGTAATACCACTCGAAAAGGTGACTGGAAGGTGATGTCCCAGCCCCGCTACGCCAGCATCAACCAGTTGACTAATTAAATAAAAATAATAATAATAATCATATCTTTAGTGTTGGGACATGCATATTATGCTCTTTATCCCCACTGAGCTTAAACTTTTTTAACTGAAGCCTTTGTTGAGCTTATGAGAGAGGTATCTGACTGGAACAGGTAGACAGAGCATTCATAAACTCCTTCACTGCTACAGATCCTTCTCAGGGTTAATACATAGAACATTAAGATGTCGCTTTTGTTGTGGACCCAGGCTCATCTGAATGTGAACTTACTGGACTGCTGGATGAAGTAGCCATTTTTGTCCAGTTTGCAGTTCTCCTTTGGAGGGATAGGGAAGTAGTTGAATGTTTCTGTGAAGAAGTAGTGAAGCAGAGTTTTAATTATAATAGTAGGAGTTATTATGCAGGCATTCCTCTCCAGCACCTTAAAACAGACATAAATAGCCTACAAGGGAATGTTAAGGTAGAATGTTCAGATTGTTTTGGAAGAAATGCTAGAAAGCCTTGAGGGCCTTTTGGTTTTCAAAATGCTAATTGTTATTTTTTTATTTAATTTTTATTTTTTTAGGTGGTGGGACATGGAGGGAGGCAGATTGATGGAGAAATGGAGGCAATTTGTTCGTGGCCACTGCCTTGATGAAAGTCTGTCTGATTGTATGGTAGCGAGGTAGTTCATTTACTATATATGGTATATTAATTTTACTAATAATGGCATTATTGTAAGTATTGCCATTATTATTATTAATTCCTTTCCTCCATCCTTCTTTCCTTCCACCCTCCTCTGTCTTTCGTTCCTTCATTCTTTCTTCATCCTTCTGCCTATGGGTGACTTTACACTCCCTCTTCTGTTTTTCCATCATTCTTTCCTTTTCCTTCTGCGTGTGGGTGACTCTACACTGAGTGACAAGCCAAATGGTGTCCTGTACACAAGGGACCCTTTTACTATGCTGGGTGGTAACCATATAACCAAATTATGGCACCTAGTGGTTTAGTGGGTAATTAAGGTGCTCCAGTTGGATTGAGTCTGTGTAGGTGTATATCCAAGGGGTGGTTGGGGTTTATTGCACATGTAATGCAACTCAGGGATGAATGAGGCTGGTCACTCTCATCTTAAATGTCAGGACCAACTTGCCTAGCCCTGGGCTTTTATGCTGCTCATGGGGCGACACAGGATTGGGTGATGGATGGATGGATGGATATTTGTAAAAATTAATTGTAATTTATTACTCAGCTGTTATGATTATTACATAGCTGTTATTTTGTTGTGATTCAGCCTTGTCTAGATGTGAATTAAATGGGTCCTGGGCTGAAGGTTTCCTCCTGCAGCACACCGTTCTCTGTTAGGGGAATAGGGAGGAGTTGAAGGTTAAAGCAGTAGCGTTGCCAGGTTATGTCATTGCCAGCTTGTAAGAGCATACTTCTTCAGCACTGATTTCGTAAAATAAAAAGATTTATGATGTAACTCCTCCATAGTAAAAGGGTTATCTTACGTTCAGACCTGAGCACTAAGGCATATTATTGGATTTCAGGGAGTTTCCTCATGCTCCAAATGAAAACTGAGGCACCAGCACTGCTGCTACTAGAAGTGCCTACCACTGACACTGTCACCACCACCACCACCACCACCACCAGTGCCTCTGCTGCTGTTTGTGGGCTTCTGTGAGTAACAAGATATTTTTTCATTAATTGTTGCATTAGTATAAAAATGGTTCTGCCAGTGCTTTCCACCCCATTTGGGATTAAGGCTTTTGGTTATATGTACCGGTATACTCATTTCACTTTAGCCAGACCCATAATTACTATTTTGCCATCGGGAAAGCTTGGGATTAAGGAATTTGGCTACAGACTGATATCGATTGAGAAATATTGATGTAGGTTTATAGGTCTATGATTTGGGCTGCATTCAGTTAAACTGTTGTTGAGGCCCTTGGATGTGAACCCACTGGACTGCACTCTGAAATATCCATTCTCTTGCTGTCCAAAATCCTCCTCATGGGATATATGAAAAAAGATAGCTGAAGGGCATTCCTATACTTTGCCCTTTTGTATTTGTGCCACCACATGAAGGCACCCCTCCTACTAATTGCTCTTTATCAACAAAAATAAATGTTAGGCTTCTGAGTTTCATTTCCCCATTTTTAAAATATAGGTACAACACCAATTTTCTGGCACCCTTCATTCCAGAGCCTTGTTGGATCAACCATTTTGCTGGACTAACCAAGGCTGCTTATGTCATATATAATAATTGGGACCATTAGAGATCATGTGTGATAATTCAACAAAACACCTTTGACCCACTTGCCTTCATAATAATCACACGCATGTTCTAATTTAATTTTTTTATGGAAGAACTGAGCCTGGTTTGTTATCAAGCTTCCTGACAAGTCCACTTCATCTGATGCTGTTGAAAACATTCCATATCATGTCCAGCACTGTTACCATCTTTCATAGTTTTTCACCTGTTCATTTGTTTTTTCGAGTCACTGTCTTCCTAGAAAATCAGTATTTTTTCCATTTACGTTTTGATATCATAAGCAGTTGAGGAACCAGTACCATGTGTGTTCACACAACTTCCACATGGGAATGCCACAGTCAAGTTTTTTCAATAGTTCTATCTTATCATGCTATATTGTTTTTGTTTTTAGCACAATATAATGTTTCACTGCATTGAATCTCTCCAAATAGGAGTTAAATAAGCTGTTGTGGCCAGACAGGTGAGTGAAAATATACTTGAGAATACAGGCGGCCAGTGCAGTAGCTTGGTGGGTAGCTACATACTGAATTGGTTATTGTGTTATGGCCTGCGTCATGTCGAATGGCATTCATGTGCAGACGATGCTGAAATGTAATAATGGTTTATGCACTCCACCCTTATTTATAAAACTTCAGTGGGCATCAGTGATGAAAATAATCTTTTGAATTTACTGTGGTTGTCGTTAAGAATATTAACCCCTTCGTGCACCGTGACTCAATATGGTTATAGTCTGAAGAGGAACTGATGACGCACTATGATGCACTTGCAGTGGCGGTCTGAAGGGTTGCCGATAAGGCAGTTCTGGACAAAAATTCACCAAAACTTATGTTTTAGCATGACATTCTTCAGTATTTGGTGTGTCATAGGGGAGGGTATCTATTTCCATTCCAACACTCGAATAGTTGGCATTCTTTCAGTTTTTAGTTCAAGGGGGAGAGGGCTCACATGCGATTTTTGGTGATTCCCTCAAAAACTATTGGTCGTATTAGAATCCCACCAATACCACGTGAAAGCTTGTGAAATCTGCATCTAGACTTATACTTAACCCTTGCATCATGCGGGCAAAGTTTTGTCCTACAGTGCAGGGCAGTTATTTTTATTGTTGAACATCTGTATTCTCACCTCATTTCGGTACTTCCACAGCACTTTTACTCATCAATTGAGTGTTTTTATTAGCTTATCGTATAATTTAAACATCAGTGAAGATGATGGTATACAAATTATACCATTATAGCCAATTGGGGCAAATAAGACGTGGGAATGTTTTCCTTTGTGCGTGAGTCCAGCCTGCTCTCATGGCATTTTCTCTGATCATGTCACACTCACAGAAAGCTTATGGTGTGCGAGGGGGTTAACTGAAATGACGATAAAGTACGTAAAGGTAAACTTAACAAAAGAACGAGAAGCTTGATGAAGTGTTGTATTCACAAGAACAGAAATTGATGGTTAGGAATGGTTACTTGAGGATTTCGTATTCACAAAATACATTGATAACAATGGTGGTTCAGGAAATTAATTAGGAGTACTGTAAAAGAGAGAAAGACTGCCTGGTTCACAGTCGAGAGTTGCAGAATCGGTGTAGACATTGCTGATCCAGTCCCTCCAGTCGTTTTAGGGATTTTATATTATTTGGGTATTAGGGAAAAGAGTGAATGTAAACTTGTGGGCCCCGAATCATTAATTGCTTTAATTGGTTATTAATGAGTTTTGTCATTGCGGTAATTTGGCAGACCACTTAACCATTATGGAGGAGGTTTGACTATTGGAATAGACTGGTTTTTCTGCATGACACCACTGGCACCTGCATCTTTCTTAGAAGCCGTAGCAAGGGTTAATGTAAGTAAAATAAGAATCAGACAAAATACAGGTGTCACCACCAAGAGGTGCAGAATAAGAAATCCATTGAACACGCGGTACACTGAACACTATGGCCACTTGGGAAACTAGTCTGGCAGGTGCGGGAATTTCAAGTGCCCTCTCATGATATTGTCCAGATTAAAAGCCGGACCATCTGATGCTGGAAAATTGGTGTTGTACCCATACCATATTAAGTGTAAGAGCTTTGGACCCTACCTCACCCTGCAGTCCCCCATCCTTCTTGCAGGTGGAGGAAGTTGAGGGGCATTTATATTAGCAGCTTCTGTCTGCACCATTGACACTGGAAGATGCCTGTGTTCAATAGTTTTATTAGTATTTTTTTTTTATGTATATTACAAAGTAAGTCAGTCACCGCTTTTCCATGGACCTGAGTTACAATTGCAAGCAAAAGTTCACTGACAGTCCCCTTCCAGCATTATGTTCTACCTTCCCTATATCTCATTCCTCCCTGAATGTCAGTGTCCCTCCCTCTCAGACCCATTTGTCATATGCTTCACACAACAAAGTATTTCATGTATCAGATTTCTCATTCCTTCCCAAGCATCAAAGACTAATATTTCTTCTCATTCCCTTCATGTTGCTGTCACATCACAATATTTTCTGTAATTAATTTCTCCCAAGCACATCAGTCTTTTATGTAATTTCTCATTCTTTCCTGAAGATAAGAGTGTCCTTTCTTCTCAGTCCCCTTTGTTGTTTGGTTCATATTGCTGTCTCACAATACCATATATCACCTTCCACTAAACAGCTCTCAGGGAAGTGCCAGCAAAGTTTGGTTGTAATTGTGCCAGGTCAGTGATGTGGCAGAACCATGCTGTAATTCCTCATTGTAAGTCCATTTGATAGTTGATGTAGTTTCCAGTCCATAGAAAACATCAGCTGTACCATGACACACTTTTTTTTTTTTTTTTTTTTTTAAACAAGGAAGAAGGAACCAAAGGTCAGGAACCCACAAGATTGTTCCCTCAAAGAAAAAACCAAGATAACAGCCAAATTCAAGATCCGTTCATGCCTTTTATTTATTTTATTGTCCTATTTGTCTCATATTTGAGGCACACACTTAGGTATAAACAAAAAGCTGGTTTTAGCACTTTGTTTATCTTCCAGTCAATTGAAAACATCAGCTGTACCATGACTAACCTGAATTGGGGATGTCATCAAGAGGAATCATGGCATCAGTTTTATTTAGATTTCATTTTAAATTCATCTGGCAACCCTTTGACTGCTGTAATGTCTCAGACAGTTCTCTGTTTTTAGTGCTGTTCAACCTATTCCCAAGAATCTAGTATGGTGTTGGAGGTATAATATAACAAAGTAATGAAAACCTTTTTTTAGTTTATGGTGAATCAGATTTGGGAATTGTCTAATGAAAGTCATTGCAGAGTGTTAAGTCCGATGATTACTGTATGTCCCCTCCCCAGGTTTTAAGTATTGTAAGAAAAGTAAAATCATTTAATTGTTCTGATAAAGCATATTTGCCTTTTTCAGTCACCTTAATTTGATTATCCGTATTCAGGAAAATGGAAACAAGAAGTTTTGACTGAAAAGGAGACTAAGTTTCAGTATGAATGGAAAGGCTGGTTGCATTTCATTCGTTCGTTTTGTCTGTCTTTAAATTATAAAGGCTCCAACATGCCTGCATGCATCAGCCTTAGTCACCAAATGGTGGCTCTCCATGCTGCTCAGTGGATTGAGAAAAAAATGCTTTATTTGAATTCATCCTAGAGTACACCCATCTGAAGTTCTTAGTTATTTCTAGAATTTAAACACAGCCTCAACCCAAGGAGTTTGAACTTGGTAAGGCTGACTGTGTTGTAGTCTTATTCTGTCATTGCAATGCAATTTTCAGCATGGAATTATGGCAAATTTAGGCCAATTAAAAATAAAAGGAGTTTAGGTAATGTAAATATGTAAAATTTAGTTGTATTGTACCTTTTTGTTGGCTTCATAGGGCTGTAGTTCAAGCTGTTTTATGGTCCTGGAGGGCACGGCTCTTAAGTCATGGTTTCCTTATGCTGATCTTCATTTGCTTATAAAGACTCCAACATCCATGCGTCGGCCTTGGTCAACTGGTGGCAACTCTCCGCGCTGTTCGATTTCTTGCAGCCTTCCTGTTCAGTCGCTGATCCCTGTTGTCATGCTGATGTTGGCCCAGTCTGTTTTTGGTGTACCTGTAGCAGCAGTAGACATAGCACATTGCTGTTAGTTATTGAGTTTTAAGGCTCATAGGTGCATGGTTAGGTTTTACTTACAGGACTTTCACTAGACTTTCCTTCTCATTTATTTTTCTTAGTATTGCTTAAAGGAAATTATATGGTATTTTTCATATAATATTCACAGCATTGACTTAGCAGTGGTTTTTGTCCATTTTCAGCATATTTCCCACAGGTGAATTGTGATGAAGACAGTGCTGTGGCTCTACACCCTTTTTGTAACTTTTCTTTTTGTGACTAGATCTATAAACTAGTGTTATTTCTTGCACAAGAACAGCTCATTGCCAGAACAATAGTACAGTGTTTTACTATAGGTTTGTTCCCATTCCATAACACCTCCTGTAGTCACTAGCCCCATTGGTTACAGGCCATTGTCAGATTAAAAGTGTACTTTACTCTAGGTCTGATCTCATTCCATAGCACTTCCAGTAGTCATTAACACCATATGTTACAGGTTGTGCCAGATTAGGAGTGCATGTTACGAAAGGTTAGGTCTCATTCCATAACACTTCTAGTAGTCACTAGCACCATATGTTACAAAGCACCACATGTTGCAAGTCATTGGCAGAATAAGACATTTTTTCATTACTTTCACCATACCTTAGAGTTAATCTGTTGTCACAGCTTACCTTTCAAGATGGAGGTGGCAGTTTTAGGCACAGTTACAGGGGAGAGCATACTGTAGATAAAACCACTCCATGCACCAGCACTTCACTCTGTGAGAGCCAATGGCCAAATGATTTGCCTGACTCATTGCAGACTCAGGTTTGAAGCTTCACTCATTCTTAGTTCCATGGCACTGAAGCATAATCCCCCTATAAAATAGCCACTCTCAACAGGGATTCGTTTTACTTGAAGCTTCAGATCAGTTTCATCAGTCAATATCTCTGTCCTTTCTACCTATCTCCATATTTAGGTGGGAATAAAGGTCAAAGTAATGATAATGATGATATTTATCCTGCTTTTTTATCCACCCCTTCCTTGATTAGGTGGAGTTATACCTATTTTCCCTCAGTGGGTCTATTTCTCCCCCATTTATCCATCTTCCCTTATACCTCTGTATCCTCCCCATCAGTGGTTTATTGTCCCCCAATGGACCCATTTTTCCTCAGGGCCCCATTTCACCTTGCACATTCTTTCCCCAGGGACCTATTTTCACCCAGGGACCTATTTGTACCTGTGGACCTTTTTTTTTTACCCATGGACTTATTTCCCCTCGTGGACCTATTTTATTTTTACTAATGGACCTATTTATTTTCACTGACAGACCTATTTTATTTTTACTTATGGACCTATTTATTTTCACTGACAGACCTATTTTTACTCATGGACCTATTTATTTTCACTGACGGACCTATTTTTACCCATGGACCTATTTATTTTCACTCATGGACCCATTTTTCCCATGGCTCTATTTCCACCAAAGGACTTACCATCATCCATGGACCTATTTTATGTCCACTAAAGGACTTACCATCATCCATGGACCTATTTTATGTCCACCAAAGGACTTACCATCATCCATGGACCTATTTTATGTCCACTAAAGGACGTACTGTCATCCATGGACCTATTTTATGTCCACTAAAGGACGTACTGTCATCCATGGACCTATTTTATGTCCACTAAAGGACTTACCATCATCCATGGACCTATTTTATGTCCACTAAAGGACGTATTGTCATCCATGGACCTGTTTTCACCCTTGCATGTATTCCCTTCCTGGACCTGCTTTCCACATAGACCTATTCTCCCCATTGAGAGGCAACTGTATCTTTCGTGGACCTTTATCCTTCCATGTATCTGTTTTTGACATTGGACCAGTGTTCTCACGTAGGTCCATTTCCCTCAAGAACCTGTTCCTCCTTGGATTCTCTCTCTCTCTCTCTCTCTCTCTCTCTCTCTCTCTCTCACACACACACACACACACACACACTGAGGAGATACTAAAAAATGCAAAGAATCTTATGGAAAAAGAGGAGTTAGTCATGACAAGTATATAAACATGATGATTAAGTTGATGTACTCAAATGTGGATGGAATGGTATCTGAATTATTAGAGATGAATGATTATGTCAGAGAAAATGAACCACATATAATATGCCTAACTGAAACAAAATTAACACCAAGGCTGTCAAATGACGTACTAAACTTAGAGGAATATAATATATGGAGAAGAGATAGGAACTTAAAAAAAGGAGGAGGGATTATAATATTAACTAAGAAAAATCTAAAAGTCAAAGAAATAGAACTACAGGTAGATATACCCTCACAAGTAGAACTGATTGCAGTAGAGATCAATACATCTGAAGGGAAAGTAATTGTAGCCAATTTGTACATGCCACCCAAGTCAAACACATGGGAAAGAGACGAATATGAGGACCTGGCAGAGAATACGATTCAGAGTTTAAGATCATTACTACATAAAATGGAAGAGAAATCGGAAAGAATTATACTAACTGGAGATTTTAATACAAATATAAATTGGAATACTCTAGATATAATAAGCCAAGAAAGCTGTTGGGATCAAAAGCTCCTGGATCTCGTGCAAGAGTTTTTCCCAACGCAACATGTAAGGGAAAGCACCAGAAAAAGAGGACTACTGTAGATGTACCCTCAATGCTAGATCTCATATTTACTAGGCAAGAAAGATATTGACAATTTAATATACCACCCTCCATTCGGCAAAAGTGACCATGCAGTACTAAGTTGCAACTTCAGGATAGCATATGACATAGTTAACAGCAATGAAAATTACAAAAAGAGCCTAAACTATAAAAAGGGAAACTATCATGACCTAAAGAAGTATTTCTTAGAAATTGATTGGGGAAAGGAGCTTAGAGGACAAGATTTAAATCTATCTATCTATTGCCAGACGCCTCAATCCCGTTTGGGGTGGCCACAAACAAATCGCCTCCTAGTCGCCCTGTCCCCTGTCATTTCACTGGCCTGCTCCCAACTCACACCTCCCTCTCTCATATACCGCTCCACCCCATCCCTCCATCTCATCCTCGGCCTCCCCCTCCCTATTCCCCCCTCCTCCTCACTCACATACACTCTCTTCGTCAGTCTTTCACCCTCCATCCTCTCCACATGGCCAAACCACCTCAGTGTGTTCCTCATAACGCTTCCTATCACATCCACATCCACACCACAATGCTCCTTTATATCCTCATTCATCAGCCTGTCTCTCCATGTGACTCCACAGGCTCCTCTGAAATAACTCATTTCCACTGCTCTCACCCTTGACTTGTGTCCTTCCAACAATGTCCAAGCTTCACCTCCATACGTTAGAGTTGGTATCACAATACTGTCATGTAGTAACTTTTTCACTTCCATGCTCACTTCCCTGTTTCTTATCACTGCTTTCAAAGAACCAGCACCCTTTCTTCCCTGCTGTACCCTTTCAAGCGCTTCACCCTCCAAAAAATTCTGTGAACTTAATGAAATAGAAATCCAGAAGTACATCCCAAAGCACAAAGAAGCAGAAAGTATAATAAAAAAATGGTTCAATACAGAATGTAAAAAAATCAAAAGAAAAAAACAGATTTGTTGTGGAATAGATACAGAAGACACAATAGTGAAAGGGCATATAATAATTACAAACAGGCAAGAAACGATTATACAAGAATAAGGAGGGAAGCCCAAAAACAGTTTGAGGAGGATATAAATAAAAGTAGTGATCAACCGAAGCTATTTTACAGCTACATCAGAAGCAAAACCAAAGTAAAAGATAGAATACAATCCATTACAGACGGGGGAATCACTTATACACAAGAGAAGGATATTTGTGAAGCACTAAACAAGAAATTCCAATCAGTTTTTACAGAGGAAAAAAATTTGGAGAGGGATTATGTGGAATATGCATGCCCACACATACTACCAGATATACAAGCTTCAGAAAAAGTAATACAGGAGGAGCTAAGTAAATTAGACAGAGGAAAAGCAAATGGTCCTGATGAAATTTCATGTTGCGTACTACATGAAATGTGCAAAGGAGTTAAGTAAACCATTATTTTTAATTTTCAAGAAGTCCTTGAGTCAAGGTAAACTACCTGATATTTGGAAGAAAACAAACATTGTTCCCTTATTCAAGAAAGGGAATAGACAAAATCCACTCAACTACCGACCAGTATCACTAACCAGTGTTGTAAGCAAGGTATTAGAAAAGCTTATAAGTAAAGCTTGGGTAAATCATCGAGAAGAACACAATATGATAACAGAAAGTTTGGTTTCAGAAAAGGAAAATCATGTGTTACTAATCTGTTGAGCTACTATGACAGAGTAACAGACACATTACAGGAAAGAGAAGGATGGGTGGACAGTATCTATTTAGATTTCAAGAAAGCGTTTGACACAGTGCCACACCAAAGACTTTTATGGAAACTGTACCATCAAGGAGGAATTTGAGGCAAACTGTATTGTTGGATGCAAGATTTTATCATAAGAAGAGAAATGAGAACAGTACTAAGGGGAAATTACTCATCATGGAATGAAGTGACTAGTGGAGTACCACAGGGCTCAGTGCTGGCACCAATCATGTTTTTAGTGTATATAAATGATATAGACAGTATTACTGGAAATGAAAGCTATCTAAATTTGTTTGCAGATGATGCAAAAATACAAATTAGAATTATTAACACAGACTCTTGTAAAGAGCTACAAGAAGAATTAAATAAACTTCATGAATGGAGTAATACATGGCAAATGGAATTCAATGTGGACAAGTGTCATGTAATCAAGTTTGGTAAAAGTGGAAAAAGACCTGATTGGGATTATACGTTAGGAAATAAAACCCTACACACATCAGAAAGAGAGAAGGACCTAGGTGTGATTATCAATAACAGACTATCTCCGGCTGACCACATCAGTGAGAAAGTACGGAACATGTATACACTGCTTGCAAATATGAGAATAGCATTCACATACATAAATGAAGACATGCTAAGAAAGATAGTAACATCATTCATCGCACCAACCCTGGAGTATGCGTCAGTAGTCTGGAGTCATCTCAAAAAACACATAGACAAGATTGAAAAATTCAAAGGGCCGCTACACGATGGATACCAAGCTTAAGGGATCTAAGCTACGAAGAAAGACTAAATAAACTGAATCTACCATCACTACAGGAGAGAAGGAAAAGAGTTGACATGATTATGCTATATAAATGCATATCAGGGAAGGAGAAAATAGACATAAATTATTACTTAACCTATGGGGAAGCATCAGCAAGAGGACACTGCAAAAAACTGCATAAGAAGGGATGTGATAAAGACGTAAGAAAATTCAATTTCCCAAATAGAGCAATTGATCAGTGGAATGCACTACCGAATGAAATAGTGTGTGCCAAAACAATTCACAATTTTAAGGATATGTATGATAAATATGGTTTAAGACACAGGACAGTACGAGCTTGACTCATTCCTGTAAAGATACAATTAGGTAAGAACACACACACACACACACGTGTACGGTGACAGTATTTTAGATAGAGCAGTAGCAGTTTTATATATACAAAGGTCCAACATCTACTTCCTTGCCCCATGAAGGGAGAAAGGTGGACTGAGCAAGAGGAAGATAACTTAAGCCTGCAGTCCACTAGGTTCACAGTTCAGATGAGCCTTGGGTTGTAGCTGCTACTACTGTACTACCCTCAACATACATACCAGGTAGTCACCCTCTCCCTTCCTTTCATCATATCCAAACATACCAGTTTACATCTCTTCCCTAATGGTACTTATGCCGGTTCTCCCACAGCACACTTTTCTCAGATCTGTCACACCTTGAGACCCAACAGTTCTTCGTATACCTTTACTTGGCAAGGGATTTTCCTCTTGCAGCTTATTTCTCTTAGCTCATTGGCAGTGGAGCCTCCCTGTTGTATCAGTACCACCACATGAAGGCATCCCCCACCAGCACTGGTTTACACTTCCCAGACCAACACAGATGATAGGTGGAGGGGCTGGTTGTGTAGGAACTTAAAGTATTTTTGAGTGATGGTATAGGGTGTTGAAAATAGTTGACATTTCATAGGTAATACTGAAAGTTCATGTGTTCATATATTTGTTTATTTTCTTGACAATGATTTACAGAATAATTGGATATTAAAGCTCCTTTGGTGCATATAAATGCTGATTTGGTAGTGTCACCAAGTTTTCAGTTCTAGATGTCTGAAAAAGGTGTGAAATATTGATACATACTGGTGGCATGTTGTTGAGGGCCCCAGGTTCATTTATAAGATAGACACAGTGGACTGGAGGCTCAAATTGCCTTTCTGCAGTCTACCATACTTGTTCAGGGGATAGGGAAGTGGTTGAGGGATGTTAGTATAACCAGGCAGTGGAGCCACCTGGTTAATGTATCCATTGAGCATTGAAGTCTTTCTGTACAAGATGTATAAAAAAAAAAAAAAGGCTGTCTGCATATGAAAAAAGAAAACTGTTCATCAGTGTGTGTAGGTCTGTAAGCGTTTATTTGTACACAATATTTTTCAGAGGATTCAATAGTGCATCATTATCATGAAATGTATATTATGTGTGTAGGAGTTTTGTAAGCACATGTATGTACCCAGTATATTATTTCTGAAGCATCTGTTGTTCATCATAAAATGTATATTATCATGGAAAGGTATGAATGAAGATTGGGATGTGTGAAATCAATGGTTATCAGTACTGTATTTCATTAGGCTGCCTTGTTATACCCATACATTATACCATTGCTCAAGTGAATAATGCTGCATATTGTAGAAGACTTATGGCTTCATATTTTAATTTCTACATAAATTCCATTGAATGCACAGCTGACATCTAACCATTTGTTAATGTTGTGGCCTAAGTGTCGTTGGATATAAACCCAGTGTACTGCTGGTTGAAATGGCCCTCTCTGCACTCCACCATGCTTCTTTTGGGGGATTGGTAGAGAATTGAAGGCCATTTGTATAAGCATGCAGTATCCATTTTTTTTTTTTCCCAGGTTGAAGACAAACCGTTGCTCAGAGTAATAGCACTCCAGTTTTATGTGTACAATTTTCTGTAAACTTTTTTTCTTCATCCGAATAGCTTTTTCCCAGCCAAGGATGGAGTAAGGTTTAATTACCCTTATACTTGTTAATTGTGAGCCTGAAATGTTTTGGTAGCTATGTTTGTCTGTGACGTGTAGTTCACTGTACTGTTTACTTAATTTTTCTAACACAAGAGCATAGAGAGAGAGGGATGTAGAGGTTTATCTGATTATATGACTGTGGTATGCTTTGTAAAACTGAGAGGAGTGTGGTGAATATAGGCAGAGAGGAGTACTTTGAGTGAAACTGGAGAAGCTGAGAAAGAAGCAGTGTCAGATGAATACTAGCTAAAGGTACTGGAGAGTTTGTTAACACTAAGAATCTCCTTGGTTACTAGTCATATCAGGCCTTCAGTTTGTCTATATCCTGCCATCAAATGTTAGAATCTCCTTGGTTACTAGTCATATCGTACCTCTTTCCTGCTATCACATTCTAGAATCCTTGGTGACTAGTGAGATCAAACTCATTCCTGTTATTATACTCTTGAACTTCCTTGGTTACTAGTCAGATCAAACCTCTATTTCTTGCAGTCAAGTTTTAGAATCTCCTTAGTTACTAGTCAGATCACAACCTCTCCTGCAATCACACTAGAATCTCCATGGTTACTAGTCAGATCAAACTTCTATTTCATGCAGTCAAGTGTTAGAATCTCCTTGGTTACTAGTCAAACTTCTGTTTCCTGCAGTCAGGTTTTAGACTTTCCGTGGTTACCAGTCTAATCAAAACTCTTTCCTGCAGTCATACTATAGAATCTCCATGGTTACGAGTCAAATCAAACCCGTTTTTTGCAGTCAAGCTTTAGAATCTCCTTAGTTATTAGTCAGATCAAACTTCTGCTTCCTGCGATCAAGCTCCATGTTGTTGGCATTGTTGACTTTTAAGTTAACTCCTCATCGTCAGAGTGAGAGCCTTTCGAGATGGAGGTATTTAAGTAACCTCTCCATGGATTTTTTCCCTCCTTTTATTTCTGTCTTAAATTTCATGGTACATTTCCTCTTTTTGCCTCATGTACTCTTTTTGAATTTGTCGAAGTTGTCTTATTTCTCTGATTGTTTATGGATGGATGGGAGAAAAAGTGCAGTTTTAGGCCAAGTTAGAGTGAAAGGAGCATATGACATTTTAACCCAGCCATTGAGTTGCGTTTGATCCCAGGAGGAAGCCAGCTCAACTCAATGCCGGTCCCAAGCCCGGATAAATAGGGGAGGGTTGGTGTCAGGATTGGGCATTCGGCCGTAAAAATTTGCCAAGCCCTGACACGGTATGGTTCATTACCGTATCGTATATCTTACTGAGTATCAGGTGTTTTCAATGGCTAAATTCAGTAATTGTCCCCCCCCCTCCCTCCCGTCTTTATCTCTCACTGTCTCTTCATGTGAAGTCTGGGTGGCTGGGTCGCTTAGAATAGTCCACACATACACATCCCGCCAGTTTCTGTCAATTTGATGTCGTTTCGCCATATGTGTGGTAGTTGTGTGGGGATGGGCATCTTACGAGGGGGTCGCTAAGAAGGGGTCTTAAAAGTGATGCCCTGGCCCTAGGGTGTACCGTGCGAACCCACAACAGGCACGTAAGGTGAACGGCGAGATGTCTCAAAGGCGGGACGTTCCAGCCATCACATGCACTCGGCCCTTGCGTGTGACAATCACGTGGTTGCTTGTTTTTTATTTTTTTCCATTGACTAATGTCTTTTCAATTTTGATTTTAATAATTTTTATCTAAAATGTTTATTATATGCTGTGTGGGTGTTGGATGTACCTGAGAGGACGCTTTTGAGGCCATAACCCCTGGGCACAACAAACAATCAGGCTATATGCCATTTTCACCCTGCCTGGCATCATATCTGTGGGGTCATCAACATCTGAGGCACTGATGTCATTCCTGATGGTGTCGGACTTGTTGAATTGAGTATAGTCTGGGCCGATGTGTTGCTCGTTAATCAGGGCACCAGCACTTATCTGAATGTCACACGTGGGACGCTGATACATAGGCACATCCTCTCAGTCTTCACGTTCCCTTACACAGTTGGGCAAGAAACCCCAACCACCCGTCATGATTTAGATCTGTTTCGGCCACATCTACATGCAGCACCTGAATATTCTACATAATAATCCTAGGGTGCTTCCAGTCTTTTAGGTTTCTAAATGGGTGAAATTGTTTTTATATTATGTATAATATAAAACATCCTCCATCCTACTTAATATGTGTCACCAAACGATAAGGTTTCCAAATTGGACAAACTTTTCCATATTAGAAAAGTAGGTTTCCAAATTGGACGAACTTTTCTGTATTAGAAAAGTAAGATGTCACCAAATGTCACCAAGCTATACCTTACAAAAGTATCCGCACAAAGGCCGTGATATGGCTGGCTTGATTCGCTAGCTAAAACTCTTTTGATATAGATTAGTTGGGTGGAAGGTGCCACGTGTGCGCGACCGGAAATTTGTTTGCGGTTGGCATTCGATCCTGTTCTCGGTGTGAGCTCACCATTCTGCACACACCAGCTCCTGTTCTTGGTGTGTTTTCTTTGTCATGCACACCAGTTTCTATTGGTGTGTTTTCTCCTCATGCACACCAGTTCCTATTGGTGTGTTTTCTCCTCATGCACACCAGTTCCTATTGGTGTGTTTTCTCCTCATGCACACCAGTTCCTATGGGTGTGTTTTTTTTTGTCACGCATGCCAGTTCCTATTGGTGTGTTTGATCCTTTTCCAGGCACACCAGTTCCTGTTGGTGTGTTTTTTCCTTCTCACACACACCAGTTCCTGTTGGTGTGCTGTCTCCTTCTCACACACACCAGTTCCTGTTGGTGTGCTGTCTCCTTCTTACACACACCAGTTCCTGTTGGTGTGTTTTCTCTTCACACACAGCAGTTCCTGTTGGTGTGTTTTTTCCCTCTCACATACATCAGTTGCTGTGGGTATGAGTTCTCCTCACACACCAGTTCCTATTGGTGTGTTTTCTCCTCATTCACACCAGTTCCTGTTCTTGGTCTGTTCTAAAGATCAAGATGGTCAAGAAGAAATTGAAGGCTATATTTAATGCCTCCAGTTTGAAACGTTTCTCCTAAAATCAAACGTTTACTGCCATCAGTCAGCAAGTTTACTGCCATCAATCAACACAGAGACAGACTAACATGTAAAACTGCAAGGCATATGCAATGATGATGGCAGCATGTCCAATGGTAGGGTGGTTGGGACGGGCATGGTGTGGGTCCGAGCAGCTTACCTCCTCGTGGTGGACCTGGGTAGAGTGATCTTCATGTATATATTGTTGCTTTAGCTCCAGGTTCATTGGAAGTATGAACCCTGTGGAGTGCAGCCTGAAATTGCCATCCTGCATCCCACAAGCCTTGTTTGGGAGATGAGTTGAGGGATATTGAAATTGTCCTGCAGTCCACGACTCCCGTTTGGTAGATAAGAGTCAAGGGATGTTTAAATTGTCCTCCTGCAGCCCACAGGCTTTGGGAGATGAATCAGGGAATGATTGTGTAGGTGGGCAGTAGAAGCACCCACTTATATCAGTGCCACCATATGAAGGCATCCCTTTCCACGACCATATATTAGAGCTACTAGGAGCCATCCATCCATCTATCATCCAATCCTACATTGCCCCATGAGGAGCATAGGAGCCTGGGGCTATGTAAGTTGGTCGTCCTGACATTTAAGATGAGAGTGACCGGCCTCATTCACCTCTGAGTGGCATTACGTGAGCAATAAACCCCAACATGAAAGAAGATCACTCTAGCTGAAAGCTGCAATTTATTGATAAACTTTGTCTACCAACACACAGTTACTTAGTGGCATTAAAATATGGTTGTTGGCATTAAAATGTATGCTTGGTGACATTACAGTATATGCCTGGTGATATTACAATATACAGTATGCTTGGTGACACAGAGAGGTTCTTAGTGACAGGTAGAGAGTTTGGTGACATAAATCATTGGTGACATTACTAAGAGGTTTGGTGACTTTACTTAGAGGTTTAGTGATAAGAGGTACTTGGATTACTTTGTCGTTTGGTGACATCTTAAAATAATGGTGACATCCTAAAGTGAATCAGTTTCATTAAAAAAATAAATAAGTAAATAAAAAAGACGATTTCACTCCACCATGCAGCAGAGCATAGTGTAATAATAATGAATTTTATATGTACATGCTTGAGATGGACTTTTATAAGTCAGTATGAAGGTACAGTATTTTGTCTCATTATACCTTACATTGCTTCTTTTTGGTGTTTTCTGTTATACTGCATGGCCAGTATTATGCCTGTTATATTTTTCAGATATATTTTGTCTTGTTATATCACATACATGTGTCTGGTATATTTCCTGTTATGTCACAAGTCTGGTATTATGCTTATCATATTTTTTTGATGTATGTTGCCTTGTTTTACCTCGTATCGCTTATTTTGGAATATTTTTTGTTATACCACAAGTCCAGTATTATGCTTAGTATATTATTCAGATATATTTTGTGTTATACCTCATATTGCTTCTTTTAGTATATTATTTATACCACAAGTCAGGTATTATGCTTGTTATATTTTTCAGATATATTTTGTCTCTTACCTCAGATAGCTTCTTTTGATATACTTCCTGTTATACCACGAATTTAGTCTCATGAACATAGCTGTGTGTGGATTATTTATATGTATTATGGACAAAATTTGCAGTGCTTGCAGCATTGCAACTCTGAATTTCTGGCTTTGTGTAGGTTGTCTGTTATGACTGTGTAGGCTATGCTGTTCTGAAATCTGAAGTGTTTGCTAAGAGTAGTATTCAGACCAGTGGAATACACAGGATGCAACTCTGACAGAGTGTTCTGACAGAGTGTGGTAATTGGGAGAAGAATTTAGAAAAGTTGTAAAATGCATACTGTAGCCATTCTCATAGATGTTTTGTTAAGTTTTATGTTCAAAGATTGCTTTTGTATGACTGTGTGGTACCTGATGCGAGAAAGTGTGTTGTGGTATGAGAGGTTGCATTGCAGTTTGTGCATATTGCATTTTCTGAGTTGTATTTTGTGTTGGCGTTGTAGCAGGGAAGGATGGTGACTGTGTTGCATTCTGGTTAGATGTAGTCTTGTCTTTTTGGGTTGGGTAGTTTCTTAAGGATGTTTTCTGGTGGAGGTTTGTGAAGGGTGTTATTTGGTTGAATGTTTTGGATGGCTGTGTGTGTGTGTGTTTGTGTGTGTGTGTGTGTGTGTGTGAAATATTGTGCTGGGTGGAAAAGGATGAATGTTGGTGAAGCAGTTTGTATAGTGTTTGGTGGTTTTCCTCTTTGTTTCTCTGTGGTGGAAGGTGATGCAACATACAGTTGCAGGGTTGAGAAGTGTTAACCTGAAATGATGAACTGTGTCTCTCATAATTATGATCCTTGTGTGGGAGGACTTTTGTTTTTTGATAGAAGTGATCTGAATTTGTGGCCTTTTTGTGTCCAGTCATTATTCCAAAGGCTTTGTTTTGTGTTGTCTTAAGCTTTTCCATTTTTGTGCCATTTAAATGGGGGGCTCATCTTGTGCCAGTTTAAGTCACTGTTCTAATGAATTGTTCATAGAATGTTTTCAAGACATTGAGTTTATGATATGCCTTTGCCCTGATGTTATCTGTGTATTGAGAAAAGGTCATGTGTACCCTTAGTAGATCTTAGAATTTTAGGTGTCTTTCCAGTGGGAATGGTTGCTTGAGCAGGGTAACATGAGGATGTGTTTGAGGTGTTTGTCTGGACTTGGGAGGGTGAAGGTTAATTTGGTTAGTGGAGCAGTCATTGTATGTAAGCCTGTGTTAAAAGTGAGTGTATCATAGGTACTTTTGGAGATTATCTGCTAACTGTTGAGTTTGTTATGAAACAGTTGCTAGTTATTGGAACTGAATAGGGAAGTTGCTAGAGATCAAGCAGCATCGAGAGCTGACATTACAGTAGGTGCCCAAGGCAGACACATGAAAGCATGTTGGACCTTTTATATCTGAGACAATTTATTTTTTATTTCATTATTTTTTAGAGGGTGAAAAAATATACCTGAATGAGTGAAAGTGAGAGGAGGTATTGTAGGCCAAGGATGTGGATGGATATAATGAACGAGTACTGTTTATAAAAAACAGTTAAAAGATGGTGGGGCTAGGGAATGGACTGGGTTGAGTTGATTGGATGAAGTATGTATGGAGGAGCATGTAATAGAAGTTTAATGTCCCATATTTAACTTTATTAAACTCTAGTTATCTGAATGAGTTGTTTTCATTGTAACGTGAAGTGCATCTGTTTAAAAATACAACATACATCTGCCTGTGAAGCTTAATATAGGATTCTTGGGCTTGAATAGTGAGTGTGTTAGTATCTGGTTCTCTTCATTACTAATTTTGTTGATCATTTATTCCACTTTTATGTTTTCCGTCCTTGCACTTTGGACCTCGCTGTACGCCATCCCTAAATGGGAAAAAGAATGTAGGATGGTAACAATGATTAGCTTTTTAGAGTGTCAGTCTTTTGAGTCTTGGTAATATCCTTTTCATTTTGTTCTTGCTGCAACAAGATTGTTCTGTTCAACTGAGGAATGTCTTTAATTATGAAAGTTTTTATCAACACCGTATTGTTTCATTCAACTTAGAAAAGGTTTAATTATGAAAGATTTAACTGAAGCTACATTGAACTCCTTCAGTTTAAAGAGCTTATCCCAAGATGGAATAAAAGACTAATAATAATAATAGTACTGTGACATGAAAATGACATCATCTTGCCAAGTGGGTTAATATTTATAATAATTGTTTTAGTAGATCTTTTCAGCTATTGTGGTACACTGGTATGTAGTTCTTATTTTTGTTGTTACATAAGTACAGTACCACTCTGGTCTAATTAATGCAGTTTATGGTTCACACCTTCCATGATAGCCAAATGTCAATAGATGATTATTGTGTTTATGTTGATAACTCATGTTAATATTGTCAGCACTGTAGTGTACATATGCAGACATAAATACTGATCTAATTTTTTTGTGTGTGTGTGTGTGTGTCCGACTCTGGGCAAAGGCTTCAGGGCCTATATCTCGGGGGCAGTAGCCTATCCCAAGGCCCAGTAGTCCTCCTACACCTCCACATGTCACCACTTCGGCGCTAACACCCACCGTCCATATTGAATACATGCTAGGGCTGTCTCATACAGGACTGGTGTATTGGTATTAGCGGGGGTATTTTTACGACATGTCGGCAGGTCATCTGGTAGATCAGGGAAGTCTGCTTTTTATGAAATTCACATCCTTAAACTGTTCCCTGCCCCAGCCGGGATTCGAACCTGGGTCCATCAGGACTAATAATGATGCGGCAGTCACTTTCAAATGCCAGTAATGCAGTTTAGGAGTTTTGTAAACAGTAAAAAGGAAACTGTCTGCATTTGTGCATTACTGTGCACCAACTCCAGAAAGTGTCATCAGTCAGGTGGTTGATAGTTGTACAGGAAGCGTTATTTATTTATTTTTCCTCCAAGTATTTGCGAACATATTGTTAAAATTAATTCTTGATGTATTAAAAATGCCTTTGTCAATTTCTCCCTCCACCTTTTGCCCTCTTCACTGTCCCTCTTCTCTCCATCCTCTTACCCTCCCTCCTCCCTCTTTCTCTCCTCTTGTTACATCCTCTACTCCCCTCCTCCCTCTTCCTTTATTTCCTTCCTCCCCCTCCCTCTTCCTCTCCTCCCCATCCTTCTACTTCTCCTCCCCTCATCTGTCTTCCCTTCCTCCCACTTCCTATTGTCCCCTCCTCCTCCTCATTCCTCTTGTCCCCTCCCCCTCTTCCGTTTTCCTCTCCTCTTCCCTCTCTTTCTCTTTCTCCATCTTCCTCCTCCCCATTCTTCTACCTCTTCTCCCTCTTCTGCTTATCCCTGCCTCCTCTCTTTTTCTCTCCTCTCTTCCCCTCCTCCCTTTTCCTTTCTTCACCTCCTTCCTCCCCATCTTTCTACCTGTTCTCCCCTTCCCTCCTCCCCCTACCTCATGCTTTTCCTCTCCCCCTCTTCCTCTCCTCCTTCCCTCCCTTCCTCTCCCCCTTCCCTCCCTTCCTCTCCCCCTCTTGCTTCTCTTCCCCTTCCCTCCCTCTTGCTCTTCCTCTCCTTCCCTCTTTTCCTCCTCCTCTCCTTCCCTCTTCTCCTCCCCCTTCCCTTCCTTCCTCTCCTCCCCTCCTCCTTTCTCTCTCCTCTTGCTTTTCCTCTCCTTCCCTCTTGCTCTTCCTCACCTCCTCCTCTCTTCCTCTCTCCCCCTTCCCTCCCTCTTGCTCTTCCTCTCCTCCCCCTTCCCTCCCTCTTGCTCTTCCTCTCCTCCCCCTTCCCTCCCTCTTGCTCTTCCTCTCCTCCCCCTTCCCTCCCTCTTGCTCTTCCTCTCCTCCCCCTTCCCTCCTTCTTGCTCTTCCTCTCCTTCCCTTTTCTCCCCCTTTCCCTCCCTCTTGCTCTTCCTCTCCTCCCCCTTGCTCTTCCCCTCCTTCCCTCTTCTCCTCCCCCTTTCCCTCCCTTCCTCTCCTCCCCCTTTCCCTCCCTTCCTCTCCTCCCCCTTGCTCTTCCTCTCCTTTCTTCTTCTCCCCCTTTCCCTCCCTTCCTCTTCCTCTCCTCCCTCATGCTCTTCCTCTCCCTCCCTCTCCTCTCCTCCCCCTTCCCTTCCTTCCTTTTTCCCCCCTCCTTCTTCCTCTTGCTCTTCCTCTCCTCCCCCTTCCCTTCCTTCCTTTTTCCCCCCTCCTCCTTCCTCTTGCTCTTCCTCTCTTTCCCTCCTCCCACGTCTCCCTCCTCCTTGTTCTTCCACTCCTCCTCCTCCAAAAGAGAGGAAGAGGGAAGTAGAAGAGAGGAAGGGGGATAGGAAAAGGAAGGGGGGTAGAAGAGGAGAGGAGGAGAAAAAGGGAGTGGAAGGTATCATCAAGAATTAAATTATCGTACAGGCAAGAAAAAAAAAAATGGATTTATTTAAGCCCCTTTTATTATTCTTCGCACATCACAAGCTACATGAAAGCAGTTGGGCAAAAATAATTGAGGTGGGGGGGGGTAGTAGAGGAGGAGGATGGGGGGTAGTAGAGGAGGAGAGGATGGGGGGGGTAGTAGAGGAGGAGAGGATGGGGGGGTAGTAGAGGAGGCAAGGAAGGGGGGGGTAGTAGAGGAGGCAAGGAAGGGGGGGGTAGTAGAGGAGGCAAGGAAGGGGGGGGGGTAGTAGAGGAGGCAAGGATGGGGGGGGTAGTAGAGGAGGCAAGGATGGGGGGGGTAGTAGAGGAGGCAAGGATGGGGGGGGTAGTAGAGGAGGCAAGGATGGGGGGGGTAGTAGAGGAGGAAAGGATGGGGGGGGTAGTAGGGGAGGAAAGGATGGGGGGGTAGTAGAGGAAGAAAGGATGGGGGGGGTAGAAGAGGAGAGAAGGAGGGGTAGGAAAGGAAGGGGGGTAGAAGAGCAGGAGAGAAAAGGGGGGATAGAATAGCAGGAGAGGAAGGGGGGGGGGTAGAAGAGCAGGAGAGGAAGGGGGGGGTAGAAGAGCAGGAGAGAAAAGGGGGGATAGAATAGCAGGAGAGGAAGGGGGGGGTAGAAGAGCAGGAGAGGAAAGGGGAGGGGGGTTGTAGAGGAGAGGGAAGGGGGGGTAAAGAAGGAAAGGGGAAGTGGAAGGAGTGGTAGAAAAGGAGAGGGGGGTTGTAGAGGAGAGGGAAAGGGGGGTAAAGAAGGAAAGGGGAAGTGGAAGGAGTGGTAGAAAAGGAGAGGGGGGTTGTAGAGGAGAGGGAATGGGGGGTAAAGAAGGAAAGGGGAAGTGGAAGGAGTGGTAGAAAAGGAGAGGGAGGGTAGATGACAAGGAAGGAGGGGTAGAAGAGGAGAGGAAGGGAGGGTAGATAAGAAGGAAGGAGGGGTAGAAAAGAAGGAAGGAGGAGCGTAGAAGAGGAGAGGAAGGGGGGAGGGGTAGAAAAGGAGAGGAAGGGGGGAGGGGTAGAAAAGGAGAGGAAGGGGGAGGGTAGAAGAGAGGAAGGAAAGGATAGAAGAGGAGAAGGAAGGGGGAGGGTAGAAGAGAGGAAGGAAAGGATAGAAGAGGAGAAGGAAGGGGAAGTGGAAGGGGGGAGAAGTAGAAGAGGAGGAGGAAGAGGGGAGATGTAGAAGAGGAAGGGAGGAGATATAGAAAAGGTAGAGAAGGAAGGGGGAGTGTAGAGTAGGAGGAAGGGGGGAGATATAGAAAAGGTGGAGAAGGAAGGGGAAGTAAAAGAGAAGGGGTACAAGATGAGGAAGACAAGTTGTAGAAGTTGAAGAGTATAAAGAACATGGAGGTGGAAAGGGGAGGGGGGGGGCGTGGAATATGGGACAGGGAAGCCAGGGTAGGAAAAGAATGAAGGAAAAGAGAAAGGGGGGTGCAAGAGAAAAGGAAAGGATGGGGAAAAGAGGGAGAGAAAGAACAGAGTGGGAGAGGGAGAGGAAGAGGGTGAAGGAGGAGGATGTGGAGGGAAGATAGGAGAAGAGGAAGAGACAGGAGAATGAAAAGAAGACAGGGAAGGAAGAACAGTACAGAGAAGAGAAAGAGAGGTGCAAGAGATAAGGAGGAAGTGGTGGGGGTTGAGGCAGAGGGAGGAGGAAAGGAAAGGAAGATGACAAGGAGAAAAGGGAAGGGAAGAGAGGAAAAGTAGAGAAGAGCAAGAAGATGGGACAGATGAGAAATGGGAGGTGGAAGAGAGGGAGGAAAAATGAAAGGGAAATGGGGGAAGAGGAAAAGAAGATAGTGGTGGAGAAGACACGGGGAGAGGGGAAGAGCGTGAAAAGGAGGAGGAGGAATAGAGGAAATGGAGAGGGATGGAAAGGTAAGAGGGAGTATAGGAGGAAGAGGGAAGTTGAAGATGAGGAAATTGAGAGAGAGAGAGCAGAAGAGGAAGAACAGAAGGGAGGAGTGGAAGAGAAATGACAGGAAAACAGTAAAGTGGATGGAGGAGACAAGGGGAGGGAGAGAGAGGGACAGGAGGAGGAAGAGAAGAGAGATGGAAGGAGGAGGAGGAATGCTGGAGGAGCAGAAGAGGGAAAGGAGTGGAAGAGAGTGAAGAAAATGGGTTAGGTGGAGAAAAAGAGGAGGAAAAGATGAAAAGCTGAAGGAAGGAGGGGTAGAAGTAGGAATGGAAGAGAGCAAGGAGGAGGAGGGTAAAGACAGGAAAGGGAGGAGATGGAGGAAGAGGAAGAGCAGACAGAAGTGGTAGAAGATGAGCAGGAAATGAAGATAAGCGTACATGGAGGAAAGAGTGAGGAAGAGGATGAAGAAGAGAGGGGAGGGGAAGGTGGGAGGAGAAAGAAGTAAAACTTTAAAAAAGGGAGATGGATGTGGAAAACAGTAGTAAGAGAGAAAGTGGAAGATGAATAAATGAAGAGAAATCAGGAGAGGAAGACAAAGAGGAGAAGGAGGTGTGAGAGGAGGAGAAGGAGAAGGGAGGAGGAGGTGCAGTGGAGACTGAGGGTGAGGAAAGAGAACGAAGATGAGGATGTGGAAAATAGTAGTAGGAGAGGAAAAGTGAGAAGATGAACAAGAGAAATAAGGAGACGAAGACAAAGAGGAGAAGGAGGGGGGGAGGAGGTGAAGTGGAGACTGAGGTTGAGGAAAGAGAAGGAAGATGAGGGTGTGGAAAATGAAGTGGAAAAATAGAAAGGAGAAGGAAGAAAGGAAAGGGGTGGGGGAGGAAGATAAGGAAGGAGAGGATGAGGGTAAGAAAGAAGCATTACAGATCAAATACATAACAAACAGGACAAACAAAAATAGTCCAAACAAAATCTCTTAAACTGAAGAACAATGCCCACAAAAAGTTTTTTTTTTTTTTAGTGAAATTATTATGCTTTACAGTAATTGCTTAGCTTTGTTATATTATTAATATGGGTCTACAAAATTCCCTTGAAAGTCAGGGATATAACTGTTCCTGTTAGCTACTAGTATTAAAGACTTTTTTTTTTTTTTTTTATGACATTAAACTTTCATATCTTCATCAGTATTGTCAATACTACCATTATCATTCTCTTCATGTTATTATTACTGTAAATGATTCATGTGATGCATCTGTGTGGAAACTCAGAAACATCTGATTAAAGTGTGAAGTAATTGTTGTTGTTTATTACTAATGATCCTATTTAATGTGAAATGTCAGGGTGGAAACTGTGAAACTTGCCCTAAGAGTAAACTGTGGAATCATACAGAAACTTATGTCCATGACTGTTAGAAAAAAAGATAAATAAATATATAACACAAACTTTGTGAAACCAGAGATATTAGTAAATTCCTCATTTAACAAGCTTTCACCTAACATTTTTCACAAGAAAACTGCAGGCCAAACTATGAACAATTTTCACAATACACACTTCGTAATTATGCTGTAAAGATGTGCAGTGAATGACTGAGGTTAATACAATATCACAAAAGCTCTGCACTCTATAAAAATTTACTTCCTTGTCTATGCATTAGAATTTATTAGACGGATACACTGGTATATTCTTTATGGAATGTCTTGTATTGCTGGAACCTATCACTTGGATCAATTTTCACCTAATACAATAATATTTAGACATATGTCTTCATTGTTAAGTGAAGAACTGCTGTTTATAAGTCAAGATACTTTTTGTTGGCATTTTACAAGAGTAAAAAAATTTATCCTAAGTAAGCATTTTGAGGTGTCCCAATGACCTTGAAACTTGTAGTGGATGATCATACTGCAAGGGTAATTCAACACTTGATAGTGCCAGTGTCCTACATGCACACTAGTGCTGTTCAATTAGTCAGTCTTTGTGCTGCTCAATCCTCTCGCCATCACTTCACAAACTGCCTCCTCCTCTTTTCTTCGGTAACAGTACTGTCCTATGCAGATGACCATGGTGCACTTTCGTAGCACCACGCTAAATAAACAGCAGTCCAAGTCAAACTACCAACAGTTGCTCAAACACTAGCACACACATAACAGAATTACTACTGCACCAACTAAATCCACAATTACTATTTTTAATCCTGATAAAAATATTAAATGCACCTGAAGTCTTCCATTTCAATCGCTCCTAATCTAGACGTCTCAAACTCCTGGACTTACATTGGATACCCACACAAACTTTTAACCTACATGCATCTGTATAAAGGTAACTTGTAAACTTATGTCTTTAATTAAAGACACTAAAAGTCACTACCTCTGGATGACAGAATGAACCTTTGACACAAGCAGGGCTCCTCTACACACCAACCCAAAAATGTTTAACATCTTAAAGCACCACCACACCACAAGACCTCCACACGACGAAATGAGGCTGCCTCCTCGCATCCCCGCATTAAATGCCTCTTTTCTAGTCACTGAAACAACTTCAACTAGGCTTGAAATTGCTTGTCCTCTTCAATACCAAGCTGAAACCAGAGATGATATGGTGCTATTTATGAAGTGTTATAGAGGGGATATAGAGCAACAGGACTTTCTGCCACGGAATTATGGAAAAACAAGCTTCAAAGGGATCAAAATTTCTGCCTTGTCAAAGTGAAAACTTCAAAATACATGATATTCTAATCACTACCTTATACACGTATCACATATACTTAAAGAAAATCTGACAGACAGGGAAAAACCATCACACAATACAAAATTGAGCACTATTCCAAAAGAACCTACACAAATTACTCAAGGGGCAAGGCAAGGGAGGGAGGAAGAGAGCAGCAGATGAGAGCAGGACAGAGGAAGGACAGCACTGCAGATAAAGGTATCTCAGAGGGATGGCAAGGCAAGAATAGCAGGACAGGACACAAGCCAAAAACTGCAGGGCAGGCCACAAGGCAAGAATAGCAGGGCAAAGTAAGAGTACAAGGAAGTGTATGACTGGGTACAGCAAGGGTGCAGGGGAAGTATGAGATGGCATGACAGGGTTGCAGGGCAGTGAGGGAAGGACAGGACAGAGACAGCAGGGCATAGTACAGGTGCAGGGGAGGGGAGGACAATACATGGGTGCAGGGCATGTAAGACATGGCAGGGATGGCAAGGCAGGTTAGAGATGACAGGGCAGGACAGGGATGGCAGGACATGTAAAGGATGACAGGACAGGTAAGGAATGACGGCTGGCAGGAACACCAGGGCAGGTAAGACATGGCAGGGCAGGATAGTGATGGAAGGGAAGGGCAGGGATGACAGGACAGAACAGGTTAGGGATGGCTGGAACAGCAGGGCAGTGGAGACATGGCAGGGCATAGGAAGGGTGCAAGGGAGGGCATAGCTGTGTATTGCAAGGGAGTAGGGGAGAATATGGTTGTATTGCAAAGGTGTAGGTGAGGGCATGGCTATATTACAAGGGTGTAGGGGAGGGCATGGCTGTATTGCAAGGGTGTAGGGGAGTGCATTGCTGTGTACTGCAAGGGTGCAGGGCAGGGCATAGCTGTGTACCACAAGGGTGCAGGGCAGGGCAGGGCTGTGTACCACAAGGGTGCAGGGGAGGGCATGACTGTACTGCATGGGTGCAGGGGAGGGGATGGCTGTGTATTGCAAGGGTGTAGGGGAGAATATGGCTGTATTGCAAGGGTGCGGGGGAGGGCATGGGTGTGTATTATGAAGGTGCAGGGGAGGGCATGGCTGTGTACTACAAGGGTGCAGGGGAGGGTGTGGCTGTGTATTGCAAGGGTGTAAAGGAGAACATGGCTGTATTCCGAGAGTGCAGGGGAGGGCATGGCAATGTACTGCAAGGGTGCAGGGAAGGTAAGTGATGGCAGGACAGGAGTGACAGGAACAGCAGGGGACACCTGGCAGGGTATAGTAAGGGGAGGTTGTAGGGTGTGTTACAGGGTGGTGGTGGCAGGGTGTGTTACAGGGTGGTGGTGGCAGGGTGTGTTACAGGGTGGTGGTGGCAGGGTGTGTTACAGGGTGGTGATGGCAGGGTGGGTTGCAGGGTGGTGGTGGTAGGGTGGGTTGCAGGGTGGTGGTGGTAGGGTGGGTTGCAGGGTGGTGATGGTAGGGTGTGTTACAGGGTGGTGGTGGTAGGGTGGGTTGCAGGGTGGTGGTGGTATGGTGTGTTACAGGGTGGTGGTGGTGGTAGGGTGTGTTACAGGGTGGTGGTGGTAGGGTGGGTTGCAGGGTGGTGGTGGTATGGTGTGTTACAGGGTGGTGGTGGTAGGGTGTGTTACAGGGTGGTGGTGGTAGGGTGTGTTACAGGGTGGTGGTGGTAGGGTGTGTTACAGGGTGGTGGTGGTAGGGTGTGTTACAGGGTGGTGGTGGTAGGGTGTTTTACAGGGTGGTGGTGGTAGGGTGGGTTGCAGGGTGGTGGTGGTAGGGTGGGTTACAGGATGGTAATGGTAGGGTGAGTTACAGGGTGGTGGTTGGGTGTGTTACAGGTTGGTGGTGGTAGGGTGGGTTACAGGGTGGTGGTGGTGGTAGGGTGGGTTGCAGGGTGGTGGTGGTGGTAGGGTGGGTTGCAGGGTGGTGGTGGTGGTAGGATGGGTTGCAGGGTGGTGGTGGTGGTAGGGTGGGTTGCAGGGTGGTGGTGGTAGAGTGGGCTGCAGGGTGGTGGTGGTGGTGGTAGGGTGGGTTGCAGGGAGGTAGTGGTTGAGAGGTTGGGTGTATGGTAAGGTACAAAGGAGGAAGGCAGAGGAGAGGGGGAGGAAGGAAGAGAAGAAAAGAAAGGAAGAAGGGAAAGGAAGAGAGGAACAAGGAAGAGATGAGGAAGCAGATGGAGGGAGGGAGCCTAACACAATACTTAACTATATGACATAATAAAACACACAAATAAACACTCAAATCTGTTTTCATTTGTAGTATAATGCCAACAAGGGGTACCATTAATTTAAGCTTCGGAAACTGCTTGTTAGTCAAATATTGTAATAACAATAATAACTTACTGGCAAACTCCTATCAGTAATTCCCCATTTAAGATAATTTCACTAAGCACAGTTTCTCTCTTAATCTGTCAGTCAAAAATACAAACACTTTTCACATATTATGCTTCTTAATTAATCTCAAAGGTGTGCTGTTAAAAGTCGATTAATTCATCTAAAATTATTATTAATTTAACACAAATACATATCTTGATAATTGCTGTCTTGCATATGATCCTTAAATGCTTGAGAAAAAGTCCCTCTTGCTGGGACCTAACCCTAACTTCACGCAATGTTCACCTATCTGCAATTTATGAGAATATATATCAATTATTAAATGCGATATTACTTTTTGCTGGCATTATACACAAACAAAACTCACAAATTACACATATTTAGTTTGTAATCGTGTGGAAAATTTGCCCTTATATCTCTGATACGTTTTAATATAATTCAATCCTATGCATATATATAATGAGCTTCTTAACCCCTAATCACTAGACTTGTCTGAGATTCCAACAAGAGGCCTATTTTGCCTCGTGGACAAGACGGTGTTAGGCCTATGAGGCTAGCTGCCCATGACATCTCAGTTTGAGGTGTGCTCTTGCCTTGTGAGGTGCAATCGTGTGGTTCCTGTCTCTACCATAGAGTTTGAGCCCCATTGTCCGGAGTCCCAGACATGCCTGGAGCATACACACATACCCTTCATTTTGCAACACTGCAAACAACAACCCATGCGGGGAACTGGAGCATCACATGGGACGTGTGGACTCCACGTGTGCCAAGTTTCAGCAGCATACCTCAAGACTGAGGCTGGCTGCAATCCTTAGAAGGAAAGTCATGTTTTTTTCTTCCATTTTTGACAATTTATTTTTCCATTTTTTTCCGTCTATGTTAGTTTCATTTCGAAATGTAATAGATAATTTACCTTAGAAATGCATGTATTTCATGTACAAAATATAGGAATAAAATCTGTACCATTTATATATATATATTTTTTACCACCCAAAGGTATGTCCGGAATCCCAGACATGCCTGGTATTTATGTAAGATTTAGAGGCCTGGTGATTACGGGTTAAATTACCTTGAAGTTAATAGTGCATGGTGGGCCTGTAGAAGTGGTTCAGTATTTTTATATTGTTCATAACTCATTTATAAAGGCTCCAACATGCTTGCGATGGCCTTGGTCACCTAATGATTGCTTGATCTCTGGCGGCCTCCTTATTCGGTTCCTTGTCCCTGAGTTCGCACACTATGACCTCATTCCAGGTCTTTATCACTCTGCCTCTCGCAACCCTACCCCCAATTCTCACCTTCTGCACCCAGTTGTTATAAAAACGTGGTGCTAGGCAGACAACTTCATGTGGTGGCACTAATATAACCAGGCCATGTCCTGTAAAATGAGCCATATGCTCACTCACTGACCATTTACACCCCTGGAATCCTGACTACCTCACACATTTTTCTCTACATAAGTGCTTCGTAATTATCAACTCCATGACTTTCCCATTCAACTTAAACACCAATTCAATACCAGCTGGTGTTCTCAGTGCCAAAAATCCCTCATGGCTAAACACACAGACACAGGACAACCAAGGGACTCTTGATCTAGAAAAACACTAACACACAAACAACCACCACAACCCAAGACCTCCACAAAGACTTGTAAGGCTCCCTCCTCCTCCCAGCCTCACTATGTACCTCTTCATAGTAAGTTATTTTTAGCTGACAGAACTGGACCAATCCCATGAAACATAGTGAAATTTAGTAATGAGACAGGAATTAGTCTCCTTGATTACTAGTTAAACTGACCCTCCAGCCTGGCCCCACTCTGTCAGAGGAAAATAAAAGCATTATGGTCCTTCAAACCACCAAAGAAGTTGTATTAGACTTATCACTTGACCACTGCCCTAAATTAATTAAAAAGTGACCTCCATCCGAATAAACTATGCATCCATTTTTGTGTGTTTTATTATGCCTCCCACTCCTTTTTTTTCTTTTTCCTTTTTTTTTCTATCAATATTTAGTCCTGTACATACTCACTACCAAGCCACTACAGCCATTCAAAGCCTATAACACTACATGCACTGCCTCAACATCCCTCTTCCTTCTCTAACCAACACAACACTTCCCACTTCCTCCTCTACCCAACATAACACTTTCCACTTCCTCCTCTACCCAACATAACACTTTCCACTTCCTCCTCTACCCAACACAACACTTCCCTCTTCCTCCTCTACCCAACACAACACTTCCCTCCTCCTCCTCTACCCAACATTACACTTCCCTATTCCTCCTCTACCCAACATTACACTTCCCTCTTCCTCCTCTACCCAGCACTACACTTCCTTCTTCTTCCTATACCCAGCACTATACTTCTCTTCTTCCTCTACCTAACATAACACCTCACACAATTTTTTTTTCCCCTACCTAAATGACCTCCATCCTAAAGGGACTGTGTTCTGAAAAGCATATTTTTTTTCATACTGTTGAGTGGCTAAACCAAGTATCTGTGCATACATTTTTTTTTTTAATGCAAAGAAGGAACAGAAGCTCGCATGTTTGTTCCAAAACACACACACACACACACACACACACACGCACGCACGCACGCACACACACACACACACAAAGCCAAATTCAAGATCCTTTCATTTTGAGTTGCCTGGACACACTGCATTGAAGACTGGTGGTTTAAAGTGATAATTTCTGGGGCACCAAGCTTGTAATATTGTGAACAGCTTTATGATATTATTCACACTACTACATTTTATGATGCAATAATCTCAAAAAAGTCTGACCTTCCATTTTTGTAGTGGTATATATCTTCCAGTAAATGGTAACCACTATTTCTAAACAGTATATAGTTTCTGTATTGATAAGCATCTGATATGGCATCCTAAATAAAAGTTAATACTGTGACATATAACATTGCCACAAGCTGGTCTTGCCAGAGCTCTGGCTGTGGCACGTTTTGTGAATCAGGTTCCTGAATAACAAACTTGGTCTTTTGATTCAATTATTACGTGGCATTCAGTGTCAAGGCAATTCATATGCACTAACTCCAGGGCTATACAAATATATTTCATCACTTTTCATTACTCTTCTTTCCTTTTCAGGTGGCTTTACATTAAGTGACAAGCCTTTCTTGTAAACCAGGAAACCATTTACAACGCTGGATGGTAACTATATAACCCAATCATACATGTTCTCTGCGTGTGAACAAGTTCTTGGTGGGGGGTTAGTGCACCTCCCCGTAAAATAACTAACTCAGAGACAAATGACCACCCCTTATAGGATCATGGTGTCTGGCTATAGACAGGCTGTGGTAAAAACTGCCTCCCTATCCTGAGAGACAGTAATCATGTGTATTACTGTTCTTGTATGGTAAAGCTAAAAAGAGGTGGGTGAAATCATGTGTATCAATTCTTCTGAGATATCACTCATTACATTCTGACTTTTGGGAACACTCACCCCCTCCTGCACAGATACTTGCTTTAGCTACTGTGTATAGCCACTACCCAGCACCTACACCCATTCAAAACCTACACTAGTGCTTCAAAAAAATCCGTTCTCATCCTACACCAAGCACTAAATTTCACAAAGATATATTTTATACATTTTTTTTTCTTCTCCCTAAAACAGACCCCATTCAAAAGGAACTGTGCTGTGAAAATATCTGGAATTTCACAGTACAGGTTATCGGCTCTGACCACCTGCACTATCTGCAGTCCGCCGATGGCTGTGGCTGTCAACTTTTTTTTTTTTCCCCAGTACTTTATTATTCCAGACTGTACATAACTACTACCTATACACAAAAGAGCACTACAGCCACCCAAAAATTTGCCAAACAGGAACCTTCAAAAACCATCACCAGACACCCACCCTTCAGAAACAACCCTACCCAGAGAAACATGAATACACCTATTCTCTCCGTCTCTTTACTCTAACGTGGTCTAAAAATGCCTTGTGCTCTCTCATGGATGCTGAGTTGTAAGAATACAGTATATAAGCACTAAAATGTGATGTGCTGGTTATGAAGAAATGCTACGGAATGTGTTCAAAATCTACACTACACAGAGTGCTTCAAAAACATCAGTTCTCATCCTACACTCAATACTAAATTTCACAAGGATACATATTTTTCTCCTACCCCCGTAAAGGAGCCCCCATTCCAATGGAACTGTGCCGTGAAAAGCATATGGAATTTCATAGTGCAGGTCACCAGCTCCGACCATCTGCAATACCGGTAGCCTAAATGCAATCCGCCAGTGGCTGTGGTTGTCAACCATTTTTTTTTTTTTCAAACGGTACACAGCTACCACCTACATATACAAGGCCACTACAGCCACACAACAGAAGCCTTCAACATCACGAAACACTCACCCTTCAGACACAACCATACCCAGAGAAACACAATTATTTCACCTATACTCTCTCTCTTTTTACTCTAACTTCGTTTAAAAATGGCTCATACTCTCTCATGAATACTGAGTTGTAAGAATACGGTAAACAAGCATTAAAATATGATGCCCGTCATGATAAAAAGCTATGGAAAGAAGGTAGGTCTGTAATACTTTGTTTCTGCCAGTGGGAAATGTTAAAAAGGCTGCAAAAACAAGAAAATTTGTGCCATGTTAGAGTGAAAATGAGTATAACCAGACTTCAACACAATCATCATCTTTCTCTACTTCAGTGCCAACACAATATACAACTCACAGACAATACACTATGCCCACAGTGCAATGCCTCCTCCCACACCACAACCACACACTCACATTTACCATAGTGCAATGCCTCCTCCCACACCACACACACTATCAAACCACACTACCACATGTACCACAGTGTAAGGTCTCCCTCCACACCACACCACACTACCACAACAGACAATCCTTCAACATATATCGTTGGGACTGCCAGGATTTCTGTAGTCAGTCAAGTGGAATTCCATGCCAAGATAATCAAATACATAGCAAACATTCTTCAGTACTGCATAATTTTGACCTATTTTTATGTTAAGGGAAGGTAGGGGGGAAACACTCTTAGTAAAGGTGTTGAGAAGGTCAGAAGTAGGGGTGGGCAAGAATCAAACCCAGAATCGATTCTGTCGAATCCAGCTTAGCGATCCCGGATTCGATTCCAATGTACAAAGATTCGACTCTAACAGTGACTGCAGCTGCCACTTGCTAGTGCGCGTGCTGCGAGAATCCCGAAGGGATCATGGATTCATGTGACATTGCTACTATTCATATTATCATTATAACTATTATGTGATATTGATTTTGCCATAACATTACTATGTGATACTGCTTTACTAAAAAGTGCAATAAAGTGTTCTTATAAAAGGTTATTTCATTTCTATTCAGGGTATTGTAAGAATGCAGGACAACCATGCAGATAAGGGTGAATATTTTCCGAAAATGGACCGATTTTGTACTGAATTCAAACATTATTTGTTATTTATATATAAGTATTATCGAACAGCCGCGGCTGATAAACGGCTTAGTAAGCGCCTGAGGGCGAGTCTGACCAGTTTGGTGAACCTTGATCCCCTACTTCCTGTTTGGGGTATGGCTGCACCAACTCCACCGAGCCACTTACCACCATATACTTCCTGGTAGGAGAAGAGTCGAATCCAGCAAATCTACTCCCTCAAAGAGTCGAATCTATCGAATCTACAATTAGAGAATCTTGCCCAGGCCTAGTCAGATGCCTGTTATAATTTTTAGCACTAGGGCAAGGTTTCTCTCCCAATTTCTCTTTATTTCCAGTGAACAAGTAACAAGGAGTGAATAAGTTTTACAGTGGGAGATCCATCAGTACCATGCCTAGTGAAGTGGACTAATCATCATCATCATCATCTTTGTAACCAGTTATTTTTCAATCATAACCATTTTTTTTTTTCTTTTTCAAGCAATCATCCCCTATTCATTTTTTTTTTACATATGGATGAAATGTATAGGGCCCATAAAGCAAAGAGGAATCCCAAACGAGGGAGAAACTAGCCAACTGCAATCTCACTGAAATGACTCTGACACTCATTCACTCACCATTCAAATCCCAGTATCTTAAAACACACACACAAAACCATGGGGACATTACACATCCTTGCTCATTCCAACACCATTATTAAATCGCTCATTTACAATTTCTCTCTCTCTCTCTCTCTCTTTCTCTATAGAATCATAAACCACCACAACCTAACCCAACAGACACTAACACCATCACAAACACCCCAACAATACACAGACAAACCACAACAATGTAGGAGAAATATTAACATAGCCTAAGAATAAGCATAATGATAGTAAGTCTTGAATAAACAATTGGCTGTGATGCTGGAGAGCTTACAACTTTACACAACACAGTCGGCCTAACTTAATATTGCATACGCACAAAATAATCTGCTCATCACATAATACTGCTGATTTCTGAGATGCCATGGGTTAATAGATGATAGGGATCCGACAGGCAAATTAGTTCCTGGGTAAAATATGGCTAATGACTGTGTGATATGAAATAGTATATCAAAACAGTTCAGTCTATTGGGCACCTTTGGATCTTCCCATATAGTTACAAAATTTTTAACACCTGAAGATGACAATATAAGACCATATTTTCCCATACGATTACAAATAAGAATATAGATATAAAGATAACATATTACAATTCAACACATACATAACTATAGTCAGTTTATTTTCAACTGACAAAACAAGGCAACTTTTATAACTTTAGTACTAAATCACTGGTGTATAAAATTCAATATGCCTTTGTGATGAGGTAGAGATGAGTCTCCTTGGTTACAATTCAAATTACCTCTCCAGTCTGACTTCACTTGGCCATAATTCAAGCTAGAGGTTATGAATCTCTGGGGCTACATAAAATCTGGTAAGCCTTAGTGATGAAGTAGGGATGAGACTCCTAGGTTACTATTCAAGTTAACTCTCAAGTCTGACTACACTTGGCCATAATCCAAGCTAGAGGTTATGAATCTGTCAGGCGAAAGCAAACTGACTATAGAATAAATCAACAGAAATAAACAAGCACCAAAAAATCACACCCACATAAACATATAAACATAACCACAGGAAAAAAAAAAAAAATAAAAATAAAAATAAACACAAACCTTCTTTACAGCTTGTGCATATATATGCAGGGAAAAATCTCAATTCATTAATCTGTGGCATAATCAACAGGATGTTAAATGAATCAAATGGGGATGTTAACTGAAGGGAATCAACTCAGTATGAATGTTATTCTTGGATAACTAAGGATGCTTGTTTGTTTTAAATTCTCAGTGCTGTTTAGGACAATATATTTTTCTTTTTAATGCAGAGATGAAAAAAATAAAGGCAACAAGAAATAATGCACGAAAGAGAGCAAATTTCAAGACCAGTTAATTCTGGGACTCCTGCACACATTCTTAAAAGACTGGAGGTCATAGGCAGAGGGAAATACAGCCAGGATGACAATTTCACAGCTGGCCTGTTGCCAATTCAAATCAACCAAAGAAGGACAAGAGTACACATTTTTTTCAGCATATTTTTTCCTGCGGCAGACTGTGCAGTAAATTATAATGACATGGCAATAATAATAATAATGCAAAAACAACACAAAAATGGGCATAAAAATAGGCATACAAATATAATAACCAAAATCAATACTTCAGGAAGGATAATATATTTTTATTGTTGGTAAAAAAGCACTATGGCTTTTTGCGAAGTCCTTTTATATGCCACATTTATTTATGATCTTTTGGGCTGATAATACCTGCTGTTGTGGTGGTCCCAGGCTCATTTTAACTACAAACAAAGTCAATGCTGGAGAAACTAAATACTGGATTTTTTTTAAAAGAAAAGAGGCACAATGAGCTTTCGGACTAGTGACTCCAAAATTATCCTTACAACACAGATTAACCTCTAATATTTTTTTTTCAGACGTGTGTGCACCATTCAGCAGTCAACTTTGGCAAATGACATGCATATATCCTTAGCTAAATTTCTCAGCTCATTTAGCAACATCTCATTCAAGAAGCAAGGTGATCAGTGCACACAGGTAAGCTACAAACAACTGACAGTTTTACTTTGGGAGCAAATACTGTATAAGCAAAAATGCTAATCGACATTATACTGGTTCAGAGAAGTGGTTTGGTTACAGCACTACTTCAGAGGAATACAGTACCACAGCAACAGCAGCCCACAATTTACTATACTGTAATACAGGGCTGCCCATATATATATCTGGTGTGTTATCACCAGATACTTATAGACAGAGTTAGAGAAAGAACAGAGAAATTAGTTGGAGAAGAACAGGGAGGCTTTAGGAAGGGAAGAGGTTGTGTAGATCAGATATTCATTCTTAGATCTTTAGTGGAAAAGTTTCTAGAGAAGGGAAAGAAGTTGTATGCGGCTTTCATGGATTTGGAGAAAGCATATGACAGGGTGGATAGACAAGGATTGTGGAAAGTGTTAAGAATATATGGAGTAGATGGGAAGTTGTTGAATGCTGTGAAGAGTATGTATGATGGTGCTAAGGCTGCAGTGCGTGTGGATGGTGAACTAAGTGAATTTTTCTCTTTGAAAGTTGGGTTGAAACAGGGATGTGTCATGTCTCCATGGTTGTTCAATCTGTACATGGATGGGGTAATAAAAGAGGTACAAGGTAGGGTAGTGGATGTTGGAGTGGCCCTGGTGAGAGAGGATAGTGTTTGGAAACTCCCTGTACTGTTGTTTGCAGATGATACTGTGTTGTTGAGTGAAGATGAAGGGGAGCTGCAAGGCTTGGTGGATGAGTTTGAGAGAGTGTGTAAGAAACGGAACCTAAAGGTGAATGTAGGGAAGAGTAAAGTGATGGTCTTTGAGAGAGGTGAAGTCAGTGAATGTATAGCGAGGTTGGATGGTGAGGAATTGGAAAATGTGAGTACGTTTAAGTATTTGGGTAGTGTGATGAGTAAGGATGGAGGTTTGGAGGGTGAAGTGCTTGAAAGGGTACAGCAGGGAAGAAAGGTTGCTGGTTCCTTGAAAGCAGTGATAAGAAACAGGGAAGTGAGCATGGAAGTAAAAAAGTTACTACATGACAGTATTGTGATACCAACTCTAACGTACGGAAGTGAAGCTTGGACGTTGTTGGAAGGACACAAGTCAAGAGTGAGAGCAGTGGAAATGAGTTATTTAAGAGGAGCTTGTGGAGTCACGTGGAGAGACAGGCTGACGAATGAGGATATAAAGGAGCGTTGTGGTGTTGATGTGGATGTGATAGGAAGCGTTGTGAGGAACACACTGAGGTGGTTTGGCCATGTGGAGAGGATGGAGGGTGAAAGACTGACGAAGAGAGTGTATGTGAGTGAGGTGGAGGGTGGAAGAGGGAGGGGGAGACCGAGGATGAGATGGAGGGATGGGGTGGAGAGGTATATGAGAGAGGGGGGTGTGAGTTGGGAGCAGGGTAGTGAAATGGCGGGGGACAGGGCGACTTGGAGGCGATTTGTTTGTGGCCACCCCAAACGGGATTGAGGCGTCTGGCAATAGATAGATAGATAGATAGTGTTATCAGCTCAGTCCGCAGGTATGGGGGATGCATGTATTTTGACGACTTTATTCAATTATGCTCTGTTTAACTGGGGATTAAATTACCATCTTTCCTTTGTAAATGCTAGTTGATACAAGACTAATATGTTGCTAGTCATGAAGAAGTGCTATGGAAAGAATGTTGAGCCACAGTGCTATCTTATTCTGCCAGTGAGGCATGGGAAATGAATCTGCATATGGCCAAACTCTCATGTCTCCTTGTGTTATGTCTGAGCCATGCTTTTGTGTGTCATGTCTGTCTTTCATGCCTGTGTGTCATGTCTCCTTGTGTCATGTTTCTGCACGTCATGTCTCAGTGGCTGTTCAGTTTGTACATGGATGGAGCTATAAGAGATATAATAGACAGGGATGTGAATATATTGGAGTGTCTAATAAGAGAGGGTAAGTGTAGAAACTTCCTGAACTGTTGCTTGCTGATGATACAGTACTGTGGGGAATGTGAACTGCAAGGTTTGGTAAATAAGTTTAGGGATGTACATAGGAACTGGAATCTAAAAGAGAATGAATATATGAGGCAAGTTACGATCTTTGAGGGAAATGAAGTCACAGCATACACAGTGAGACTGGATGGTGAAGAAATAAATAATGAGAGTGCATCCCAGTACTTCAGTGTGATGAGTAAGGATGGAAGGAAGTGCTTGAATGGGTACAGCAGGGTAGAAAGTTTGCTGGATCATTGAAAGATATGATAAGGAGTTGGGAAGTGAGCATGGTAGTGAAGTGAAAGTGTGGAGACAGAAAGACAGACAAATAAGGAAGTAAACTGTTAAGAAAAGTACTTTGTGATAGTTTGGCCATGTAGAGGATGGAGAATAAGGGACTGACTAGAAGTGTATGTGAGTGAGGTGGAGGAGGAGACCAATGATGAGATGGAAGGATGAAGTGGAGATAAGCGGGGTGGGGGGGTGGAAGTGAGCATGGAAATCAAACTTGGATCCTGTTGGATGAACACAAGTCAAGAGTAAGAGCAGTGGAAATGAAGTGAGGAGTGTGTGGAGTTTTATGGACAGACAGATACACAAATGAGGAAGTAAAGATGCATTGTGGTGCTATTAGGAGAAAGACTTTGAAATAGTTTGGCTATGTAGGGGATGGAAAATGAAAGACTGACTAGAAGAAGGTATGTGTATGACATGGAGGGAGAGGGGAGGAGGGGAGACTATGGCTGAGATGGAAGAATGGAGTGGAGAGATGCAAGGGAGGGGGGGGGGTGAGTTGGTGAGAGGGCAGTCAAATGGCAGATGACAGTGCAACATGGAGTTAATTTGTTTGTGGCCCCCCTTACGGGATTGAGATGTCTGGCAGTAGATAGATAAAAGTTAGAGGGTAAAAATTTCTGCTTACTAAAATGAATGAACTTTAAGCAATTATATCCTGAAGCAAATGCAAGAGGTGCTATTTAATTACTTGATAAAAAAATGCAAACAATGGATGCAAACAAGCAATCACTATAAAGTAAGAAAGGGTTATGGGAAACAGAAAATGATGCAGGGTAAACATGGTACTGCAGACTGAGCCTTCACCATACTAATCATCATCAATATATAGTAATCATCATTCACTATTATTAAAATAATTACTGCAATCATCATCATCCTAACCTCTTCTTCCCACCTAAGGATGGGGGAAGGTATGGTTCAAAAAGCAACAATAAAACACATGGGATCAGACATGTTATATATGAACCACCCTGTATCTTTTAGCATCTGTGGCACATAACCAGGACTTACTGCATCTGTTTGTGATGTACAGGCATGTGCAAAAGTGTGCCAACAATACTCTGCCAGCACTAACTTGTATTTCATATTTATCACTCTTCCTCAAATAACTAGAGAGTAACATTCTTTCTCTTGCTTGTTTTACTGATGCCTGGAACAAACACCTCCATATGGTACTGATCAGATAATGAAGCTGTCACATTATACTAACAGCCTTCAGTTCCTTTACAATCCCACTAAAGGAGAATGGTGGACTATGAGAGAATGCAGTCCTTACCACATAAAATATTTCAAACAACATCTTCCATTCCTACAGCCGGCAGAGAAGTGTCTACATACTTTTGCTCATGCTCAGGACAGGAGTCTTGCTAAACATTTCATAGCCTATGGCTGGCCAGTTGTCTATAACCTTAGTCACTTTACTCGAATCTGGCATAAGTCTTCTTTCAGAGCTGACAGCTGGATGTAATGAAACTAGTTGTTTGATATGACTAGTAATCAAAGTGGACATCTCGTGACTACGATGAGTGACAAACCAAGTGGCTTCTTGCTACCCAGGATATAAGTTACTACACTTGGTGGTAAAATACAATTAGACAGTCATATGGTGGTGTAAGGAGTTACAGCACTCCCACAAGGTATTACATCAGTCAGTAGCTAGTCCCAGATCTCTTGCAAAAAGGGGAAACGAAAAATTGGTGAATGAATGGGTGGCTGTGAATGCATGGTCCAGCATCTCATAGATGTGAACAAAGTGTGCAACGTCTGGCTTGCAATATCCACTTAAGAGCGTACGCCTAATCTTTGAAGGATTGCCTGGGCTGTAAAAAATAAAAAACAAAACAACCGTGATTACAACCCCCTCACAGAGCAGTTCGCCCCCTTACTGTACGGCCACAACATGGTTATTGCAGGCAAGGGCTGCATGCATGTTTATCTATATAATCATCCACCTGTGTGCCACTTATCCTTCCAACATATGCAATGAGGACCCCTTCTCTTTGAACTCTGGAAGCCCCCATTACCGATGTTGGAACCGATATATATCATGGCACATAATGGTGGGTTGTGTGTGCTGTAAAAGTGATTTACCCAACCACCCACTAATCCCTAATTCCCCAAAATCCCACATGTAGCAAAGGTACCTGGGGCCACGCTAAACAACAGTAAAATAGAAACTAATTTAGCACGAAATTTTGAAAGTTTATTTTTACGATGCAGACTTTTTGTTCGTTTACCGCCAGCATAAAACTTTAGTCTCCTCAGTCTGATTTGGCACATTTTTTTTAACAAGTGTACCAGTACATCGCATTCCAACTTCCACATGGGGGAATCGATAGGGCCGAGGTTCGTAAACAACTAGTAATGCCAGCACTGCAGGGTCGATTGGTGTGGGTGATTGAAACAGACACCATGGCAACAATATATACGAGTCCCTTAAACAACTGGCCAACCACAGGCTATAAAAATCTGTCCACTGTGCATCAATTACAATACAAACATAATAATAATCACTCAATATGCATATGCATAATTCACTGGGGTGTCTTTTAGGTGGTTCAGGAGGCTTCCTAAGATATCACATTAGGAAATCACCACAGCCACAAAGAAGACAAGTCACTTTGACTAATCTAACACCAGACATTGTTCAACTGAGAGCAATACTGTACTAGCAGTCAAAGGCATCAAAAATAACATGGAGAACCTTTCTATCCCAAAATTCTTGCAGTATATCTACAAGCCAACACTTACTGCAATCCATCTACTATGTGAATCTGTGTAATGTCTATCTATCTGTGTACTTGTCTATCTATCTATCAACATGAAATAATGCTGAGCTAAGGCAACAGCTTAGCAAGGAGACATGCTACGAGTAATCATGAAGAAGTGCAACCAAAATTATCTGCTACCAGTATACTTGGAGAATTTACTTACTGTACTCTAGATACTCTACCCTTGCATAAAATAAGCATCTAGGCAATAGTTTATCAAGCAGAATGCTAGTCATGAAGAAGTGCAACGGGATGGATGTATACCTGTATTGTGTTATTCTACCACTGAGCTGCATGAAAAAAGCTGAAGGGACAAATCCTGGGCCAAGGTGCAAGAACTATGACAGCTGGGCACAAACTAATATAAATAAATGTTAAAAATAAAGATCGTTATTATCCTTAGACCCCCAATGCATCACTCTCAGTTGAATAAAATCATCTGGTGTTAGTTGGAATAAAGACAGTTGCTCTCCCACTTACGAACATCTGAGCTATGAACTATTGTTGTTCAGATGAAAGACTTACCATCTTGAGATTCTATTAGGCTTTGTGGGTGCCAGGATGATAGTGCCAGGGACTGACTCTTGGCACTGCAGCATCCTAGCATCATCATCGTTGTCGTTGTTGTCGTCGTCAATTAGCAAAGTAAAATGCGTTCCTAGATTAACTGGCCCTGCATACCTTAGTGGTGGAATGATCTAGTTATGAAGCCTAGCACTACCACTAGGCATAATTATTACCATCATCATCAGGCATTATCTTCACCATCATTAGCACTACCTCCTTTTCCCAGCCAAGGATGGGGTGAGGAATTCTCTATATCGTAAGTACGGGAGCAGCTGTTACCATACACTGTCCACCTCAACTTGGCTTAAAGGTGATTTGCAAAGGGTGCAGGGCCACAGTCTTGCTATCCTTGTCTTACTCACTCTGAGGTATGGGATTAGGCTTCCAAAGGACAAAACTCTCAGCCAAGTCAAGGTGGGAAAAAAAAAAAAAAATCTAACTCACATTTCAGAAGAGTGGTGGTGGCTGTAGCAGTAGTAGTAGTAGATAGGCTATGAAGACAGATGGCCTATGGGAACCTCTTCCGGGCAATCAGAGGTGCCCAGGGGTTATAGGCCACCGTATAATGACAGAACACACACAAACAGCAGCTGCAGCAGCAGCACACTAATCTCAGTGGCAGCAGCACACAATTTCAATGTCAGCAGCAGCAGCAGCACACCAATCTCAGTAGCAGCAGCAACACACCAGTCTTTGTAGCAGCAGCACACCAATCCCAGCGGCAGCAGCACACCAATCCTAGTAGCAGCAGCACACCAATCCTAGTAGCAGCAGCACACCAATCCCAGTGGCAGCAGCACACCAAACCCAGCAGCAGCACATCAATCCCAGTGGCAGCAGCATACCAATCCTAGCAGCAGCAGCACACCAATCCCAGCAGTGGCAACGACAGGCACAGCAGCACAAGTAGCCCATGAAAATACCACAGGTTTTTAGGTGACAATCTCAGATCTGTTGACAATTTAACCCTTTGTCTTTGGAGGAGTTCAGGACAGATTTAAATTAACCCCTACTGTACTGGTGCTGGAGAGGGATGCCTTCATGTGGTGGCACCGATAGAACTGGAGGGAGGGCTGCCTGATTACCATTTCTCAATCCAATCCCTATCCCCCAGCAGGAGAATGGGTTGCAATTACTACAACTACCAATACACAAGACCTAAAATGAATCGATCCATTTTGGGTAATTTGTCTGGTGCAATTTCCTGGATGTAGTTCCTCCATTACTTCCTTATTTCCTCAAATACTTCCTTAATTGTCCCTCAAGTACTCTCTTATTTCACGTACTTCCTTATTTCAAGTACTTCTTTATTCAAGTACTTCCTTAATTCAATTCCTTATTTCCTCGAGTACTTCCTTATCTCTACAAGTAGCCTACTTCCTTATTTCATGTACTTCCTTAATTGTCCCTTATGTACACACAGTAAAAAGCATCCATTAACAATATCAGCCATAAATTGTCAAATTAGGGACCTTGCAATTGCACGACGTACCGGTACATCGCCAGGACTGGCATATGCAAATCATTGCAACGTACTCATACGTCGACGGGACGGGGCAGGTTAACGAGGCCTTCATTGCAGCAGCTTTTCTTCCTTGTGTCACTCTACTTTCCAATTCTTTTGCACATTTTCCTCTCTCTTCTATCACTGTACCCAGGTATTTGAACTCTCTCACCAATTCATCTCTCCATTCACTGTAGCATCGCACTGGGAGTCACCTTCTCTCTCAATAATCATCACTTTTTTCTACATTTACTCTCAAGGCACGATGCTCAGACATCAGCCAAACTCTGCACTAGCCTATTAAGTTCTTGTCTGGTATTTGCAAGCAGTACTACATCATTAGCATACAACAAATCTGAGATATTCCATCCATCACCATTCATTACCAACGCATCCCCCTCTCCATTACACGTGTTTTTACTTCTCTCATCACCCCATCCATATATATACTGAACAACCATGGGGACATCACACAACCCTGCTGCATGCCCATACTGATCGTGAACCATTCACTAAGATGCCCATGTACCCTTACACATGCTTCACTACTATCATAAACTCTTGATGGCAATTATGGTCCTTTCACCGCAAGAAGTCCGTTCAGGGTGGGGCCCACCTGGTGAATCACCTCTAGCGATGCTGCCAAATCAACCGTAGTACATGCCTCTTTCTCTCTTATTTCCCATCTATGTGCTATTTGAAATTGTTTTTTATATTCTGTATATAGTAAAGGAAGCTATATAGTACATTGAGTATCACTTTTTAGAATTATAACAAAGATTTGAATGAATTCTATGACACGTGGCAGTGCTTTTTTCCCATGTTGCCACGCCGTAGAGTTGCCAATTTGACCACCAATTATCGGATTATCACCTACCCCCATCCCACCTGTCTCTCTCTCTCTCGTCAATATAACAGAAAGTTCTGATGAGGAAGAAAATTATGATTAAAGATCAGAGAGAGGATTAGGCCTACAGGGGAAACCTCTTAAAAATAAAACACACCTAGACTTTTACCTCATGAGTGGTGTGGAAAAAAAATTGGAAATAATACATATACAATTTATATGTATATATATATATATATATAGAGAGAGAGAGAGAGAGAGAGAGAGAGAGAGAGAGCGAGAAACAGGTGTGATGGGGGTAGGTTGGGAGACAGAGTGATAATCCGATAATTGGTGGTCAAATTGGCAACGTCGCACTCGGGGGAATTCCAAATTCTGCCACACCCTGAATGGACTTCTTGCTGTGAAAGGACCATAGCAGTTTTTTTTTTTTTTTTTTTTATGCCAAGAAGGAACCAAAGACCACGAGCCTGCAAACTGTTCCTTCCAAGAGAAAAACAAAATACAAGAGAGCCAAATTCAAGATCTACACCGTACATGCGCAAAACTTTCCACAATCCTTCTCTGTCCACTGTCATATGCTTTTTTCAGATCCTTGAATGCCATAAACACCTTAAGGTCATTCTCACAAGCCTTCTCTGTTATCTGTCTCACTGCAAAATATTTGATCCACACATCCTCTGCCACTCCTAAAACCACGCTGTTCATCACTCACAAAGGCTTCTGATCTCTCTCTTACCTTCTTTATAGAAATTCTTCCATATACCTTCCCTACCACACTCAATAAACTTATGCCATGATAATTCTTGCACTCACTTCATTTACCTTTATTTTTGTACAGGGGTACAATCACAGCCTTTTTCCACTCTGCTGGCAGTTTCACTCATCCATGCCTTCTTACATATCTCCAACAAGCACTTCATTCCACACTCTCCCCTACACTTAATCATCTCTGCATACACCTCATCAATCCCAGCTGCTTTCCCATTTTTCTGCCGCTTCACGCACTCTTCACCTGTGCCAGTGTCACGTCTCCTGGCATTGCATTCCTTCCCTGCACACACCCCAAACCAAACATGTTTACAGCCGCTCTGCCCTATTCCCATTCATCAAGCTTTCAAAATATTCTTTCCATCTGGTCTGTAAAAAAAAAAAAAAAAAAAAAAAAAAAAAAAAAAAGGGGGGGATCGCCCGAACACACTGTACCACTACACATGCAAACACACTGAGTACCGTGGGTTTGAGTGGCACGGTTCTTGCCCAGTTCCTATCGTCCATATTACTATGACTGGTTGTATACAGTATTTACAAATTTCTTCAACGTGTGCTGCCATTCCTAAGCTTAATAAGACTTTATATATATATATATATATATATATATATATATATATATATACACACACAAAATACTTTGCCCACAGTCAGAGAATTAATCTGGAAGTATAATAATAATACTTTAATTCTTCGATTATCCGACGTAACAGAGCCACAGGCATGTCTGAAGAATGGATACGTCTGGACCATGGACTTCCCTGGCCCCCCCTTTGCACATACCTAACTTTAAAAGCCAGTATAAAAGACCACTACAGTACATTGTACAACATTTCTTCCTGTTGTTTAACACTGCTCTATATGGTCAAGCAGACCTATACACCACAGCCAAGCAATTACAAGGTCAAGCAGAACCATCAACCACGGACAAGAAAACATAACTGCAGGACCATACCCTATGGTGACATGGAGGAAAAAAAAAAAAATAAAAAAAAAAAACTTCCTGGCAAACATGTTCGCTCAGTCATAACTTTCACCCATATGCAAGCATGTCTGGGCAAACTGGAAAATTATATAAATAATGGTTTCGAACAGCCAGATCACAGCATCTGGATAATGCATTGTTTGGATGAAGGATGTCTGGATAATCAAGAGATTACTTTAATTATAATAATAATAATTTCCCTATATAGTACTTTGCCTGCAGTTAGGAAATTAATCTGGAAGTAATAATAAAAATAATAACCTAAAATGTGTTTCGAGAGGGACTATGGGGAAGATCATGAGACATTATGGAATACCAGAGGAGTTTGTGAGGGTCATTATGAACATGCATGAGGACACATTTTGTAAAGTGATGGTTGTCTGAGTGATTCGTTTGAAGTCAAGTCCGGAGTAATTCAAGGTGGTGTTCTATCGCCTTTACTATTTATATTGGTCATTGATTACATTATGAAACGCGTTGGAACAGAAACTGGTGCAGGTATACTTTGGGGAGAGAACAGGAAACTTTTGGATTTAGATTATGCAGATGATATAGTTTTGATTTGTGATGGGCCAGAAGAGATGCAGAGAGTGTTGGACTGTTTGGTGAGTGAAGGTTGCAAGGTGGGTTTGGTTATTAATTGTGGAAAAACTGAAATAATCAATATGAATATGGAAAACGCGCAGGAAAGTGTAATTGGAAGTATGGTTGTAAAGCAAGTTGATAGGTTTAAATATTTAGGTACTTATTTAGCCAAGGATGGTTCTTTAAACTTTGAATTCGAGGAAAGGTTAAAGAAGGCTAATCAGGCAATGGGAATGCTTAAAAATATTTGGAATAATAACAATTTTTCTGTGCATACAAAAATCAAACTTTATAAGGTAATGGTTAGGAGTATCTTAATTTATGGGCACGAGTCTTGGTACAGCACAGTGACTATGGAAAATAAATTTTTGGTTTGAAAATAAAGCACTTAGAAGAATATTAGGAGTTAAGTGGTGGGAAAGGATACCAAATAGTAGAATTAGAGAAATAACGGGAGTGCAGCCGATCGATGAATATGTTAGATTCTCACGATGGAAGTGGCTAGGACATGTGTATAGGAGACAGGGAATAGTACGAGGTACACCAGGGTGGGTGGCACTTGGTAGGAGAGGTAGAGGAAGGCCAAAAGAGACGTGGGTGAGGACAATGAGACAGGAAGCTGGAGATAAGTGTTGGGGAGATCTTGAGGAGTTAGCACAAGATAGGATGTGGTGGTGTGAGTTCATCGAGTCCCTATGCATCCCCGAGGGTGCCACAGGAAATGATTGATTGATTGAAAATGTACTTTGTCTGCAGTTTGGGACTTAATCCACACACCAAGCCTTTAGTCAGCCCAGGAAACTTATCTAAAATGGTAACATCTTCATCAAGCCCTTCACTACAATGGCAGTTTAATTTAAATAATATTGGCTGTATAGAGAGAGAGAGCCAGAATTAACATACAAGGTGTTGATGCATCTCGTTTTTTTTTTTTTTTTTTTTTTTTTTTTTTTGAGGAAATAGTCTTGCAGGCCTGTACCATTGCCCTTCGTTCCTGCTACCTTAAAAAAAAAAAAAAATAATAATATTGGCAGTCTCCTAATTCAATTAATGGCCTTCATTAATCCCTTCACTAATAAAGCAATCTCCTAAGCTGAATAAAATCGTTTGGAGACTGCTAGAAATAAAAAATAAAAAGGCATCATGCAGCCACTGGACCTCTGGCGGAAGGAATTGTGTGCTTTGTCTTGGTGTATACACAATCTACTGATACCGCCGGCGGACATTTAACATACAATTTAGTATTATTTCCGCACCCTTCACCTACCCTGCTATATCTCTGGTACTTCCTGGCATCTTTGTCATCCCCAGGTTGAGTATTAAGGCATCTGTTTTTATATTACAGCCAAAATTAAAGTCGCGTCTAATCACGGATATAGCTGTATTTCCAAAATAACACAACCTACCCCATCCTTCGGTACTGCAGCCTGTAGGGGGAAATAGAATATCGGCTTTACAGGCTGTAACAGAACATTATTAGGCAATTGTTCAATAACTTACTAAGGATTTAACAACAAGAAAGAGTGTTAAAAAAGGCAAAGGCTAAATAAGCAGGGGACTCACCACTTCCTTCTTCCGCGATGGCTTCCGTCCTCACTCCTCATCCCCTACGGGGCCTACACCGTGGAGACTGGAATATAGATTTCAGGATAGTATTAAAAACACTTGTTCCACGCCTAATATGGAAACTTGATTTTTAAAAACTATGCAAAAATTTTAAGCTTTAAGAAAATGCATAGTTTTACAAAAACACGCATTTTTTTAATGGAACACAACGAAGCACAAAATGAAGATTTGAACACAAACGGTTTTGCACGCAGGAATCAAGGACGACCTTACTCAGCTAAGGTGGTGGTGGTATGGGGGGGGGGGGCTGTCAGGCTACATCTAACTCCTCCAACTCAAGTTCACCGTTAACCTGAACAAAATCGTCCGGAGAGAAGGGATGCAATAACTCATCGCACGGAAAGTTAGGTATTCATCAGTTACAGATCAACTTAAAACTCTTTATAAAATTTATTTTAGACATTCTGAAATAGCCGAATATGTTTCTAATACAAGCTTAAATATATTGAGTGCCAAATGGGCTAAGGGATCGTCAGGGCGAAGGCGTTAAGGAATCATCAGAGTGAAGGTTAAGAAATCATCAGTGTGAAGGAGTTCAGAAATCGTCAGAGTGAAGAGGTTAATGAATCATCAGTGTGAAGGAGTTAAGGAATCGTCAGTGTGAAGGAGTTAAGGAATCGTCAGTGTGAAGGAGTTAAGGAATCGTCAGTGTGAAGGTTAAGGAATCAAAGCGAAGGGGTTAAGGAATCATCAGTGTGAAGGCGTTAAGGAATCGCCAGAGCGAAGGGGTTAAGGAGTCATCAGTGTGAAGGGGTTAAGGAATCATCAGTGTGAAGAGGTTAAGGAATCGCCAGTGAAGGGGTTAAGGAATCATCAGTGTGAAGGGGTTAAGGGATCGTCAGTATGAAGGGATTAAGGAATCATCAGAGTGAAGGGATTAAGGAATCGTCAGTGTGAAGGAATCATCAGTGTGAAGGGGTTAAGGAATCTTCACACACACACACCTACCTTTCCATCCACGTATTCACCCAGCTATCCACTTACCTGTCCACCTGCATATCCATTCGTCCACCTGCCTATCCACATACCTACTCACATAACCAAACGACTCTCCATCATTACATCAACCTAAGTAATATTCATCTACCCACTTATCAATCTACCTCCTCACCCTCCAATTCATTTATTCGTCCACCTTCCCATCCACACATCTACCCAGTTAGCTATCTACCCATTCATCTTACTCCCCACTTATCCATCCACCCAGCTCTCTACCCAGTTATTCATCTTTCCACCCACCCATTTATGCACCCACATACCTATTCTTTCATTGATATATCCCAATATCCACCTCTGTCCATCTGCCCACTTATCCACCCACTTACTGGTCTCTTACATATCCACCTACTTATTTCCCGTGTACCTATCCACTCACACATGTCCAATCTCACCTATCCACCCACATACCTATCTTACATCCATCAATCCATAATCTTCCACCTATCCACCCAATTGTCCATTTTCTCATGTAACCATCATTCCAGCCACCTATTCTCCCACGCACCTATCTATCTAGCTCACATATCACCTATCCACCCATACACCCACCTATTCTCCCACGCACCTATCTATCTAGCTCACATATCACCTATCCACCCATACACCCACCTATCTTCCCATCCATCCACTTATCCACCTACTCCATGTAGCTACCAATTCACACACCCACATATGACACTATCCACCAACCTACTGACACACCTATCCTTCCACTTGTACACCCAGCTATATGCCTAACTCTCCACCCTTTTCAACTCCATCTGTCCACCTACATAAGTCCTTTCACCGATATACTGTCCACCCACACATCCATCTATTCATTCATCCACCCACCTGTCAACCTACTAATGCACCTCTCTACCAGTCCACTTCTCCATACATCCACCCACAAATCCATGCACCTATTCACCCACTTATCTGCCCATACATCCATCCAAGTCGACTTTCAGGAATCGTTTTGGCAGGGACAATCTGGCGGGTTTCTAGCCGTTGTTTCTTTCTTCCTATTAAAAAAAAACTTATAAATACTGCTTACCACACACCACTCCTAAAACCTACATAAATATGGCTAATTTTTACTGCATGGTATAACATGTCTATACTTTTACATATCCCAACCTATTCAGTCCGATAACGTATTTTTAGCTTTATTCATATGGCCTCCAGAGGTTTGAAAATTTTGACTTTCCGATCAGAAATGGTTATATATATAGCATTCATCAATCCTTCCATCTTAACTACAAAACGTCTTCCCTAAGCTAAATAGCATCATTCACTACCAGCATAATAGCAAAAATACATACTCAATGCGAAGGTTAAAAATCTTTATGAATAAAAGTAAACAAATGATTTAACTCCTCCAACTCTTAAGAATTGCCCTTAATCGCTATAAATATGGCATAACTCACTCCCATTCTTAAGGTGAATTGTTAAACAGGTGGTTAATTGGCAAGAAGTGTGTGTAAATGGATCAACAGGATGATAAATGTGTAAACTAGTGGGCAAATGAGTGTACAGGTAAGTAAATGGGTTGCAGATTAAGTGGGTAATTAACTCGGCAACAGACTGTAAATAGACAGGCTGACTGGTGCATAAATGTATAAGTAGGTGGGTAAATAGGTAAAATGGTTAGTAAACAGGTGAATTTATAGGTAGGTGGATGAGTAGTAGCAGCTGAACCCTAGGTTCATCCGAATGTGAAGTCAATAGACTGCAGGCCGAAGATGTTCCCTCTTTGCAGTCCACCATCCCCTTTTCACAAGATAGAGAGGGAGGAAGGGTGTTAGCATCATCAGACATTAAAGCCACCTGGCTATATTAATCCACTGCATGAAGGCATCGCTCTTTAGCACCAATTGGGTAAGTCAATGGGCTGAAGGGTAAACTGATGAATAGATTGGTAAATGGATAAGCAGGCTGGTAAATCAGCAAAGTGAGTAATGTAAATATGTCAGGAAATGGGTGGGAAAATAAATATGGCTAAATGGATAAACTGGTAGGTAAATGGGTAAATACGCTGGGAAATGGGTAAGTGTAGTAAAAGGTGGGTGAGTAACTAGGTACAAAGGAGTACACAGGTGTTTAAACTGATACCCAGCTGAGTAAATGAGTAGTTATGTGGGAAAAATAGGTGGGTAAATGGGGAAGTATGCAGGTACACTACATTGTTAAGTAGAGATATCACTCTGCCTAAATGCTTATCTGCATGTCCTCTTGGATATCTGCCTGTCTGCCATCTGCTTTCCTGTGTGCCTACCTTCCTGCCTGCCTGTATCTGTCTGCCAGTTTGCTTGCTAATGACAATCTACCTGCCTGCTTGCCTCTCTCTGCTATCCGAATGACTGCCACACTATCTGTCATTCTATTTATCTGCCTACCCACCTCTTTGCCTGCCTCCCTCATCCTATTTATCTGCCTACCCACCTCTTTGCCTGCCTCCCTGCTCTTTCTACCTATTTGCCTACCTGCACTTTCATTATGAAAGGTTTTAACACTGACAATTTAACCTTTGCACCGTGAGTTCTATTCCTGAACTACGACAAAAAGCCAACGCCAATGCACAAGGTGCTGTTCCAGCACTGCAGCAGGTTTGGCGCCAAAAATTAACATCTGTTTGACATGTCTGGGTGCTAAAAGCTTGCATGAGGCCCTTTTCCCCCACAGGTCAGTTACTATTCAACATTTGCAATGTTAATGTTGTACTTCGGCTAAATGCAACATTCCTATACTGTCAGTGGTATACTGGAGGACAATGAAACATAATATATGAGAAATAAGCAAATTAAAATGATTTATAAAGGAATGTGATAATCTGATTAACATTTTATGAGAAATAAGCAAATTAATTATTTATAAAGTAATGTGATAATTTGGAAAACATTTTATTGCACTACAGTTGGCAGTTACCAACTGGATGTTGCTATTTTCTACACTTATCTAAAAAGTACTTAATCATGCTATCAATTGCCAGGCCTGTAAATGGAAAGTATATGTTCATGATCAGTGTGATGTATACCACCATTTAATTAAGATAAAGATGGTTTTTGCGGGGGTCAATTTTACCCCATTTCTTAGGTGTCATGCCTATTTTACTTGGCATGAACAATAAAAAGCAGATTAATCTTTAAAATCACTTACATGTCATCCTCACTATCATCCCATTCTATTCTTACCACACAAGAATGGGATTAAGTAAGGCCAAGAAAGCAAGAAAGATGATACAGGAAGAACTAATTAACAGCATGCCTAATGAAATGGGTAACAAGCCCATTCACTAACCACTCAAGCCTCTGGAATCTTGAATCCACCTCACAGGCACAGCCACCCACACATAAGCACTTCAAATTACCTATTGGTTTAAAAGGAATAAAAAAAAGAGGGGGGGAGGGGATGATCACAAATCCATACATGTGCTTTTCTATACAATATTATCCAACCAGCTCAATCACTTGCCAGCCCCAGCCTCATCAACCATATACCCTATCTGTTTCTCACACTTGTTTACCACATCCATTCAAATTTCTCTCAACATGCCACACCACTTCCCTCTTCCAAACTCACTCATATATGCCTTTCACCAACCTATCTGCATCCAGTCTCTCCATAAAGGGCTATATCATCTGAGCAACTCTATTGTCAACAAACTTCCTTACTACTGTAAACATCTTTCATGACTCATATGTTTTTATTGCCTTTCCACACTTCACAAACATCACATTCCTCAATAACTCCATATCCACTGCTTACTCCTGAATTTTCATTTTCATGCTATACCAAAGTTTCACACCCATGTGCTTATGTTGGCACTGCAGCTTTATGCTGTCCCCTTGTAGCTGCCATGCTCAGACTTATTTTGGATCAAGATCTTCAGTGTAATTTTCAAACAAGAGTGTCAAAACATCAGCCTCGTTTCTTCCATGTTCTACTCTTCTTTACACTTCCTTTGCACATATAAACTTCTTCTCTATCAATCCACCCAAGTACTTAAAATCCCTCACAAAATCAAGTCTCTCCATTCACCACCACATCGCACAGAGATTCAACTCTATGAACAACCACCACTTTACTGTTATCTATATTTACTTTCAAAGCATGAGAATCACAGAAATCAACAAAACTGCAACGTTTTTTATCATTATTATTAAGTAACTGAGCTTCATCTACATACATCAGATCTAAGAAACTCAATCCTTCACAATTCATTACATCCTCATCTCTCCTTCCAAAACTCAAATCTACAATCTACAGCTTGGATGTTTCGGAGTCAGCTGTACATTCCTTATTCAAAAAATAATTTTCAAGTAAAGTATTTTACAGTATTTGTCACCTGTCCGAGTGGTAACTAAAATGTGTACATGTGGAAAGGTACACAGTGAGGTACTGCCAAAATTCCAGGTGCTTGAATGGTTTGAGGATGTGTGTGTGATTCATTTTTATTGGCCATGCTGCTGATTAGCTCTCCCACTATCATATGCTTTTTTTCTTCCATTCTGGAACCAATCTCCACCCAACTGTGGGTAGGAAAAAGAGGATGATGATGATGTTACCTACATGCTTTTGGTATAAATGGAGAGAGAGAGAGAGAGAGAGAGAGAGAGAGAGAGAGAGAGAGAGAGGCAGGGGGGGGGGAGGCTAATTCAACTAAGATCCAACCAACGTGATGAGGTGACAAAGAGAAATTAGGAAAGGTTTTGCATGTGTATGTTGTGGACGGAAAGCTGCTACTACAAATTTTTATGATACCAGTGAAGCCTGTGTATTGGTGGGTGGGTGTCTAAGTGGGTGGTGTGATAATCCTAGAGTGAAACATGGATGTGCTGTCTCTCTCAGGCTGTTCAACGTATAAGCCAATGTGGACGGGGTTATGATAGTTGTTAATGAACATTAGCTATTTATGATTTGTACTAAAATGATTACGACCTTGGCACACAGTTATGCCTTAGTCTCCTGTTGCAGATATGGCAGTGGCATACATGGGGAAAAGGCACTACAGAACTATGCTGTTAGGGAAAGAAAATCTTGCCATCCCATCCATACACATTTTTAAAGCAGGCAATGAGTTTATCCACCTCATCCTGCTGTTTCTCTACCTCTGCTTGAGCCAATGACAGTTCCTGGTCTGGCAGACCCCTGTAGAACCTATGCAGTGTATCCACCTGCAAAATATAAAGGATATATGCATACTATACAATTTAATGAATACAATGCAACCACAGTGTGGTTATTTACAACGTATGCTGCTGGTTACTATGAAGCAAAATATAAATGAAACATCACCAGTAATGAGTCACAAACAGATTATTTACACTGTATGATTCACTCAATTGCTACATTATATACATTACCTCCATACAAGCCATTTCCAACTGGTCTATCTTCTCTATAGCAGTGTCCTTCATCTTCGAGGCTTCTGCACAAGACAGTGAGCGTTCACGTAAGTTAGATATGCATTCCTCAGCAACCTGCTTCATCCTTCTTTCAAATCTCTCAATGCTAAAGCTGACATCACAGAAGCGTAGTCGTTTCCCTGCTGGCAGCCCTCTGTCTTCAGACTCCTCTCGTCGGCGTTTGTATGACTCCCGACCAACGTCATCCTTGCTGTCACATCTGACCTCTGTGATATAAACAATGTAAAAGAGCAGGCTAAATATTGGTTATGAAGTCAGTCATAAATTTGTGCATTGAAAACAACTGTATGGCTTCACAAATATGCAGACATGGGGCCGAAGCCCTCAATTAGCTTAATGAAGCCATGATTTTTAGGTTGCGGATTCAGCTTCGGCTTCGGCTCTGAAGCTAAGGGGCTGGCTTCAGCCCAAACTGCTGGCCAAAGCACCAGGGCCAAAAAAGTCATAACAGGAACAGAATATGTTTACAACATGTGGGACAGTGGAAACAATGCTTCTTCATCCTGCTGTAAGTGGATCATGATGTGAACAAGCCTAGAATGTAATGGAATAAGAAGTAATCCCTTCTACGCTAGTATCAGGAAGTTTACCTGTCTTTGGCTTCACGACTTTCCAAGGGCGCCGGCTTCGGCTTCAACTTATGCCTTTTGATGGGCTTCAGCCCCATGTTTGGTAATATGAAATCTAATTAATGAAAAATTCTGTTCTTAAACCCAGAACAATACCGTACAGTTGTACATTATCAGTAATAAAATATTCGATCACTCAAGGCAATTTTATTAAAAGCACTTGTATCTGACTGTATTCATGACTGGCATTGGCAAAAATTCTTGTTCCTTCAGGCCCAGCAGTTCTCTCCTGGGTATCAGAAAGCACCAAACACTCTTAAATGCCACTGCTTAGGCACTAACACTCAAATGCCTGTGTTTCATAAGTCAGTTCCAGATTTCGATCCTCTGCTGTCCATCCAATATGGTCACCATGCACAGAAACTAATTTCTTGGCTCAGGACTGTTTACCTAAATCCCATGCTCACTGCCTGTTATCTCTCCCTCCCTCCCCCCTCCTCCCCTCTGACTAGCTCCTTAGCCTTCCCACTCCAGGCTGGAGGGATTCAGCTATGCTGTGGTTGCCTCCAGCCTCACCCAAGCACAAATGGAAGTTGAGACTCATGCTGTTAAGAGAAGGAAGGTACTGTGGCATGCTAACACACTTTGTTTGATTAAACCTTCTGTAAAAATACAATCAAGAAGCAAGCTATAAGAGCAATTTTTCTGATTCATGGGTCTTACAAGTGAAAGCAGGGTCTGCTAGCTCCGTTACTGAAAAAAAGTTCAGACCTCTGGAGTAAAGAACAAGATTTCTTTTAATCTAGCAAATCCAAAGGGCACTGGAAATGCTAAATCTGACTGATTCAAAGAAATAAAAAGTGCCTCAGTTGGCCACAATGAATGGTGCACTTTCTAAATACCACTACTCCTTCCTGAGCCAAAAATGGCAACACAGCTGTCAAGACTTACATATGTCTAGGTAAACTTATGAGATCTGGTAAGAACAGAGACCAATTGTCACCAAAATACTTGTTAACAAAAAAATATTACGGTAATCCCTTGGCTATCATGAACTTGGTTATAACAATTTTTGTTATCACTGAAAGATGATAATCTGCAATCCTGCTGTTACTGCACATTTTCCATCTCAAAAACACTGTTATTATGCACCTGAGCTGATTTTTCCTCACAATGATGATGCAGTGTCTGTGGTTTCTGATGGCTTTGAGAGATTAAAACATAAGACTCTACTCAAGGAGTTAATCCCATCTGGGGAGACCACACTCTCCACCCCTTAGCCTCAGAACTGGTAACCTCAAGCCCATCTCAGGTTTCTTTATTGTACGGTACATGTTTCTTCCTTATTGTGCCCTTTTTATTACTTTCTATTAATTTAACCATGCCTGTGTTTTCAATAGTTACCACTACAGTATGTATGTATTTACTGGGTATAAATTGTTGTAAAAAGGTGACTTTGGGATTGTACTTAGGATGCCCAGTATAAATTAGAATAAATCCCACAGGTTCTTTGCTTTCATTACTGTGCAATTTCGTTACCATACATCATGCGCAGTACTAATTATGTGCGATAACTAAGGGATCACTGTGTACATGAATGAATACAATTGTTATTTTGCATTTGTGTAAAGTGGTCTTTGACCTAGCAATCCTTTAAATATTGTTATTTCATCACATAAGTAATGTGCACAGTGGAGTTTCTGTCAGTACATATATATAATATTTCTGAGTTAGAGTGGTCCTTTAATGAAATTTGTCACAGCCTTAGGTTTTCTGAAATTTAATATTTACAAATTACCTTGACTTGACATTTGTTTCCAGAGCTCATGGGCAACCATTCACAGTTTAGGATGTGACACACCTCATTAATTTGATGCTGAAGGCAAACCTGAGTTCATCACTAGGGAATGACTAAGTTCTCAACATTTTATCATGCTGACTGTATGCCAAATTGCAGCAATCAAGGTTTTGAGGTCTGTATTTGTCTGAAACTTATGATGTACCTGAATTGCACAATGTTTAATGGAAAAAAAAATACAAGTTAGCCTAAAGTGTGAGCAGCTTAATGAGTTTGGTTAAACTACCCCTTCATTCTGATGATCAGACATGGGGCTCAAGCCCGCTCTTTGGCTTCGAAGCCAAAGCCCACCAAAAGCCAATGCCAAAGCCAAAGCCAGCGCCCTTGGAAAGTCGTGAAGCTGAAACAGAAGCCAGGTAAACTCCCTCACACTAGTGTAGAAGGAACTACTTCTCATCCCATTATGTACTAGGCCTGTTCACATCACGATCCTCTTACTGAAGCATTGTTTCCACTGTCACACATGTTGTAAACACATTCTGTTCCTGTAACAAATTTTCTGGCCCTGATGCTTTAGCCAGCCTCTTGGCTCCGAAGCCGAAGCCTCTGGAAAGTTACGAAGCCGAAGCCGCGACCTAAAAACCAAACTTCATGAAGCCGAAGCTGGCTTCAGCCCCATGTCTGCTGATGACGTAATCTCCTGTTATTTCTTTCTACCCCAACGATTCTGCACCTCTAGGAAGACTGTGACCTGGATGATACTGCCTTCTCAAATCTCCTTCAATCTGAGGATGTTCTAGAGTAAAGTCATCTGGTAGTAGCAAGAATATAACTAAACGTATATCATAAGACTGACAATGTCAAGCTCCTGACTTTCTCATTCAAAAGTACAAATAGAGTTTTAGAATTGTTTGAATGAAGAATATGGGTAATTTGTGAATCTAAGGAATTTGGTAGGGATTTTATAAAGTGGTTGACTTCTTTGGAGAAGAAACTAGCTGAGAGGGATGAAATGGAGGGGAGGGAGAGAAGCAGGCTGAGAAAAAATTAGTAGAATACAAGGCAAAGGCAGAAAGACAAATTAAGAAATGAAAGGAAGAAAATGAAGCACGAAAGAGATATATAAGGGAAAATCAAGTGAAAACAGAGGTGATAATAAAATGCAAAATATGCAGAATGCAAAACAGGTGGATCAAGTAAATAGAAAAGTTACATTAAATGAAATAATGGAGAAACAAAAGAGGACTAAGGCAAGATTTGAGAGAGAAGGATGAAAAAGTTAATTTTGATCCAGCAGTATTTGATAGCATACGAGGCAAAACACGGTGTGAGAGGCAGTTGACTGGAGAAAAAAAAAAAAAAGTGTGCTAGTGTTTGGAGATAATGATGAAATCAGAAATAAAGTTGAGTTGGCCACGTGGAGAGGATGGAGGGTGAAAGACTGACGAAGAGAGTGTATGTGAATAAGGTGGAGGGGGGAAGAGGGAGGGGGAGGCCGAGGATGAGATGGAGGGATGGGATGGAGAGGTATATGAGAGAGGGGTGTGTGAGTTGGGAGCAGGGCAGTGAAATGGCGGGGGACAGGGCGACTTGGAGGCGATTTGTTTGTGGCCACCCAAAACGGGATTGAGGGGTCTGGCAATAGATAGATAGATAGAAAGGAAGGAAGAAGAGAAAACCTGTGAACTGATTAAGGAACTAGGTACAGGAAGTAATGAACGGGAGGAAGAAACTGAAGGAGTGTGGGGGTTGGAAGAGTATCGAAAGGGTGGGGCAAGGGCAGTCAAAGTTCAGTTCAAATCACGAGTGGCTGAGGAAATGATATCTACATGGAGTTTGAAGGAGAGCGAGAGATACAAGGGGATTGTACTGAGGTGGGATTTGAATCAAGAGGAAAGAAAATAAGGAACTTTATATATATATATATATATATATATATATAAAAAAAAAAAAAAAAAAAAAAGCAAATACAGTGTGGGTATATATTTTTTGGAGAATACTGAATAGAAAAATGGTGGAATGGTATATAAAAGAGAAGACAGAAAGTATTTAAAAAAAAAAAAAAAGTAAATAAAAAATAGAAAAGCAAGAGATGTTACACAAGGTAAAGTAATTGACAAGGACAGTACAATAATGAATAGTAATATTAATGGACTCGTTTAAAATACAAGTTTAAGTTCGATGATTTCATTAACACAGGAATAAATAGAATTTGTTTCAGTGAAACAAAGTTAAAAAAGGGGCATGAGAGGAGAGGTGACAGACTGGATATAATATATGGAGAAGGGATAGAGAAGGAAGAGCTGATGGAAGAGTTTTAATAATGACAAAAAATAATTAGAAGGCAAGACATGCAGAAATAAATACCAGAAATGAAAATGTAGGAGCTATAACAGCAGAAACCATCAATGAGAAAGGTAATAAGACAGATATACGAGTAGTTTATATGCCACATTGAACAAGAACATGGAATGATGAAGAATACAGAGTAATGAGTAGGTATGTTGATATACCTGGAAAAACTAGAACAAAGTCTTTTTAATGCAAGGAAGAAGGAACCAGAGGCCATGAGCCTGCAAACTGTTCCTTCCAAGAAAAAACAAAAACAATACAACAAAGAGCCAAATTCAAGATCCGTTCATTTCGAGATGCCTGGACACATTGTGTTTGAAAGACTGGAGATTACAGGAAGTAGGAAACACAGACAGAGGAAGACAGTTCCAGAGTGACTTGTTGCATAAATGAAGGACTGGGAGGAACAGTTAACTCTTGCGTTAGAGAGATGGACAGAAAAGGGATGAGAGTTTGTTGCTAGACGGATTCTAGGTACCCACTGTAGAGGTGGAGGGATGCAAGCAGACAGTTCAGAGGAGCAGTGACTATTGAAGTAGCAACAGAAAGAGATAAAGATGCAACAGTGCGACGAAGAGACAAGAGGTTGAAGGAAGTCAGTAAGAGGAGGAGGGCTAAAGAGACGAAAACCCTTTGACTCTACCTTGTTGAGAAGAGCCGTGGAGAGCCCCCCCACACGTAAGTATTGTACTCTACAATGGGGCGAATAAAACCAGCGTATAAAGTCAACAACTGTGCAGGGGTAAAGAAGGTGTTAAGCACACCTAATCTCTTGGAAGCAGATTTTACAAGAGATGTAATATGACCGTTCCAAGAAAAATTCCAGGAGAATGAAACCCCAAGTATGTTTAAGGATGATGCAGGATTGACCTGGATATTATTAAACATTTAAGGGTACTCCTGTGGACAATTTTGTCGGGCTGATAGGTGTAAGAACTAAGTCTTTGATGCATTAAAAAAATAAGATTGCTTTCACCCCTGTCAGAAATACGAACCAAGCCAGACATTCGATGTGCCATAGCTTCATCCCTTGCTTGTTGAAGTAACTGCTGAGATGGACACAGCGAGAACCGAATGGAAAGATGAAGAGTGGAATCATCAGCGTATGAGTGGATAGAGTTAGATGCACAGCTGCTAGGTCACTGATGAATATAAGGAAGAGAGTTGGTGATAGGACACAGCCCTGGGGAACACCACTGTTGATAGATTTAGGAGTAGAAAGGTGGCTGTCTACAACAGCAGCTATAGGATGACCAGAAAGGAAGTTATATATGAAGGCACAGATAGAAAGATAGAAACCATATTAGGGCAGTTTGAAAATTAAAGATCTATGCCAGACTTGATCGAAAGCCTTTGAGATGTCATGTGCAATGGCAAAGCTTTCGCCAAAGTCCCTAAAGGAGGATAACCAGGAGTCTAAGACATAGGTGAGAAGATTGCCAGCGAAGCATCCCTGGCAGAACCCATCCCGACGATCAGAGAGAAGGTTGTGGTACGAAAGATGCTTTAAAATTTTTCCGTTAAGAATAGACTTGAAAACTTTTGAGACACAGGATGTTAAGACAATTGGACAATAATTAGAGGATTGGGAATGGTCACCCCTCTTTGGGATAGGCTGAATGAGAGCAAACTTCCAGCAAGAAGGAAAGGTACAAGTTGACAGACAAAGGCAAAAGAGTTTACTTAGGCAGGGTGTAAGCACAGAAGCACAGTTCTTGAGGACAACAGGAGGGACCCCATCAGGCCCATATGCCTTGTTAGTACTGAGGCCAGTGATGGCAGAAAATACATCAGCTGAACAAATTTTAATGTCAGCCATGAGGAAGTCAGATGGTGGAAGTGATGGAGGAACAGCACTAGATGCATCTAAGGAGGAACAGGAGAAGGTCTGAGCAAAGAGATTTGCTTTATCAGTATTTGAAATAGCTACAGAGCCATCAGAGTACAAAAGAGGAGGGAAAGATGATGAGGTGAAGTTGTTAGAAAGGCTTTTGGTAAGGTACCAGAAGGAGCGCAAAAGAATTCGAGTTGGAGAGTTGAGAGCATTTAGTACGGATGAAATTATTTTTGAGAGAGAGAAGAACAGACTCTGCACGATTCCGGGCAGAAACATACAACAGATGTGATTCAGGGGTGGGTTGATTCCAGTGCCTTTTATAGGCACTCTCCTTGTTGTGGACGGCATTAGAACAAGCGTGATTAAACCAAGGCTTTTTTGCATTTGTCAAAGGAAATGAGAATGGAATGTATGCTTCCATGCCTGAGAGAATAACCTCCGTAATGCACATGGCACACTCAAATGGCTCCCGGCCATGGAAAAAATAATCATTCCAGGGAAAATCAAAGAAGTACTGCCGGAGGACCTCCCAATCAGCAGCTCCAAAGTGCCACAACCAACGTTTCTTTGGAGGGTCCACAGGCTGTACTGGAGCGATGGGGCAGGTTAAGGTAAAAAGATTGTTATTGGAGGAGCCCAAAGGGGAGGAAGGATTAACTGCATAAGCAGAAGGATTAGTCGTATGGAAGAGGTCAAGTTCTGTATGTTGGAACTCTTTCCAGGATGGTCAGTGATATGGATACAATGCAGGTTGGCAAAAAAAAAATAAATAAATAAAAAAAAAAATAAATAAATAAAGCCCAACCCATTTTTTTTTTTCCACAAAATACCAAAAAAAAAAAGGGGCAAAAGTGTTTTTTTTTCAAAGTTTACCTTAAATTTAAGTAAAATTATGTTTCCGCAATACATAATTATGAATAGCCCAATAAAATCTTATTTTTCACACAGTTATTTGAATGAAGGAAGTGAACACAATCATGTTTTGACCTGTTTGGCTGTTATCCTTGGGCTGCCTCCTACACAGCAAAACATGCTTCAACATATACTGTAGGTGCATGCCTTTCAGCCAGACTACTCGGTATGAAGGTATGAGAGGCTTGAGAGCACTGCACAACTCATGAGCTGGCAAAGATCAGTCCACACTACACAATAGTAGGAGAAGGAGTCATTTGCCTTGCTACACTCCCTTCTTTGTTAATTATATACTTGCATTTCTCAATCTTCTAAATAATTGTTACCGAAAATTCTGCTGCATAAGTGATTTCACACATTATCTTAACAGTAATAATAGCTTTTGGTAACCAAATTTCTATGCCTAAAAAATAATTTATTTTAAACAGAAAGCAATGTTTATATTTCTACAGAATTACTGATATTTGGTAACGATATGAGGCAACATATAGTATAAGTTAACTCCAGTAATGATTACTGTTATATAACAAATTTACTCCACTCCTTAATAAAACTAAAAACCATATCTGTCAAAAACAATTTTACTCTTAGTTTTAAAACTTTCAAAATTAGAGACAGGTAGTGGTGGCTGTAAAGTTTGTATTCACCACATTACATCTGGATGTATAAAAACTGAATCTGCTCAGAAGGAAAGAAATGTAAAAATATTCTTAAAATGAAGAAAACTTTGACCTGAATTTTTGAAATTGCTATAAAGAATAATGTCATCATTTTTCAGGAAATATTATTATTTCATGTTGGTAAGTCATTTAGAAGTGAAGTATCATTTTTATTTTATCACTGAGGCACAGAATTGCATTATTTGGAGAAAAAAAAAAAAAAGTTCTTTTGTTATACTGGTTGGGTAACATGACAAGAACCATAATTTACTGTGACACAAAAATATTATCATTTCAGAAGACAAGGATATTGGTTATAAAAGCTATCAGAAAAATAGAAGTATTATTAATAGTTTTGTAGGTGGTGGCGACCATCATCTACTCACTTGATGTAGTGCTGCCTACTTCTTCCTCAGCCTTTATTTATTTATTTATTTTTTCTGTGGCTGCCTTCCTCTCTTCCTATTTCTCCCATCTTTCCTGTCTCTTCTTATTGCTTTTCTTTCCTTTACAGGTGGCTTTACATTGAGCGACAAGCCAAATGGTTTCCTGTAAGCCAAGAAACCATTTACAACGCTGGGTGGTAACCATATAACCAAACCATACGTGCTCCCTACGTGTCAACAAGTGGCTTGGTGGAGGGTTAGTGCCCCTCCCCGTAAAACAAATAACTCAAAGTCAATGGCCACCCCTTACGGGATTATGGCATCTGGCAATTGATTGATTGAGAAAATCAAAGGACAACATTCATATTTGCAAACAGTATGTTTTACTTATGTTGGTGATGAGAAATGTAATAAGTTTTTTCTTTAATCACCAAGATTATACTATAAATACTTGGTGATGTGTTTTTTTAACAAGTGAAATAGAATATGATTAAGTAACTATTATTTACTTCTGTTATAGTGTGCAAAAACATAACCATTTAATCCAATAAAACTGAATTTGTTATGGAATACATTATTTAAAAAAAAAAACAGTAAAGTGGGTAAAATAGTGGGATTTTTCAAGTGAGTGTTACTGAAAAAACCCCGGTGGGTAAAACTGGGTTACCCACTTTGGTGCCAAACCTGATACATTACAATGCACCCTCACACAACGCGAGTTTATAGGCGGCAGAAACCCTCGCATTCTACGATTTCGCACTGTGTGAACCAAAGAACTTATGGGAAAAATGGTACATGAGGGACAGACCACCCAGGGCTTGGTCATCGGGTCCCCTTCCAACCTACTCTACCCTACTAATACTTTGTCTAATAGTACTTTTAGTTGGGGGGGGGGGGGGAAAAAAAAAAAAAAAAAAAAAAAAAAAAAAAAAAACCTTTATTTAAAAGACTTCTGGGCTTGTTAAAATGGGAGGGAGGTGGGTATCTGAGTCTCTGGGCGTCCACTCGTCCCGCAGGGCGGGGCCCATCGTTGTCACTCTCACTGTCACTGCTGAGGTCTCCTGGAGGTGCCATACAGCCTTCAAAGTCGACAGCTGAGACCACGATGAACAGGTGGGTACTGCTACGATGCTAAAACAGACCACAGGATGCAAGATACAACATGTGTTCTCGCAGCAATATGGAGAAGTGTCTGTTTACCCAGGAATGTCGGTAGACAGCATGCAGATAGCTTGCCAGCTGCCCGTTATTTTGAATCTGGCTCACTGCCAGGCACCTGCCTTTGTGTGACTGGCTCGCATTGTCCAGCCTGACACTCGTAGTCATGAAGGGAAGTCCATTTTTGCCTTGGAATCATACAGCCGATTCGCATGTTGGGAAGTTCGATTCGCAGATTTTGCATTCGATATAAATAAGCATTTTCTGGGTTGACTTTGCATTGTAGGCGATTCGCACCGTGTGAATTTGCATTGTGTGTGGGCGCACTGTAGGGTGCTGTACAATGTATATGCTGCACTAGGTCATTAACGATAGAAAAGATGTAGGCTTGTTCACCATGTTGATCAGTGAAAGGAGAGGAGAGCCAAGGTGGTGGTGAACAATGAAATCTCCTAGAATGGAGATTTCACAGAGAGGAGAAAAGGATAGGATGTGTTCCATCGTAGACGTAAGATAGTCTAAGAATTATTCATAGTCAGTAGATTAATATCAACTGGTGAATTTACTCGCAAAGAGGTTGACTGGGAGGGATACGATGCAAGAAATAATACCAATACATGGGTTATAAATGAGAACTAATGATCCCAAATATTAACGAAAGTACAAGAACAAGAGGTGACGATGAACCATCAAGGCTATATCTTGTTCTCAAAAAGATCCAAATGATATCCAAAATATAAAGTACTGTTGCCCTCTAGGTAAGAGTGATCATACACTAACTGAACTTGAGGTTATAAATTGGGAAAAAGATTATGCAAAACACACTGAGGAAAGAGGTATAATTTTACCAAACCTGATTTTTTCATTCATTCATTGCCAGACGCCATGTATCCCAAACGGGGTGGCCAACGGCTTAGAGTTAATTGTTTTACAGGGAGGGGCACTAATCCTCCACCAACCCCACTTGACACGTAGGGATGCCAACAGCATCTGGTGTTCCCAGGCGGTCACCCATCCAAGTACTAACCAGACTTTAATTTGAGAAAATATTTCAGGGAATATGACTGAAGACAATTTAATGAAGCAAAGGATGTGGAAAATAAATACTTTCAATATAAGGAAGCATACACTGAGGGTGTTAATATATATATGTTCCCAAATATGCAGCCAAATTTGAGAAGGAAATAGAATGGTTTAATGACACATGTAGAGTAGCAATGGAAAAGAGGAACAAAGTTTGGAATATGGTAAAGAAAACTAGGAGTAAATCAGTATGAAACAGATATAAAACTTTTTTAAAAATTATGATGTGAGGATTAGGAGAGAAGCAGCAGCTAAATATGAAAAGAATATAGTCAGTAAGTGTGGATGTGACTCCAAATTGTTTTGCAGGTATATAAACAGTAAAATGAAAATCATTAAAGATAATATCGTAAAATTAATAGAGGATAAAAAAAGAATATGAAAGAGACGAAATGTGTGAGGTTATGAATGAGAAATTACAGACAGTATTTGTAAAGGAAGAGGATTTTCTGAGATAGGAAATAAATAATGAGAATGTGGTAACTAAAATAACTAGGTTAAATCTGAGCCTGATCAAACTTTTGGAGTTGATGAAAAATGTGGATGTAACCAAAGCCATGGGACCTGAAAACATTTCTGGCTGGGTAATCAAGGAATGTGTTGAAAAGTTTGTTAAACCAATACCATATAAGATCATAAAATGTTCTCAAATAGAGGAAGATTTGCCAAGAGATGGAAGGGAGCAAATATAGTACAGTACCAATACAATTAAGGAAAGCCCCAGGAATTGATGGAGCGTTTGGTGAAATGCTGAAGCATGGGGGAGAGAGAGTAGTAGAATGGATGTGCAAAATGTGCAGATTGGCCTGGGAGGAAGGTAGAGTCCCAGAAGATTGGACGTCAGGTATAATTATTCCCTTGTACAAAGGAAAAGGGGAAAAAGAAGTGTGTGGTAATCATAGGGGAATCTGTCTTTTTAGTATAATAGGAAAAGTGTATGGTAGGATACTTATTGACAGAGTTAGAGAAAGAACAGAGAAATTAGTTGGAGAAGAACAGGGAGGCTTTAGGAAGGGAAGAGGTTGTGTAGATCAGATGTTCATTCTTAGATCTTCAGTGGAAAAGTTTCTAGAGAAGGGAAAAAAGTTGTATGTGGCTCTCATGGATTTGGAGAAAGCATATGACAGGATGGACAGACAAGAATTGTGGAAAGTATTAAGAATATATGGAGTAGATGGGAAGTTGTTGAATGCTGTGAAGAGTATGTACGATGGTGCTAAGGCTGCAGTGCGTGTGGATGGTGAACTGAGTGAATTTTTCTCTTTGAAGGTTGAGTTGAAACAGGGATGTGTCATGTTTCCATAGCTGTTCAATCTGTACATGGATGGGGTTATAAAAGAGGTACAAGGTAGGGTAGTGGATGTTGGAGTGGCCCTGGTGAGAGAGGATAGTGTTTGGAAACTCCCTGTACTGTCGTTTGCAGATGATACTGTGTTGTTGAGTGAAGACGAAGGTGAGCTGCAAGGCTTGGTGGATGAGTTTGGGAGAGTGTGTAAGAAAGAGAATCTAAAGGTGAATGTAGGAAAGAGTAAAGTGATGGTCTTTGAGAGAGGTGAAGTCAGTGAATGTACAGCGAGGTTCGATGGTGAGGAATTGGAAAATGTGAGTACGTTTAAGTACTGTACTTGGGTAGTGTGATGAGTAAGGATGGAGATTTGGAGGGTGAAGTGCTTGAAAGGGTACAGCAGGGAAGAAAGGTTGCTGGTTCTTTGAAAGCAGTGATAAGAACCAGGAAAGTGAGCATGGAAGTGAAAAAGTTACTACATGACAGTATTGTGATACCAACTCTAACGTACGGAAGTGAAGCTTGGACGTTGTTGGAAGGACACAAGTCAAGAGTGAGAGCAGTGGAAATGAGTTATTTAAGAGGAGCCTGTGGAGTCACATGGAGAGACAGGCTGACAAATGAGGATATAAAGGAGCATTGTGGTGTGGATGTGGATGTGGATGTGATAGGAAGTTTTAGGAGGAATACACTGAGGTGGTTTAGCCATGTGGAGAGGATGGAGGGTGAAAAATTGACGAAGAGAGTGTATGGAGTGTATGTGAGTGAGGTGGAGGGGGGAAGAGTGAGGGGGAGGCCGAGATGAGATGAAGGGATGGGGTGGAGAGGTATATGAGAGAGGGGGGGGGATGAGTTGGGAGCGGGGCAGTGAAATGGCGGGGGACAGGGCGATGTGGAGGCGATTTGTTTGTGGCCACCCCGAACGGGATTGAGGCATCTGGCAATAAATAGATTGATAGATAGATAGACCATACATAAGAGTGGCAGCATGGAAGACCCATTAAACAATAGACCAGTGTCTCTTACAAGAATATACTGTTTGTAAATTGTAAGAAAAACTCATATGGAAAAGATGGGTTGCTCATTCAGAAAAAAAGAGAAGGTACTTCATGTATCACAAACTTGCTTGGTTGTTATGACAGGGTTATTAACCTGTAACAAAAAAGAGGTGGGGGGATGGACTGTATTTATCTGAATTTTGGAAAGAATTTGGCAAAGTTCAACATGAGATGTTGATTTGGAAATTAAAAAATAATGGTGGCAAAGATGATGTTTTATTGAAATGGATGAGGAGTTACCTCACCGCCAGACAGAAGAGAACTATGATGAGAGACAAGTTTTCAACATGAAAGGATGTGATTAGTGGAGTGTCTTAAAGGGCAGTTTTAGCCCCCTTTGTGTTCCTGATATATGTATTTGATATGCCCAGTGAAGGTCTGGCCATATATGAATATGTCTGCTGATGAGGCAAAAATCATGAAGGAAACTGAAGGCAAAAACAGATGTTTGAGCTGCAGAAAGGTTTAAATCAACTAGATAAATGGAGCCAGTCATGGATGACTGATTTTAACACTAGTAAGTGTACTATAATTGTGATGGGCATAAGTAAGAGAAGACCAGCTAGGGATTACAAAATGGGAAACAACGATATCAACAAATATTTTATGCAACAGGTCAACTCTGGAACTGTCTCCCTCTGTCTGTATTTCCTACTTCCTATGATCTCCAGTCTTTCAAATGCAGTGTGTTCAGGCATCTCAAAATGAATGGATCTTGAATTTGGCTCTCTTTAGCATTGTTTTTGTTTTTATTTCTTAAAAGGAATGGTTTGTGGGCTCCTGGCCTTCGGTTCATTCTTTCTTGCATTAAAAAAAAAAAAAAAAAAACATGGACTGTTGCCTGAAAATCATATAAATATAACTAATGGAGCATATATATTACTGATGAACAAACGAACAGCATTTAATTGTATGAGTGAGAAAATGCTAGGTAAATTAATAACGACAATGGTATGACCAAGATTGGAATATGCTGCTGTGATGTGGTCTCCGCACTTAAAGGAACATGTAAATAAATTAGAGAATATGTAAATAGCGGCTACAAAAATGATACCCAGCTTGAGGGATCTGCAGTAAGAAGAGAATGGAAAGGCTGAAACTGACTTCATTACAGAAAGAGAAAAGAAAGAGGATATATGATGATAATGTATATGTGTAGGCTTGGTACAGAGACACTGAAAGAGAAGATTATACCAAAAGGGATGTGGGGAGAACAAGAGAACAAGGTTTTACATCAAAGATAATAACTTGTTCAGGTGATGGAAGAAAATATAACTTTTCAAACACAGGTACAACGAAACAGAGTAATCTGAATGAAAATGTGGTTTGTGGAAAGAATAACCAAGCTTTTAAGGCAAGTTTGATAACTATATCACTGGAGGAGGGAAAACAAGTGCTTAGCTCAAATCCTGTAGAATACAAATACATAATACAAACAGGTAAAAACACACACACACACACACACACACACACACACACAGCTGGCAAGCTGGGAAGCAAAAAGACAGTAAACATGTTGGTATGAACCCTTTGGCCTATTGCTGGCCATGACACATGTACTGCAGGCTCAGTTCCTGACAAACACTCATTTATCAATCAGTTTACCTTCACATTAGTACACAGATTATCACCCAAGTCTCCATCAGAAAGACAGTTGATAAGGGACGTGATCAGCTAATGTAAAGACAGTAAACACATGTAAATTTTTCATAGTTTGAAGCAAAAGAAATCATATCACAACCAATCACATAGTCCTCCTTTAAACTGTATTCAGAGACCTATATGTGTACTGTAAAATGCCATGATACAAAAACTTAACTTTAGAAACGGACAACAAAATCAGCATGTGCTATGGGATTCTCAGCTAATGGGGTGCATCAATTCTTATTTTCCAGGTATGCCAGACACCACCAGTAAAGCATATGAGTCTGACAGAATGGTTTAGAGCTCCATGATGACTGCCAAAATATCTCCTGGTGTCCAACCGTTTTTTCTCATCCGTGAACTATGTAATGTGGTCTACAAAAGCCCGCGCTGCCTAGAGGCAAAGCGGGGATCCTCTCTTTGGTTCAGTGGTAACGTGCATGCGTATGGAGCACAAGGGCCTGAGATTGAATCTCGGTCAGACCAGAGATTAATTTGAAGAGAGAAACCTGTACTTTACACATGAAAAATCATCCAATATATTATCAGTAAGCCAGGAATTGAACCCGAGACTCTCAGGTGAGAGCCAGGCAGTGTACCACTACATCATGACCCCGTAAATGTTATCTCACATTGTCACAATCTTGTAACCAATGTCCCTCTGTCCCCACTGTGGGCCTGAAGAGAATGAGATAACCCCCTGGTCGTGGTGTAGTAACATGCTGCCTGGCTCTCACCTGAGAGTCCCGGGTTAGATTCCCGGCATGTTGGTAATATATTGGATGATTTTTCCTGTGTAAAGTACGGGTTTCTCTCTTCATTCTGACTTGCTGTAAGTGCTTAGGATAGATTAAAAGCATCTACTTGCCCAAGTGCCAAGAAGTTATCTCATCCCCTTCAGGCCCCCAGTGGGGGCAGAGGGACATTGGTTACAAGATTGTGACAGTGTGAGATGACGTTTATCTGATCGTGGCGTAGTGGTATGCCGCCTGACTCTCACCTGTGAGTCCCAGGTTCGATTCCCGGCATACTGGTAATATATTGGATGCAGTGATTAATTTGTTGAGTTTCAGTTTGGTCATCACACTGGTTGGCAACGGCGTGAGATGTGAGGCGAGGCTTGGAGGGCAATGATATTGTTGGTTAACCGACAGCGTCCTAGTCCTTACATCCCGGGGATGAGCTGTCCAGTGTGGTCTGCAGCATCCCCAGTGTGGCCTCCAATGCTACACTACCATGTGTTCAAAACATCAAATTAATCACCAAGGGGAGAAAACAGCGATGTAATGGTGTCTATAAAAGCCCCCATTGCCTAGAGACAAAGAGGGGATCCTCTCTTTGGCTCAGTTGTAACGTGCGTGTGTATGGAGTGCAAGGGCCTGAGATCGAATCTCGGTCACACCAGAGATTAATTTGTTCAGTTTCATGTTGGTTATTACATTGGTTGGCAGCGGTGTGGGATGTGAGGTGAGGCTTGGAGGGCACTGATTTTGGTTAGCTGACAGCATCCTAGTCATTACATCCCAGGGATGAGCTGTTCGGAGTGGTCTGCAGTGTCCCCAGTGGTTGCCTCAGATGCTATGCTGCCGTGTGTTCAAAACTGACAAAATTAATCACCAAGAGGAGAAACAAGTGATGTAATGGGTCTACAAAAGTCCGTGTTGCCTAGAGGCAAAGCGGGGATGCTCTCTCTGGCTCAGTGGTAACGTGCGCGCGTGTGGAGCACGAGGCCCTGAGATCTCGGCCAGACCAGTGATTATTTTGTTAAGTTTCAGTTCAGTTATTACACCTATTGTCAAATAAGGTCTCACAACCATATATTTTCTATCTTGCTTTAGGTGAGTAAGGTACTTAGCTGAAAGGGTTACCTAAAAGTCGATGGATTTACTTTATCAGAACCACATGTTTTCTATCTCTGCATTAGTCAAGCAGGGTACTTAAAGGGTTAACCTAAAAGTTGATGGATTTACTCTCATAGGATATGTCAATCACTCTGGGGGCTTGAATGGTGAGGGAATAAGTGTGGGGACATTTCAATGAGTATGATTTTGATTAGTTCTCCCTTATTGTGTTTTTCTATTTCCTTGCTTTCTGGACTGTACCTCACCCCATCTTTAGATGGCAAAAAGGGGCTGAGATTATGACAATGTACATTACAATGATCACATGCTAAAAATTTCTTTCAAATGATATCAGCAGCACCAACAACAGATTAATGGAATGCCAAAGTAAACAGCTTTGAATGTAATTCCCCTTGTAGACAAATCTGTCTGCTTAAGAGTGGGACTTAACATTTCAATATGAATAATTAATAACAATCAACATTTTATAAATTAATTCACAGATCCAAAAAGTCAAAAACACTCCTGCAGCATATGGAATACTATAATTCTGTTGCAAAAGAATAAAATATTGTTGGATGACTTTTCAAACACTTAAAGAGTATATACAAAATTTAAAACTTCTATTCCAATATTAGGGAGAATTTGTCATTCATCATAAATGTTTGTTTAATGAAAAACAAGGACTCAACTGTAGTCAGTAATAGAATAATGGAGTGTACATTATACTTCAGGTGGTAGAATAGTTAACTTACCTTCTTTGGTGGTGGAGACACTCTTATTTCTCTTGCACCTAAGATACCCATAGTAAGTCAGGTTAACATTTTGGTCAGGAACCACCACACTTTTCCATAGCTTGCGGGTCTGTTGGTAGCGCTCTTCATCTGTCTCTAGACTCCTTAGGTAGCACCACCCCGGGTCCTGGTCAACAAAAATATGTATGTATGTATGTATGTATATATATATATATATATATATTCTTCATCATCATCAGCCGTTTGAGTACCCACTCCAGGACCGGCCTATCTCAACCGAAGTGGGGACAATACAGCCAATGTATCTCTACCAAGTGGCTTAGGCTGTCTTGCAGAGACTGTATGTAGGGTGTGAAGTGCTTGTAAGTGTAATTGTTGTGTTGGAGTGGCTTTGGATGTGTGTGTAGTCTGTGTGTAGTGCCACAAATTTAGTATTCATGTATATGTTTAGAGGTACTGTAATTTCTAAGTTAGATAGGGTGTAATCTGAATACTAGTCTATAAGTTCCTGTCCTAAGTAGCAGTTTATGTGTTAATGATCAATGTAGGGTTAACTTTATTTTTATATGTATACATCTCTGTATCTATGCATAAGGTAGTGTAATTGTTAGTGCTGAGCTATGGGAGTTCATCCATCTGGTAGAGTAATGAATAACAGATGCGTGCAACCTTCCCCTTGTTTGTGCGTCGTTGTTGGACGCCAAGTTTAAACCTTAAACAGAATAATAATGGGTATGCAATTCTTTCCGTATCATTGTTGTGAAATACTTACTAGTGAAGCTGCTACAACCCAAATATGTAAGATTAATAGTCAAAAAAGGCCAAAATAATGTAATTTGTGAGGATCAAATAGTCCCGCTTGCCTTAGCCGTCACTAGATGGCATAAGCTACCCCAAATTCAAGGCGGGATGGCAGTAAATTCAGTATTTAAATTTAGTAAGGATTGAATCCCAAATTTTCCCTAATTCAATCAAAAGTCCTAACGTCATGTGTACACTACTATATAGATAGTGAAGAGAATTGAAACCCACCATATCACAAAAACACAGTCTCATTTGATCTAGCAGTGGCGTCCCTTGGTGCCCACCATGCCACATTCGCTACCGAGACCTGGTGGATAACAGACATTGATTCAGGTGAGCTGTACACATTCCTCCTTTCTCCCCCCCCTTGCTTGTTTAATCCTTACTTGTCGCAAACCATATGAAGTAACGTTGTTAAAAGCTTAACGTAGACATTCGCTACCGAGACCTGGTGGATAACAGACGTTGATTCAGTTCACAGACACCGTGACGTCAGGGGTGTGCACGAGGCCATCATGTGATATTGCCCATAGACTTGTCATACACACACACTTACACTACCCATGAATAGTTTATAAACTGAATGTAATAGAAATTGTATTATGAATCAATCAGGTGAACCCTTTTTTTATAGTAGATAAGGTACAAAAGTTTGAAAATTAATGTGGTCATGTAATGGAAAGGCGAATTCAAACTCGTTAACCGTTTTCTTTCTCTTATATTAATATGTTAGGAATATTGGGAGCGTTGAAGGGAACGTAGTGGTTGTGAGCACAAAAATTTGATTTTTGAGTTGTTCCTCGAGGCTAAACAAGCCCAAGTGATTATGAATTACTGGTGATTATGCATTAATGATGATTATGAATTATTAATGATTATGAATTAATAGTGACTGTGAATTATTAGTGAATTGTATGATGAGATTATACTGCCCAGACAAAACAGAGCACGAGTGATTATTTTTGGTTCGAGGTTATGCCAGCCCGAAAAGACAATTCATGCCAATAAATGTCCCAGTCTTGAGGCTACTGATGAGCCCAAGAATAACCGATAATAAAGAGTGTGGTATGATGACCTCAGAAAGCACTTGAATATTCAAAGTGCTTCGCTTGGTAACAATATTGTAAGATGTTCGCCCAAACCATGGCTTTAATTTACAACCCTTTTACATACAATTAAAGGTCATGTAATTCAAAAATGTCTGTTGATTAACCAGTATAGAATTATTAAAGTAGAGTAAGTATATGTCATTTTGATACCCAATCAAGGGAATTACGTCCTCTCACGCATAACTCACTCCCCTTCCAGTTCAAGATTCCTCCGCTTTGGGAACGACGAACACATGTGGTACTGACTTATTCTCAACTCAGCCAAAACTACGAACGCTACCAAAACTATCTGTTAAACAATTAACCTTTATCATTCAAAGTCGAAGTGTTACCCCCCTTTGTTTTACTGGGGTGAATATTTTATCAGTCATTGAGGGGAGACTAAGTTGAGTACCATTTGTATTATCAACGAGTAAGTTAAACAGGAACCAACAACGGTGGGAAATCCAATTTCCAGGCATTACACTGGTAACACTGGTAAGAATAAATATCTGGCGTTACACTGGTGTCAACCGGTGGGATAAAAAAAATCTACCGTTACATGTGAACCAAGTGTAACTGGCCCACGCAAGCCAACTGGATGCAAACATACTTTTATAGTAAGCGACACTGGTTCACCCACAGCACCCTTTATGTCCACCAAGCAGTGCGTGGCCAGAACGCTCCCAAAGTTTTTTACCCCGGCGCGGGGAGAACCCTCGCTCTCCAGTGTGCGAAAATGCACACTTTACCACTGTGCCACAAAGGCTTCATACATACATATATATATATATATATACACATACATTATCATTATCATCATCATCATCATCAGCCGTTGAGGTCCACTGCAGGACCAGCCTATCCCTACCGAAGCAGGGACGATACAGCCTTTGTATCTCTACCAAGTGGCTTAGGCTGTCTGGTAGAGACTGTATGTAGGGTAAGAAGTGCTTGTAAGTGTGACTGTAGTATTGTAGTGGCTTTGGATGTGTGTGTAGTCTGTGAACCAAGTGTAATCGGCCCGTGCAAGACAACTGGGTGCAAACATACTTTACAGTATGCGACACTGGTTCAACCACAACACCCCTGGTGTCCACCAAAGCAGTTCATGGCCAGGAGAACGCTTCCAAAGTTTTTTACCCTGGCTGGGCATGAAACCTCGCTCTCCAGTGTATGAAAACGCACACTTTACCACTGTACCACAGAGGCTCCATACATATATATATATATATATATATATATATATATATATATATATATATACATATACATATATATATATATATATATATACATATATATATATATATATATATATTCTAAACCTGTGAGTGTGGTTGCACCTGCTCATACTTTTCTTGTGCATCTTGATCACTTCCATCTTCTCTGTAAGGGAAAAAATTTCCCTCTTTGCTTTTTTCAGTGGAAGAGGAGAAAGGTGATTCCTTACGAGAAGCCACTTTTCACAATCACCACTGAGCAACACTTTTCACACTCAAGATGCGAGATGTGGAGGCAGAGATGTTAATGCAACAAAGCACGCAGCAAGACCAATGCTGATCACCATGCAGTATAATGTCCACAGCCTTTGTTCTGCCCAGGCCTACTGGAAATAGTCCAAAAACAGCCCAATGTGCCGCCGCTTCTGGCCCATTCCTCCCTACCCTAGCCCAAGTGGGTAGGAAAAAACCGTTCCCAGCACTGGTAACTGCTTCCCAAGTCACACCGCATGAGGGAAACAATCTAGTAGGCCTGCACAATATGCTCCATGTAACAGACAGCACACATTAAATGCAAAAAAAGTGTCCAATAGGCTCAGAGTTGTCTGGTAGGTATGTGATATTTTTTTCCCACTTACTGGTTAGTATCCGCTATTTACGATGGTTTGTCCAGGGGCCCTCAGAGTGTAAGTTAAAGCCAACACCCGGTCTAGCGGGGTACGGTAAAGAGAGGGTCTACTATATATTAAGATAACAACTACCGTAATATAAAAATATCACAATTCCCTTGGTTCTTTTATCTTCATTTTCATTTTAAAAAAGCTAAAACTGATTACTGTACAATGCCTTTAATGCTACCAAAAACAAATATTATTATTCTAAAAGGTTAAGAAGATGCATTAATACCTGTTAAAAGTAGCAGCACCTTTGCCACTGGCCAAATGATAGGAAACAACATAAAGCACATAACTTATGTGCATCCCTAAGAGTATGTAACACCCAATCATTAGCCAAATAGGAAAATGCATATCGTAACATTTTAACTTATAAAAACTATGTAAATTTTAACCATTAACGATATACTGACGAGAAGGGTGGGTGGCGAACTGACTGAACAGAAGGCAATGACTGATTGTGATTGTGATTGTGTGTGTGTGTGTGTGTGTGTGTGTGTGTGTGTGTGTGTGTGTGTGAATGAGGAGGTATGTAATGGATGCAAGAGCATACAGACATTGGGGAAATGGACTTTCTGATCACCATTTGGTGGTCGTGAAAGTCAAGTCCAAATGAAGTGGAGGAATAGAAGGGAAGGACAGGAGGAAGTAGTCCATACATGGAGGATAGAAAGGTTGCAAGAGGATGGAGAAAAGGCAGAATATAAGAGAGTTGTGGAGGAGCAATTATCTATCTATCTATATACCTAGGCTGCTTCCCCCAAGGAAAGGGAGGTAGCCAAGACAGGACGACACACTCCCTATTTACTCATCCATTCAAACACATTCATTTGCATCTTAGCCCCAAAGGGGAGAAGGGACAGATCCTCATCACACCACACCACACAGGGGTCAACTGCGCAGTGCAATCAGTGACATCCGCAGCAGGGCCCAACAGCAGAGCTGGTTTACCCCTGCCACATCATAACAGACCCATCCCCTTACCTGTACCTGACCTGACTAGCTGACCAGACCAAATGTGGGAGAATATCCCCTCAGAGCTGCATCATCATTTATTCATTCACAATTTCTCTCCATTTATTTCTGTCACACAGAGCCACTCTTCCTTGCTCAACGGACATCCCTCTCGCATCCAGTGCTCTCTTCACATTGTCCATCCATCCTATTCGTGGTCTCCCTCTCAGCCTTACACCTCTCACATCAGGACTAGTTATCTATTTCACCAATCGCTCATTATCCATTCTCTCCATATGCCCAAACCATCGCAACACCCTCTGGTCAACTCTACCAGCCATCACCCGAACAACTCTAGTTCTCCTTCGCACTTCATCATTTCGCACATGATCCATACGCATCACTCCACACATACTCCTCAGGCACCTCATCTCCATTACATTCAATCTTTTCCTCTCTGCTACACCCATATTCCATGTTTCAGCCCCATATAACACAGTCGGTACAACAACACCCTCATACAGCCTTCTCTTTACATCCATTCTAAGCGAACGACATCTAAACACTTTTTTCATTCCTCCCAGCACCTTACCTACTTCATTCATTCTAAACTTCACTTTTGCATCTATTCTTCCATCCACAGCAACATGTGACCCTAAATATTTAAAACACTCTACCTCCTCAAGCAACCCACCAATCAGAACTACATTCATCCCCCCTACCATCTACCTACCTCGTACACTTCATCACTTTACTCTTATTCTCATTTACTTTCAATTTCCTCCTTTTACACACCCTTCCAAACTCCTCTACCAACTGTCTCAATCTCTCCTCTGAATCAGCCACCAGTGCAGTATCATCTGCAAACAGCAGCTGCTTCAGATTCCACTCTCCACCATCAACATTCACCAGACTCAAACCTCCACCTAAAACTCTTGTATTCACCCCCCTTACAACACCATCCACATAAATATTAAACAACCAAGGTGACATCACACATCCCTGTCGCAGCCCCATTCTCACGGGAAACCAATCACTCACAGCATATCCCACTCTTACACATGCTCTACTATTTACATAAAAACTTTTCACCTCTTTTAGTAACCTACCATTAAGTCCAAATCTTAAAACAGTCCACAAAGCCTCCCTATCAATTCTATCAAATGCTTTCTCTAAATCCATGAATGCCCAAAACACATCCTTGCCTTTCGCTAAATACTTTTCACACACCTGTCTCACAGCGAACACCTGATCCACGCATCCCCTCTCTCTCCTAAAGCCACACTGCTCATCACCAATCACTCCCTCTGTACCCTCTCTAACTCTCATAATTAACACTCTACCATAAACCTTACCTACAACACTCAACAGGCTTATACCCCTAAAGCTAGTACATTTATACTTATCACCCTTGCCTTTATACAACGGGAGCACACAAGCACTTGCCCAGTCAATCGGCACCATACCTTTCACAAAGCACACATTCAACAATCTTACTAACCAGTCAACAATAGTCACTCCACCACCCTTCAGGCATTCCACAGCACACCCATCTATACCTGCAGCTTTCCCTGTTTTCATCTCTTTTACTGCCTTCTCCACTTCCTCCTTCGTGATCAAAGAATCATTCAACTCTCCCAACACATTTATTCATTGCACCCTTCCATCCGCCACAATCTCGGCCACCCTTTCCTCCTCTACATTTAACAATCTTTCAAAATACTCTGCCCATCTCTTCCTTACTGCATCCATCTCAGCTAACATCCTTCCATCCTCTGCTTTTACACGCTCTTCCTTCCCAGACTCTCCCTTTCGCACCCTTTTAACTTCCTTCCAGAACATTTTCTTATTCTGTTGAAAGTTCTCAGTCAGCCACCTACCCCACCTCTCATCTGCTGCCACTTTAGCATCACGCACAGCCCTTCTTGCCCTATTCCTCTTTTCCTTATACCTCTCATGTGACACCTCATCCTTCCTCTGCAGCCACACTTCATATGCATGTCTCTTCTCAGCCACAGCCATACTTACTTCCTCACACCACCATTTACTTCCATTTCTTACACCACCACCCACACGTCTCACACCACACACCTCTTCTGCATGCCCCACCATAGCACTCTTAAACAACTGCCATTCCTCCTCCACACTGCCATTTTCCTGATCTTTCACCGCATTCCACTCATCTTTCAATTTCTCCTGATACTCTATCATTTTCTCTCTTTTATCCAACTCACTCATTTTCAAAACCTCCCTGCCACACCTAACCCTCCTAGCTCTCACCCATCTCTTACCTACTCTTAACTTTCCCTCCACCAGATAGTGGTCAGACACCTCCACCCTCCCCTCTCAGAACTCTCACATCCAACAATCTTCCTATTACATTTCTAGACACAACCACATAGTCCATCAATGCTTTATCCACAACCATTCCATCCTCCTGTCTCACCCATGTATACTTATAAATATCTTTCTTCTCAAACAGCATATTTCCAATCACCATCTCTCGCTCAACACACATCCCTATCATTTGTTCCCCATTTTCATTTCTTCCAGGCACACCATGCATACCAACTACACCTTCAACTGCTACATTTCCCACTCTAGCATTCAGATCTCCCATCAATACCACATTCACATTTGCTCCAAAATTCTGCAGACACTCATCAGCATCATTCCAGAAAGACTCCGACTCTTCTTCATCCCTTTCACTACCAGGCCCATATGCACTCACAAACATCCACAACTCATGTTCAAACTTCGCATTCACCCACATCAGTCTCAATGACACCTCCTTCCATTCAATCACACACTGCTGTACTTCCAGACTCACTAACAAGGCCACACCTTCTCTTGCCCTTCCTCTTTCAACACCTGACAATCTTCCATTCACACTTCCAAACATAGACTCACCCTTCCCTTTCATCTTCATTTCACTCAATGCTAACACATCCAACTTTCTTCTCACAATCATTCTCCCAGTCTCCTCCCTTTCAGACACGGGGTCTATTACTGGGTTTCTATTACTAATACTATTAATTTCAATTGCTCTCTATTATATTACTATTATAATTACTTTACTGATCATCTATTACTATTACTTGGTCATCTATTAGTATTACTATTACTATTACTATATTATTTATGATAACGGTATTAAATTGAAAATGATTTTTATTTTCATTATTGTTGGGAGGCTGTTCCACTGAATGTACAAGTGTGTCTAGATCACCTGATGGCCCGTTGACCACTCTCCACTCTGCATGGTCTCATGTGGCGTACCTGCGGCTTGGAGAGCAACCAACAGGTAACCAAGGTGAGAAGGCTGTTTTTATTGATTATGGTAAACGGTAATGAAGAAGTGTCTGTAATGAGAAAGTAATATACAATTATCTATTACTCTGCCTTCTGTTACTATTACAATTACTATTACAGCCAGGAACTTGTGATCTATTACTATTACTCTGAAAACCCAGTAATAGTCTATTACTATTACAATTACATATTACTATTAACCTATGTCTGCTTCCTTTTAGCCTCAATCATACTACATCCACGCACATTCATAGACCCAATCTTCAGGGTACAGGGATAACTCAATCCCTCATCCCTTTCTCTGGCCTGTCTCTTTTTAGGAACTGAAAAACAGAGGAGGGGGTCCCTAGTCCCCTCACCCAGCCCCTTTTAGTTGCCTTTTACGACAAGCAGGGAATACGGTGGCAGTATTCTTCCTAACACAACCTGGCCACAGAGTAGTAGTACCACCCCATAGTGCAGCCAGATTGTGTCCCCCCGCCACAGGAGCAATTAGGTAAATATAATTTGGAGCAGATGGGGGAGGTGGAAGGTGTGTGCAAGATATTCACTGAAAAAATCTGTGCAGCATATGAGGCGGTGGGGTGAAGAGACACCGAAAGGGGATACAAGGAACAGCATGGTGGAATGAAGAGGTGAGACAAGCTGTGGCACAAAAGAAGAAAGCATATAGTGAGTAGGTGGGAAGTAGAGGCATGGAGGATGTTGAGATGGAAGAGAGAGTTGCATTCAAACCTTGGTTTAAGGGACTAAATGGGGAATCAACTTGTCCCTTACTTGAAAATGTCCATTGTTTTACCACATATAAAGACAATCTTATTATGAAATGCACTGATTGTTTCACTTTTCTTACTTATTTATATCTATCCATCCATTGCCAGATGCCATTTATCCCAAACAGGGTGGTCAAGGGCTTAGAGTTAATTGTTTTACAGGGAGGGGCACTAATCCTCCACCAACCCCACTTGAAACGTAGGGATGCCAACAGCATCTGGTGTTCCCAGGCGGTCACCCATCCAAGTACTAACCAGACCCAACGTTGCTTATTTATATGATTATATTATTTTACGGGTACCATATAACGAAACATATTACAGTAGAAGTCCTATTTTTCGGCATCTATGGGACCAGGCTAGTGCCGAAAAATCAAAATTGCCGAATTATCAAAAACCCTACCCACTCAATACCTTATATGTTTCGATGAACACTATCATCACTACTCATATCATTACAAATGTGCTTGGAGAGAGTACTGTATACTGTTTGATACTGTACAATACTGTAATGAATACAGTACTATACATGAATATGAAAAATAAAGAAATTAGTGAACATACTGTATATAAATGTAATGGTACAGTAGGCCTACAAGTTCACATGCACTTACCTAAACTTATAGTAGGTTCCTTAATTACATATGTACAATAGAAGGGGTTGATTGGAGTCTGCTACTGCTGGAAGAAGTCCCCAGCAGTAGAGGGTCCTCATGGAGAATTTCAAGACTGACGAAAAAAATCGGAAAATCTGCCGAACGATCAGAGATTTTCGTAAATGGGACTATTTCTCAAAACTGCCGAAATGTCAGATTTGCCAGGAAATTGAATGCCGAAGAATTGGACTTTTACTGTAACGTGTATAACCTAGACATTACGTATCACTTTTGAATGGTCTTGTCCGTCTGTCATGTAGAATATGGAGTCCCTTAAATCCGAAATCACTTAAATGGAGGTCCCTTAAATTGAGGTTTGAGTGTATATGTAGAAGGGAAGAGTGAGGTGAAATTATTTGTGAGAGAGAGACAGACAGAGAGAGAGAGAGAGAGAGTGAATGAGAAATTTGGAAGGAATCTGAATGTAAAGTTAGGGAATGTAAGAAAATACTCTTGAAGGAAGTAAAGAGTTAGACAGGGTGATTAAGAAATTAGTAGGGGAGTGAAAGGAAAAAATGGTAGACTGATAGTGAAGAAGGGAACAAAGGTGGGCACATGGAGAGAACACTTTAAGGAACTGTTAAACATAGAGAATGAAAGTAATGTAAGTATAAGTGGCTGGGGAATGGCTGAGAGAAGGGGGGAGGAGAGATGGGACGAAGAGATCGGTAGGATGGAAGTAGTGGAAGCAATGAAGAAAGTCAAAATGGGAAAAGCCCCCGAACTTTATGGAGTGTGTGGTGAAATGCTGAAGCATGGGGGGTAGATAGTAGCAGAATGGATAGGAAAGATGTGCATACTGGCCTGGGGGGGGGGGGGAATCACAACCTTACCTCATTATCCTTGTTTTCTTCTGGGTTGTCACTTATGAAAGGGAGCATATATGGTTTGAAGACCACCACATCATTTGACTGGTCATCCTTTTCCCTGTCCTGCTTTCCCTTACTTGGTTCTGACTTCACTGGCTCCTTTGTTTGCTTTTTATCTTCAGTTTTTTTGTCTGTGGCTGATGGGGAAGGAAGATCATGTTTCAAGTCTTCTTTCATCTCCGGAACAGCCTTACCTGTGCCACCCTCACCACCACTAACCTCACTTTCATCCTCTTCATCAAGCAATGAATAGCTCAATGCAAAAAGATTCAGTACATCATCATTTTCCATCACAGGAGATGAACTAGTTTCTAACAGGTTACAGCTAAGAGACGGAGGAGGTGTTTTGCTTGGCAGTGAAGGACCTGGTGAATTTACTAAGGGCAGTGACTGCTTGGGTAATGCTGTATTAGATGAGCTTGAATATGAAGAACTGGGAGCTAAATTATCTTTCACTTGTATGGATGCATCAGATATTGCATCTGAGCTCTGTTGAGGTGCTTCTGACAATGGTAGTTTCTTATTTAAAAATGGCAGAGAACAAGGTCCTGGAAGTAGCTGGTCTGTCTGGTCTTTTATAAATGAAGTAAGGGCCTTCAAACTGAGGTCACATGGAATCTCAGACTGAGCCCAATGAGTCTGATTACCAACTTGAGACTGGATAAATTGAGAGAGGCTGGCAATCCCTTCCATATTTCTCCCTGAAGCAAAACAAAGTCCAAAGACATCTGATTCTTTCTTTCCCTGCTGCTTCTGAATGACATCATTGTTTCCCTTTTCAGCAGTGGTATGTGAGGTGGTTGAGGGTTTTGTGTTACCTCCACACAGAAACAGTGATGCAAAATCTATTAGAGATATCAGGTCTTTGTCAACATTTGAAGGCTTCTGTCTGTCCATAGTGTTAGTCCTGCAACAAAGTAAAATAAAAAATATATTACAATATGCTGAGGATTCTGTGTTCCTAAACCTGAAAAGCTTCCAAGCTGATTTCTAAACTCAGAAATAGTTTCCGGTACCATTCTAATCAACTACTGTTACTACAGTATATCCATGCTGCTTACCTCTCCCCAACTCAAATGACAATCCAATATTCCTTGACTATCTCACTTCTAAGGTGGTTGCAACACATTCCTTACAATTCTCTTTTTTCTGAAACTGGAAACTGCATCCAGCATATCATGATGACAGCAGCTGCTGTCATATTGTGCACATGATACTCCACATGAGTAAATGGCAAATTGGTTGTAGTATAGTATGAGAGGAGAGAAATCTGAAAATGAAGGGTTGAGCTTGATTCAGTACGTTAGGAGTTTGGGCTATCACTGAAAAAACAAAAGAAAAACAAATAAAGCAACTAGGGCACCAGTATGAAAAAGGCAAAGATGTGGTAAAGGAACATCCAGTACCTCTGATGATAAGAGAACAAATACAACACCAAGGACAGTTAAGAAGACTGTAAAGGATTCTATGGAAAAAGCAAATGAAGAGTGTCATGGGAAAAAAGATCAATATGTAGCCATATATGAGGAAATAGGATCTTACTATTAAAAGGATACAGCAGGAGTATTGATATCTATGGATGGTGACAGTACTGAAAAAACCGAGGGAATGTGCAGTTTGACACATGGGTGTGGGAAGTACAGCACCTCCACCTTGTGCAGTGTCTGTGAAAAGGTGCATAAAAGATGTAGTGGTATCAGAGGCAGGCTGCAAAATAGTGGTCCCATGGTTATCGTGCAGTTAGTTATGTTATCACTGCTAGATGATAATCTTCATGCCTGCCATTACTGCACATTTCTTTGGCTGTAAAAAACTGTTATTGCATACTTGAGCTAGTTTCTGCCAACAGTGATGGTGCAAAAGCTGTGGTTTCTGATGGCTTTGGGGGATTCAAATGAGAGAGCCTACTTGAGGAGTTAATTCCAGGTAGAGGAGCCTATTAACTCTCCATCCCATAGCCTCAGAACCTCTTATGCCCATCTCAGGTCACTGTACTGTAGAAATTGACCTATGGGCAAAACGGGCATTTGTTGACCCCATTACAGTATGGTACATGTTCTACCTTACTCTGCCCTTTTCATAATCTTCTATTAACCTAACCATGACTACGTGTGTTTCCGGTACTTAACAACAGCATGTATGTATTCAGTGTGTCCAAACTGTTGTATGAAGGAAAATTCGGGTTTACAAGTGGGGTGTCTGGTACCAATCAGGATAAATCCCATAGGTTTTGTGATTTCGTTCCTGCAAAATTTCGTTATCACGCACTAGGTGTGGTACCAATTATGTGTGATAACCAAGGGATCGGCTGTACTGCTGATTTTGTGCATGCAGTGTGGGAAGTGTATGCTAAGACAAAGAGGCAGGAAAAGATTGACCTTGCTGGAGAGTCTCTCAAGTGTGTGGAGACATTCTGCTATTTGGGAACATGTTACCAACATGTGCTGGAGGTGGGCCTGGAGCTATGGTAAGGAGTTGTTGGAGGAGGTTCAGGGAACTGTTGCCTCTTCTGACACTGAGAAGGCTTGCCCACCATGCTAAGGGATCATTGTAGGGAGCATGTGTCAGGAATGTAATGCCATAAGGTAGTGAGACTGGGCTGTAAAGGAAGAGGATATTCATAGGTTCAAACATACAGAGATGATACCAGTAATTATTAGATGGATGTGTAATGCATTCTTGAATGAGAGGCTTGGGGAGGGGGGTGGATTTTGACAGGGAGGGGAGTGGATTCTGAAGGAAGAGCTGACAGGAAGCTTGGAAATTGAATGTATTAACATTGTGAGGAGACAGGATAGATTAAGATGGTTTGGGCATGTGGAGAGGATGAAGGATGATAAATGGGTGCGGAGGGCATGAGCTGTGAATGTTGAGGGTAGGGTTGCAAGAGTCAGACTGAAAAAGATCCTTATCAATGTCACAGTGTGTGACCTCAGGGAAGAGTAACTCAATAGCAAGGCTGCTACAGATCGTACAGCCCAGAAAGCTTCCATTAGGTGACCAAGGCCAACACATGCAAGCATGCTGGAGCCTTTATAAACAAACAGAGAGAGGTAACAACACTATAGGAAAATCTACAAATATACTGATGGAAGTGATGGATGAAGATGAGTTATGAAAGGTGGAGAGAATACCAAACCAGAAGTTCAAAGGAAGTGAGAGCTGCATTATATGACTCAAACTGGGAAAGGCAAAAGTGAATAAAAGGACACCAAACGTGCCACAATATGAGATGCACAATTGGTATGTCAAGCAGTGTTGGGCACAGAGGTTGTACCAGAAGACAGGAGTGCAACAATTTTACAAAGGGATGGGTTGCAGAGGAACATAAAAATGATAATGTACAAGGGAATTACAGTGTGATAAGCATATCATGAAAGATGTGTGTGTGTGTATATGAATGTAACAACATACTGTATAGAAGATGCTGATGGTGATTATGACAAATGTCCACATTCTTGGCAGCTAAGAAAGCTCCCTAACACTTCTCTCTTACCTAACTATTTCTGGATATGGCACATCAGTATTTGTATGCTATACAGGAAGGTCCCATTATGTAAGCATTCATTATATGGGAATCCAGTGCTATAAAGTTGGCAAATACAGGAATCTGGATATTATGAGTACCGAATACCCTTGGAATGTCAGACAGCTCAGTCGAAAATCTAAGGAACGCAGGTAGATTATCACAGACAGCAGCCAACACTATACAAAAAGGTAGCAAAATGCAACACTAATCACACAGCTGCATGAAGATCCATACAGTACAGCAGACAATTTTTTCCTGAAAGTGAAGTTGAAGAATATCGCAATACATGGAAGGAAAGACAAGGCAGTGGTCATGGAGGGAAGGAGGGAAGAGAAGCAAAAATAATTCTTCCATTAGTCACAGAAGAAACATTTTCGCCACAAGAAGGAGGCAGAGATGAGGCTGAGTGAGGGAAGAGAGGCAAAAACAATTTCATCACAGAATAATCAGCTACTTTTGACTGCTTGTGCATACATGAACAACTGATACACGGAGAGACAGGCTGCTGATGGAAGGGTGCGGAGGAGGGAGGGAAGGAGGAAACGATGGTGTAGGGAGAGAGTAAAGAGGAAGAGAAGGTAGGAAAGAGGTAGTGGCAGCCTGAGAGTGGAAGAGAAGGGATAGTGAGAGGAGGGTAGGAGGGGGAGGGGAGGAGATTCAAACTTACTGTAATTCTCTCAATTATCATAAAATATTCTTAACACAGCTATTATCTGCTGACGAGGTCACAACAACATTGATTTCCGAAAGCAGTGTGCGTTCTAGGTGTAACTAACCTTTATTCTTGTATCAAATGGACTTACACAGCACTGTAAGCATAGGTGGGTGATGTTCAGGAACCAAATCCCTCTTTTCCCACAGTTTCTAACTTTGCTGTACAACCATTCACTTAACATGATTTTGGGGGGACATAACTAGAGTAAGGTGAGGGGGTATTGTACAGGGGTATAAACCGTACAGAAGCAATAATTCCCACCCTATGAGATAAAATAGCTTCCCCTTAATGGCAGATGAAGAAAATGGGACGCATAAACATGGCAGCAGTCATGTTTACATTGTAATGGATGGGGCCATCAGGTAAGATTTTCATTTTTTTTTTTTTATTTTTTTTTTTTTGTAATATTTCTCATGTCTGCTATGGTGTTTCATGACCCTGAATATCTGCTGATTCTGGCTGTTTGATGCTTAATGCTGAAAACCATCTGTCTTAAATGATATCTGATGAGGTATGTCACTTGCTAGACACTTCCATTGGCATCACAAATGTGTAAACACTAAAGGTCTGATGGGGGTAAACCATACAGGGGGGGGGGGTGTATCTGTATGGAGTGTCCCCTATTTCAATGGCATTTTAAACCCCCCTCTCCCCTCCCCCCAAGAAAACAACTAAACAATAAAATAAGTACTTAGGGATATATATATATATATATATATATATATATATATATAAATATAAAATTCCTATACAGTGATACACAATAAGTACTTTACACTGCTATGTAATACATACTTTATAATTTTTATTTAGTGAGCAATCAGAACCGTAAAATATGATTAATGCTATCTAAAGAGCAATACAATTATATTTTTAAAAAAGGCACCATGTTCATCGCCAGATGAATCAATATTAGCACAGCCTACTAGCCATACACAAGGAGAAACAGAAAACAAGCACAAAGAAACAAATAGCCCAATACATGTAGATGATGCACAGCAACATAGGATAAGGTGCATAATATCGGCAAAATTTTAAGTGTCAAGGACAGTTTTGAATATAGTATAATGTTTCCTTCTTATGAATGAGCTCAAAAGTAGGTCACAAAGACACATTCTACTTTCCAGAGATGGAGGATGTTAGTAAGGTGAGTGGGGATAAACTGAAGGGAGTCTTGTGTGAACCTACGAAACCCAAAACCCAGAGGTTTGCTAGACTTGTGAAATTCAAGCACCCTATAAACAATTTCAATTTGAGACAGACAGAACAGACTTTCCAGGTGTGTAATGTAGCCAGTTAAGTATGTTGCAACTTAATGAGTTTAAATACCTTAGTTATGTAATGATTTATGGGGCCTGTTTGGCTCTCAAGACTAAAACCGTTTATTTTTTTTTTTATACAAGAGGTGATAACACAGTAAGTGAAGTGTAAGTAATGAATGTGTGTTTATTTCAAGATCAAGTGGGCAATAATTTTCACTGCTCATTATTCTTGATCCAGTTTATTACAGAATGGCCTTTAATACATTGTCAGTACATTTTATGTTCATGAAGAATGTGATGTATGGATCACCCCCACGCATTGTACAGATCGCCCCCATATAGGGTGTGATCTGAAAAAGGGGTACCCTCAGGGAAAATGGCAGTAAGTGTACCTTATATATATCATATTAGGAATAATGGCAAAAATCACCAAGGTAGCCCTTTACCTAAAGTTTATTTTCAGACCAATATTTTTCAGTAGAGTTGTTTTCCTGATTTTTTGTGAATATTTTTCCACTAACGGTACGATCTACCCCACCTTACCCTACTTGTATCATCAGGACCTTCATGTTTATATAAACTATACCAGTGTTATCCTCTTCAATCTGATAACATATTCATTTTAATCATGCTACACAGAAAAATCTTCAACTCTGAGAGCTTCCACTGAGGAGGAGTTAAGTGGAAATTGTTTCTAACCCCTTCACTGTCAGAAGTTAATCCTCCAAAACAATTTTTTTTTTTTCCCCTTAATTTTCTACCTCAAGATGACCTTATTCAGCTTAAGGAGACTTCAAAATGGAGGGGTTAGTTGTGACCATACTAAACTCTTTCAATACCGAAGCTGAATAAAACTGGTGACTTGAAATCTTCTGACATGGCATGAACAAAACATCATCAGACTGAATAAAAACTTCTAGAGACTAAGATAACGAAGTTTAAAATGTGTCACTGCAATGATGGGGTTAAAATTAGGTAATATCTTTCTATCAACAAACACCATATTACAATGAGGGGTGCCTACAAAAAAAAACTGTCTCCATGTCACCCTGTCCTCTGCCATCTGGCTGCCCACTCTGCAACTCACACTCCCCCTCTCTTATAAACCTTTCTATCCCATCCCTCCATCTCATTTTGTCAGTCATTATACCTCACTTTTGCTTTTATTATGTACCGGTATGGAACATTGTCACAACTGAATTTTAACAATGGTGAAAATTCCACTGAAATGCCATGTTGGTAAGAGGATACTCAGGTAAGCCACCATGATAGTGTGCACAAAGTAATTTTAATAGTCAGGGGGGGCTTGGGCGAAGGATGTGCTCCCAGTTAGGTTACCTACACCAGGAAAGGCTTCAACCCCCGAGATCCCCCTATCAGTTATAATCACCTCACATCATGTACACTGAATTTAACACTTAACAAATTATTCCACCAACTGAAAAAACACTATGACATCCCACAACATCCTCTCACATATATTTCCAGTACGGTAGCTAAATGGAACTTTCACAGATGTTAACATTCAACTGCACAGAGAATAAGCTATCATATTAACATAGGAGATACAGCAGACCCTCACTATAACAAACCCATATCAAACAAATATTGGATTCACTAAATGCCACAAAGTCCACTAAACTCTTTTCACCTGTACCAAACAATGGTCATTATATGGGGCACATCACACAGCCCTTCTGAACGCCTCTGAATCCACTGAACTGTTTTTCGGTTATACCAAACAATGGTTGTTAAATGGGGTGTATTATGCAGCCATTACAAACCACTCTCCACTTGCGGGGTGACTAAGAACACAGTTGCCAAAGCTGGCAATGGTTATTCCCACCCACCTGGACTAGGTTGGAGATCAGGGGTAAACTCAAGCACAAGTATGGCCTTAGAAAGACGACCCTTCGCGACATCCTGAAGGGCTAATGATAAAACAAAGGAAGCAATGAAGAAAATGGAAAGTGGGAGGACGGGGAAGGATGTGTTCAGGGTCAGCAAGCTGCCCACCACGAAGCTGGACAAAGCTATGTATAAGTGGTACATGCAGGACTGAGTTGAGGGTGTCCCTGTGCATGGCCTGGACATCCAACAAGCACAGAGGCTTGGTGAACATCTTAGAATTGAAGATCTCGAGTGTAGTGATGGCTGGCTGTAGAGGTTCAAGTGTCATGGCACTGTTCACTAGAGAGCACTCAGAGGGCGCATACCTCCGCCAATGCCACTGCAGGATCTAGATCTGCCCCCAAATTTAATCACTTCTTTCCTGGCCCATGGCCCACTCTTCAACTTCGTTGATGGAGGTAACGAGGTCATATATGGGGAGATACTCAGTTGCTGATGTTGTTGCTGTGGAGCCGTTCGTTCAGCGTCTTCGGAAGCTGATGGAGGAATAGGGCCTGCATGAGTTTCAAATTTACTACTCACATGCAACTGGGCTCTTCTGGTGTACTCCTCCCTAAAATACCCAGGCTTCTACAGATATTAGCAGCACTTCAGGGCATATAACAATGAACAAGCAGCCCTCTATTCTGACCTGTTCCAATGCCAATGGCCCTCACTGCCTACAGCCAGTTACCCAGGTCACTGAAGGACATCATGGCTAAGCTTCCTGTGGTGTACCATGGGAACAAGTCTGCCTGGTTTACCCAGGGTATCTTTAATGACTGGTTCCACAACTTCAAACCTTCTGTAAGACAGCATCAGAAAGTAAATACTGTCTTCCAGTTTATCATATATAAAACAAATCAATAACTCTGCAGTTTCTGAATCATGACCCTCAGTGGGCGCTTGTGTGTGTGTATGCGTCAACGCAAGATCGTGCTAGAAGAGTGAGAGAAGAGTTCTGGACAAATGTAGAAGTGTGCATGGAAAAGTTTGGAAGGAATGAGAGAGTGTTTTTGATCGGTGATATGAATGGTAAAGTTGGGAATGTGAAGGTGGATGGAATAGTTGGTGAGTGGGGTGTGCCTGCTGAGATCGATGAGAATGGGAGTGCGTTAGTGGACATTTGTGCTGGGAGGGGGTTGGTGATAGCCAATACCCTCTTCAGGCATAAAATGATCCACAGGTATACATGGCGAGTGATGAGAAGGGTGGGTGGTGAACTGAATGAAAGGAAGGCAATGATTGATTATGTGTGTGTGGATGAAAGGATGCGAAGATGTGTAATGGATGCAAGAGTTTATAAAGGTTGGGGGAGTGGACTTTCTGACCACTACTTGGTGGTGGCCAGAATTAGATTTCAAGTAAGATGGAGGAACAGAAGAAGGGAAAGATGAGAGGAAGGAGTAGTTGCAAGGAGAGTGGAAAGGTTACAAGAGGATGAGAAAAAGGCACAGTATAAGAGAGAAGTGGAGGAACGATTGGGCAAATATGAATTGGAGCAGATGGGAGACGTGGAAGGTGTGTGAGGGATATTTACAGAAGAAATAAGTGCAGCATGTGATGTGGTGTGTGGAAGGAAGAGAAGATGGAGGGGGGTGCAAGGAACAGCGTGGTGGACTGAAGAGGTGAAACAGGCTGTGGCACAAAAGAAGAAAGCATACAATGAATGGATGAGAAATAGGGGCATGGAAGAAGTTGAGAGGCAGAAGAGAGAGTTATATGTAGAAAGAAAGAGAGAGGTGAAAAGATTAGTAAGAGAGAGTAAGAAGAGAGTGGATGAGGAATTTGGAAGGAATTTGAGTGTAATGTGGAGGGACTGTAAGAAAATGTTCTGGAAAGAGGTGAAAAGAGTAAGACAGGGTGGAAGTGAAGTTAGCAGGGGAGTGAGATAAAAATGGTAGATTACTAGTGGAGAAGGGAGAAAAAGTGAGCAGATGGAGAGAACACTTTAAGGAATTGTTGAACATAGAGGATGGAAGTAATGTGAAAGTGGCTGGGAGAAGGAGGGAGGTGAGAAGACAGGAAGAAATCAGCAGGATAGAAGTTGTGGAACCAATGAAGAAAGTTAAATCGGCGAAAGCCCCAGGAATTGATGGAGTGTGTGGTGAAATGCTGAAGCATGGGGGAGAGATAGTAGTAGAATGGACGTGGAAGATGTGCAGATTGGCCTGGGAGGAAGGTAGAGTCCCGGAGGATTGGAAGTCAGGTATAATTATTCCCTTGTACAAAGGAAAAGGGGAAAAAGAAGTGTGTGGTAATCATAGGGGCATTTGTCTTCTTAGTATAATAGGAAAAGTGTATGGTAGGATACTTATTGACAGAGTTAGAGAAAGAACAGAGAAATTAGTTGGAGAAGAACAGGGAGGCTTTAGGAAGGGAAGAGGTTGTGTAGATCAGATATTCATTCTTAGATCTTTAGTGGAAAAGTTTCTAGAGAAGGGAGAGTTGTATACGGCTTTCATGGATTTGGAGAAAGCATATGACAGGGTGGATAGACAAGGATTGTGGAAAGTGTTAAGAATATATGGAGTAGATGGGAAGTTGTTGAATGCTGTGAAGAGTATGTATGATGGTGCGAAGGCTGCAGTGCGTGTCGATGGTGAACTAAATGAATTTTTCTCTTTGAAAGTTGGGTTGAAACAGGGATGTGTCATGTCTCCATGGTTGTTCAATCTGTACATGGATGGGGTAATAAAAGAGGTACAAGGTAGGGTAGTGGATGTTGGAGTGGCCCTGGTGAGAGAGGATAGTGTTTGGAAACTCCCTGTACTGTTGTTTGCAGATGATACTGTGTTGTTGAGTGAAGACGAAGAAGGGAAGCTGCAAGGCTTGGTGGATGAGTTTAGGGGAGTGTGTAAGAAACGGAATCTAACGGTGAATGTAGGAAAGAGTAAAGTGATGGTCTTTGAGAGAGGTGAAGTCAGTGAATGTACAGCGAGGTTCGATGGTGAGGAATTGGAAAATGTGAGTACGTTTAAGTACTTGGGTAGTGTGATGAGTAAGGATGGAAGTTTGGAGGGTGAAGTGCTTGAAAGGGTACAGCAGGGAAGAAAGGTTGCTGGTTCTTTGAAAGCAGTGATAAGAAACAGGGAAGTGAGCATGGAAGTGAAAAAGTTACTACATGACAGTATTGTGATACCAACTCTAACATACGGAAGTGAAGCTTGGACGTTGTTGGAGGGAAACAAGTCAAGAGTGAGAGCAGTGGAAATGAGTTATTTAAGAGGAGCCTGTGGAGTCACATGGAGAGACAGGCTGACGAATGAGAATATAAAGGAGCATTGTGGTGTGGATGTGATAGGAAGCGTTATGAGGAACACACTGAGGTGGTTTGGCCATGTGGAGAGGATGGAGGGTGAAAGACTGACGAAGAGAGTGTATGTGAGTGAGGTGGAGGGGGGAAGAGGGAGGGGGAGGCCGAGGATGAGATGGAGGGATGGGGTGAGAGGTATATGAGAGAGGAGGGTGTGAGTTGGGAGCAGGGCAGTGAAATGGCGGGGGACAGGGCGACTTGGAGGCGATTTGTTTGTGGCCACCCCAAACGGGATTGAGGCGTCTGGCAACAGATAGACAGGTTTGGTGGGTTGATTAGTTAAGTTGGATAAATTACAGTATATGTTTAGGTAGACTTAATTTTGGCTGATTTGATCAGCCTAGTTTGAAAACACCACCTGACTGTGCCAAGTGCAAATAAATGCTAATACAAAAAAAAAAAAAGTTTACATGTTTGGTCGAAAACACTCCAGTTAAGTGCCAGTTTAGTTTAATACTTCACTGCGAAGGCAAAGGTCTGTCAAATTTCCTATTCACATGGGTCTTTCACAGGTTGAATATGGTTGACTGGGTTAGAGGTTTTGTTCTGATAGGACCTGGGGGCTTCCATCGTTAGGTTTAGTGGAAATCTTACCTAGGACGGTTGTTAACCATCGTTTGGTCCGACTGACGAGATCGTCAGCGAACAAACTGCAGCGAGTCCAAACAGCCTCCTTATTAGCCTTGGTATGTTATATTAAAAAAAAAAAAAAAAAAAAAAAAAAAAATGTAGTCTAAAATCAACAAGCAGTTATCCGTTTCGCATACTGTACTAAAATTACCTTCCTTAAAAAGATGACACTGTTCAAACGCGTGGAATTGCCGGACCCGCGTTGTTTTACCTCCCGTTTTTCTTCCTTGCTCCTTCTGCTCCTCGAACACAAACTCCCCAGTTCTTACTCATCTGGTAAGTCAAGCTTCTTCCATTCCTGGTACAGATGTGGCTGACAATTAACACTTCTCTGTGCACCAGTATCTATAATGTCATCATATTAAAATACCTGAACAAAATCTAAATATATGTAGCTTACCGAGCATCAGCAACGTAAGGTATGAAGAAGGGTCCGTCGCTACTTTTTGGAGATCATGATAGTGGTGTGAAGAGTTGTATGTACGTAAAGTAAATAGTTATTATTTTTCGAACTGCACCTGCCTGGCGTCTGGCATTACAAATATGGTGAATGAGATGTGAACTACAACAAAAGTAAACTTACGTAATGCTTTAAACAAACTGTAGCTGTTTATACACCATCCGAAACGAAAACACACACTCAGTTTGGCATTCCAATAATGTTCTGCCAGCCCAGGCGTTCAAACATCTAACTTACATTTCGTGTATGATAGGCTACAATGTTCATTAATCAGGTTGGCCATGTTTTGACATTTTCATTAATATCCTGCAGGCCAATCATTGGTGAATTTTTACTTTAGCCCCACCTTGCCATATTTTCTCGAGTTTCAGAATGCAATGTTTTATAGTGTTTCTCATGTGAATCTGATAGTCTTCTGTCGCAAATCACTCGTTTTGCGTAACCCCCCCTCCCACTGTACCAAGGTTATTGGGGGAATACGACGAAAACGAGTAATTTTCACTGAAAATGACCACCAGAATCACATAACACTAAAACATTGCATTCTGAAACTCCTGAGAAAGAATAATGGGGGACCTGTGGGAAAGCGTGGTTTTGGGTGGGGGAAACACGGAAAATCGAGTGATTTCCGACTGGAACTGGTATCCAAATCAAACGAAAAACACTAAAATCCTTCGGAAAAACATAATTTTCAGCTTCTTGAGTCCGTGTTTCCTAACTGGGGGGCTTTGCCCCCGACCCCCCAGCCCTGGCCGTGTTTCCTAACTAGGGGGCTTCGCCTCCCAGACCCCCCATTACATTAACCTAACCTAACCTAACCTATCCTAGGGGAATGCTTACCTAGAGATCAGAAACGGTGAATTTGCACTGCACCTTCCCCTTACTCTTCCTACTTTTTTTCCCACCGGGCACAGTACCACTGATGTCTGTCTTCCCGATATTTGCAGGGCAAATCACACTCTTTACACTGCACTGCACTTGGCAAAACCCCGTGTTTTCTTAGTAGTTCAATAGATGTTTCGTTATTACTGTGACAGTCCTTGATAATCTGCAGTAGTCCGTCTTACACCCGATACAAGCTTTGAAATCGACAACACGTCCTTCAGCACCGGAGGCCATGACTGTGACTGACTTTCAAATCTCGGGCGTACTTGCGTCACCCACAAATACTTCAAGCTGATTGGCTGGTTTTACTTACGACTGTTGTGACTGGCTGGTTTCAAAAGTCCCTCTTCCTTTGCGACGCATGATGGGCTGTTTTTAAAGCTCACATATACGAAATTACCAGACGAGTACACTCGAGTCCAGCCGACTTATACCGAGTGAACGTGCCCGCACCAGCAAATATGTTTACTCGCTGGATCCTTCAAAAAATTAAGAAAAATAACATTTATCTCGGAAAGTATTTATTTGCGACGGATGTTTACTGAGAAGAAAATGATGTACTCAATACACCCGACATATAGAGATAAGTCACATTTTCCAGCGACCGGGTGGGATTAAAGTAAAATAATACCTAACCAAGCTTGCTAGAGGAGGCCGGACAACACAGAAGGAGTTCCAGTGCGCTTGCTAGATGCGGCACAACTGAGCTTGCTAGAGGCAGCTTGGCAACACAGGTGTTCCAATGTGCTTGCTTGATGCAACACGACCGAGCTTGCTAGAGGCAGCTTGGCAATGCAGAAGGAATTCCAGACCATGCACTCCCCGGAGTCGAGCAGGTTTCCCTAACATAACGCTGCAGCTGGAGCAACTCCCCCCCTCCCCACACACACACATCCCCTCCTGCAGGTAGAAAGTGCCCTCCTACCCCTGGAAGAGGAGTCCTGGGCTTAGTAGCATTACTTGTTGTCCCGACTGTCTCGGTTCCCATCTAACTTCACCACTAGACCCACTCGGGGCACAAACTGCTCAACCCTATTGCCAGGCAGAGAGAGAGAGAGGAGCCACACGTCGGGCCTCCACTTTCTGGATCCTGAGTCATAGCCTATACCCCCCTTAGCCCTATTGTCACTGATCCACTACACCACAAAGCCCGTTACAGACGTAGAGCTAAACCCTGGCCCCCTTCCTTTTCCAGAGAGTAGCCCAACGGTGAGTGCAAGTTTAATATCCAGGACACCTACCTCCAGATCTCCCAATTCCCTTTGCCCTAATTTACCATTTCCTATAGATATACCTCACAGTCTTGGATGTAAAGCTTATGTAAAGGCTAGTGAAATAATAAATCTTTCACCTTGCCATCTGGAGTTTCAGTGCCTACTCCGTACTCTTAAAGTGTGTCATATCCTGCTTTGGTGTTCCTCCCTGTTTGCAAGAACCCCTTCAGACTATAAAAGTCCTAGTATAGCAATTATTAATGGTTTCCTGGCTTACAGGAAACCTTAGGCTTGTCACTCAATGTAAAGCCACCTGAAAAGTATACAATTAATACAGGGACAGGAAAGATAGGAGAAATGGGATGAAAGGAGGGCAGACACAGAAAAACAATGATAAAGGCAAAGGAAGAGGTAGGCAGCATTACATCAGTTGTGTTGATGATGGTCGCCACCACCTACCACCCTCATGCTATTTTGTGAGAAATATGCCATCAGCTGTTAAAATTACTGTTACTGCAAGATTATTATCCAGCCAACGGAAAGTCCTGGAATAGTAATAAAGCATTAAGCCACCACAGAATCTTTGTAGCATAAGCCAATACTAGAGGATCAAATACTAAATGAAAAGCACATTTTTCTTGTCACATTTATTCTACACACTGTATCACAGGGCCGTTGGGGTTATGCCTTTGCTTCCAGCCACACTTCATTGCTCTAAAACAGGATCAACCTTTAAACAACACTCAATAAATCACAAACTGCCCCATCGACTGCACAGTGGCTGATGTGGGATAGTGCATAAAACTGATTAAAAAAAAAAAAAAATCCATATGACGGATGAATTACCTACTTATATTTAAGAGTTTTAATCTGCTGTGGTTAGATTGTAAAATACACAACACTCCCCCTCTGGCCCTGTGTTGAAGGAACACGCGTTTTCTCACATCATGGTCCAGCAAAATAAATTAATATTAATTAACATTAGTTTCACTTGTATGCAAGGCAGTGGGTACACTATTGGCTTCCTAACCTTGGCAGTGACGAAGCTCCTTCGAGCCTCACGGTAATCATCAGTGTAAGAGATCAACGACATCACCAGCGCGCCATGACAGTTAAAACCTTCACAAAACAAGGGCGTAACAACATCTGTGCAGGAAGTAGAAGCTCATGCAAGTAGATGTTGAACTGGCAATAAATGTATTTGGTGTTTCAATGATTAGCCCTGGCGGACCTCCAACAAAGTGCATATTGGTGTCTTATGATGTGGCAGTGATCACTGGCCTCCACATTACAGTTAATTCAGTTCTCCACACACATACAAGCACCGTGAGTTGTATGATACAGCAATACAAATGGTTATCATTTGTTAACACAGGCAGTAACTGTAGCTGACATATATGGTACTGACACACTCTTATTGTTAATAACCTGACTGGTACTGGCAGTGCTAGTTTCTGGTCTCACTAAAACAACAAAGTTATCTGGAGTAATACCCTATACACAAAACCCACCCCAAAGTACAAACCATAAAATCATTAGACCAATGAATATCTACTTTAGAGAACACCTACTTCTGGTATCGACAGTTTCAAATTACTAATGTGATGTAAAAGTGACATTGATTGCTTACATGATATACACACAAGTAATGATAATCTCTGGCGGTGATGTGCTGCCAGTGTTGCTACATAAAACCTAAACTGGCTCAGAAAACAAGTGAGTCACTACTGTACTTGCAAGTACATGGCATTTGCTCAAATTAATCAACATATTTGTGTCATTGGGCTGCACCTAACATTGTAATCAAGGTTAGTAATCTAAACATTTCTTCTTGAGTTCACTACAGCATCCACAATGTAACACTGATAAAAATTTTCCTTCCCTACACAGTTAGCAGGGACTCTTATGACTGATGCTGTGATATGTTCCCTACTGCAGAGGAAAGGCACTGGAACTGCTGTGACCAGAGCTTCATGTTGCAACTACCTGTAGTATTATACCAAGAATTGGTAAGTTTGTATTTTTCACAAGGCAGTAAAGGGAATGACACATAAGACAGTACAGTAGTTAATTGTAAGTCTAAACTGTTTTGACAAATCTGAACAAGTAATTTCTATGGATCCAAATTATCATTAATATGACTGGTTCACTGAGGCTAAAACCAAATAATACTTTATAACCATACTATTATTGTTTCATCATGATCTTAGAACATCATTATACTTTAATGCAGCAATGTTAATTATCATCCAGGACAGAACATGACACCTACCCCATTACTGTACTCACATCAGACTGCTGAACATTAACAACTTCCAGCTCTGCTAAGACACATCCAAAAAACTGAAGCTCCCAAACATTCCAGTCTCAGAGCAGCCCTGTGCCAGCAATACTTTCATAAAGATCACAGTTATGTGATATTCTAAGCATAATATCATCCTGGGATAAGATGGGAAAGCCTACTGTCTTCTTGGTACATTCTAAAATGAGAGTTCACTCTTTTTCAAGCATGCAGTATTTGACTCTAAGTTCCTTATGGTGAAGCAGGTTATCACTAAGTCCACAAATTAATGATGCATCCAGTGATTACAACTACAATGAACAGAAGTATTGTTTCTAAACATATAATGGAATTGTAACAAAGGTTTTTTCATAAAATAAATCCCTGGCAATTTCAATACAAGCACAGCCTATGTTGAAAAAACTATGAGAATCAAAGTAAAGTGAGCACTGTAACTGGTAATACTAACGATAACTTCTGCCCTCTGAACTTAGTTCCCACACAAACACATTACAGTAAATAAGTTAGTATAACTAGGGATGAGGCTCCTTACCATCATCTAGACAAACTGATACCAAAAAACTAAAGGCTTTGGCATTGCTTCCACTATTAAACAGGGAAGAAGCCCTGAAAGGAACCCTAATCCTTACTTACAACCTGTGCTACTGAATATTCTCAAGAAACACAATCCTAATGACCAAGACTGTGGCACTCATCTCACAACATTTCTCAGTACTCATATGCCTCAGTTTAATGCCACACTATTCCTGTCTTTCGTGCTCGTATCAGGATTCATAAGTCTGCCTTGTTTCTCCTTGTGCAATGGACACTTTAAACTTTTCATACAGTAAAAAAGTACAAAAAAAAAAAAGTTACAGTAATAATAATGCAACAGTTGCATAAATGGTAAACTGCCTACAGACATGACTAGGATGGATTCAGAAGGACAATGCTAAATGGAGACAATATGAAAACTAATGCATTATGTCAAGTCTCTTTTTGAACACATGCAAATAGTCAGAATTAATAAAACACCATTAACTGTAAGAAATTAATGACTGCATTATTGTAGTGTAAAAGAAAACAGAAAATCCTTTAATCTCTTCTGAATGCAGCCTGATGCCTCACAGTCCTGACGACATATAGAGCAAATCAATAAATATAACCAAATCCTAAATGATATGGTTTATAATATTTAAAGACAAAACAGGAATGAACATTATGCATCTGGCAGATCAGCCATCTGCTCTGACTTAACTTATAATGAATTATGAACTTGAGGGAATACTGCGGGCATAACTTTAGTTCAAGGGGACCCAAACATACACATACACACAGGCATATAAACACACTTTGACTGGCTCCATCTGTTTTGCTAATATATTCTGTTGATCTTGAACATTATCAACTACTTATTCATCACCAATTATATGAACTTGCTAATAACAGTATTGTAGTTGTGATACACTCCAATATGCAGGTATGTAGTATTAATAATTTGAAAAGCCGATTACTACCGCAACTATCACCATATCATAGCAAGATAAAATGAAAGCATCCTTGAAGACTGGCAAAGTAGCAACTTCTCTTGCAAAACCTGGAGTAATGACTCAATGACATAACATACAAAACATAAATGGCATATATACTCAACACCTCCCACCACATTTAGTAAAGAACTACATTAGCTTATACTAAACCTAAAATCCAGGCTAAGTGAAATTACAATCATGGACAGAAACAGCTACTGTACTGTATATGAGACACAGTACATGGTTTTAAGCACTACATATGATGAGAATTACAAGTTATATTCAAGTAAGGAATTACATTATGAAAGTGATCAAGTTTTACCCTAGGGGCATCACCAGACGGTTTTTACACCAAGATTAGGTCATTTCCTGATTGTGTCCTACATTGTTCTAATTGTTTTATTGACAAGATTAGATTATGATTATAATGATTGCTTCCTGTTTTGATTTTTTTTTTTTTTTTGTCTTCCCATTTTTTTACCACTCTGTTTGCATACATTCTTTCTCATCCACAGTTGCAGAGGAGTATTACTGAAACTCATCAATCCTAATTTAAACTACTGTAGACCTAAGCAAGTATAATCTGACCTAATTCAGCATAATTTAATCCAAGCCAGGCCTGGTTAATTTATTCAAATTAAGTTACCTGATAAAAAGATTCAGGCTGGTTTTAATAGGATTCCTTCATTATAACACACACACACACACACACACACACACACACACACACACACATGCACAAAAGGGTGCATCAACAGAAAATGGAAACTACAGTGGTCACAATTTATGCAAACCTGATCTACATGAATATGGTTTCTGAATCATAAGAAAACCATATATCTAGAAGGGAACTGTTAATGTGAAGATGCATGATGAGTTACATGCTTGTCCATAATCTCAGCAGCAACTCACATCGTTCCCCCTACATACTTATAGCTCTTCCCTTGTATTCTCACACAAGCTAGCTTTGTTGTGCTTATCATATAATTACATAGCTGTGTTTTATTCCCTGCCTTCAGTAATACGCTTTGGTGTGGCTGTGAGTTACTGTGATGGTGTGGAGGAGGTGGTGATATATGCAGTTGTTCTGTCAAAAACTGTAGGTGGTACAGAACATAATGTCCGATGCCAAACCATTTTTGGTGATTTTCGGTAACATTCTGATTACTGGAGGCATATACTGGGGGTGGGATAGAATGGGATATTGTGGGAAAAAAAGGGGAACTCTGGTTTGGAGGCTGGAATGGTTTTCCTTTTCCTGATGTATCATCTATACAGTCACAATCTTGAGACGAAATTACTCCGTAGTTGGTGACCACGGCAATCAGGGAAGCAATAACACCAGGAAGTAAATCATTTTCTTACAATGTAGAATAATATAACACACTGTCATGACAAAAGTAATTCTCCTGAAAGGCTTCTTCTGGTGATGCCGGTAAAGTAAACATAGCCCACATAAATTTAAAAGTAAATAAAAGGTACTCATCATTCAAAGTCAAATAGAATCTTAAATTTTACAGATCCATGAAATCCCTTCCTTTCATCTCTAACTTCTGGGAGGCATATGAAACAAAGTTTAGTTTCCTCTAAAATGCCTCTGGTTATGCAAGCACTCATGTGAGTGGTGCATCTGTGTATATGTGTATGCAGGTCCTGAGGTCTGGGGGTAGGGTGGGCTGGGCTGGGGAGTGGTTGGGGCAGGGTTGGGAAGCAGCACTGTCTTAGCAACCATTTTTTTTTCTTTTAATACACACAGATATAGATACTACATACACTATACAAACATTCAAAATACTTTTAATGACTTTTTTTTTTTCCCTAAATTTTACTGGATATGACAATCTAAGGGTGGATTTACCTTTTCTGTGCTTGCTCTTGCATGATAAAACATTAACTGCTTATCAATGGTATACAATTAGAGGCTTAAACAATTCTGAGACCTTGGAACTCTTGTCAAACACTACTTCAGTGTCATATATTGGAAGAGCTTTGGCAGTGAGTTAATAGCTAAATAAATAATGAAGCAACTATTGACCTTTATCAGTTCAAGCAGACAAAAGTCCAGGTTGTGGTTAGTGGGGCAGTAAAGCATCCTAGATTTGATTGTAAATACAATATACCAAATGCCCAGTTCTGTCAAAAACAATAAATTAATTAAAACAGCTGAGGTAATGCATATCACATAAAAACCTGAGGGTAAAACTTCACTACTAACAAAACAATTTAAAACTGGCATAAACAGCAGAGCTCATCTTTATCCATACTGAAGTGCTCCCGAGTCTTTCAAATTACTTGGATTCTGCATAACCACAATGCCCTTTTTTGTTATTTCTTATTATTCCCTATACAGTACTGTACAGCTTCATTACAAGTCCTGGTAAATGTGGAACCAGGGGAGAAACAGAGTACAGTACTATATTGTACTGTCAATAAAGAAAGCAAGACAATGTGTATATTTAAAATATTTGACACGTTTTTAAAATATGCAAAACCAGAATAACAATGATGTTTTATCAGACTTCTGGATAATAAGAGTTCTACTGTCTTTATTTCTGTTATTCAACTGAAATGTATTTGTGCACTCGTGATTAACAGTTCCTTTTCACTAACATCACCTTGCTTCCAATCTGCATCTGATCATTCCAGTTAACTACTAACAGTCCACAGGAATGGCCTGGAGAAGTTAAGTGTTTCATTTCCAAAGCATAAAACCCTGGATTAATCACTTGACTACTTGGGTTTTCCGCAAATGATTACAGGTGTCAATCAGAAAAAAATACTGAACAGCAGAAACCTATAGAAACTGTTGACCATAACAGTGCAGCAGGTGAGATCCATGACTGTGACTGGTACTAAGTAAAGTCACTCTTCTGCCAAGCACTTCCAATACTCTTTGTTATTCTTACCCCTTTGACTGCTTGAATTCCTCTCAGCTGGGCAAAATACTTTGCTGTTACCCTAAATAAAACAGCACAGTAGCCACAGCAGTCAAAGGGTTAGTCAAGACAGCTTTTAACCCTTTGATTACTAAGATTCCTCTCAAATGAACAAAATCATCTGGTTTCAGAAGGACGTACAACCAGAGTATACACATGGCAGTGACAGGGTTAATGAAATTGTTTATCATGAGAGTGCGGCAGGTGAGATCCATGACTTGAGACTGGTCCTAGGTAAAGTCACTCTTCTGCTAAGCTCTTCCAATATTGTTGATGTTCTTAAAGCAACTAGATTCTGTACTACTTCCCAAACCCTTCACACCCAACAGTGACTAGTACAAAAGGTGCGACTCAGCATGGAACCAATTCGCATATAATAATTTTTGTGGATGGGTAGAAGATTACAGATGCCTTTTTCAAAATCATTATAAAAGATACATGGGACTGTAATATGTACATCCAAAGTTTAATAAAATTTTGTACTACTTAGAAAACTTTATGGTATTCCAAAGCACTAAAAACATATTGAGCTGTGGGAAATATGGCGCTAACAACACCTCACTTGCACAGAGAGGTTAGGTCCACTGAGGCAGTCAGTCATCTTCCACCAAATCACATGCAAGCAGCAGAGCCAATTGTTACTGCTGCCTCCAGAGAGATCACATTGAGCGTATCTGAAGTCTGTTACTTGGTGAGGGACGAGATGATGGGTGGGTAATTTTTTGATAATATATGGCACCAATCTTGGGCATGGGAAGCAACAGGTATTCACCATCCCTCTCTCCGAGTATTTATAGCACAGGAAATGGGCAAGATACAAACAGCAGTCAGAAGCAACTAATTCAATATCAATAACACAAACAATGAAAACAAACCATGTTAACAAATAGCATTAAAGAAAACATGTTACAGGGAAAACCAATGACATTATGAATCTTAGTTGCAGCTACCATGGCCTGGTAATAGTTGACTTTAAAGACTATAGTGTAGTAAAACACAGGACATTCTAGGAAGGAAACTAACAAGAGAACTTAGAAAGGACAAAAATAAAATATAAATGACAATATGAAACACAATAAAATAATAATCATAATAATCTTATCTTATGGGCAGTGTTGGCATTCTAGGAACTATCTTGAGCCAGACCCCACAGCAGTCCAAAGCTTCAAGGACTCATAAATAACAAAAACAAGAAGACATTCACACAGAAATATCTGCCCACAGAGAGGGCTCCTTTACAGATCAACTATACAGCATAGTAGAAAGAGCATGTAGAAAACAAACACTCACTACCAGAGGAATAAACATGTGGCAAAGTATACACTCTTTGTCACTAAAAACACACGAGACAGACAAACACACATAATGGGGCACCCGTTTTGTTGTACGTGGCAGGTCTGGCCGAGATGTTCCTGATGTCTGGCAGTGGTGGGTTCTGGAGTGGCCGCCTATCACCATCGCCACTCCGTCGATAAATGGCAGCTAGTCTACAGTCGGGAATCAGTCTATGGGTCACTATTAAATCCTCACTAGTAATAAAGTAGGTATTCTTTATAAATACACTTTGCTTTGTCTAACAACAATAATTAAAAAAAACTCTTTAGTGTACGTAAATGAGATGCCAAATATCATTCTGGGAGCAGCAATGTTGGCTCACAAAGATGAAGATTAGTTCCTATCACTGGTCACTCGACCATCTTACACGCAGTAATAGAATAAGAGCTCCTGGCAGTGGACAAACTATGCTGGTTGTTCAACTCTCACACTATTTACAAATATACATATGCAACTGTACACAAAGATACATGCTTCTTTTTTTTAATTAGCACAGAATATCATTTTTGGTCCAGTATTTGGTCCATTCACTTGGTTTCATATAATCCACAAGTTCAACATTCTGAGCTCCAGCAATGTGCACGATGGCATCCCCCATCACTCTGCGCGAGGAATGCTCATACCACACACACACTGTGTGTTACTCCGTAATGGAATGAGATCAAGACCTAACTTTGTCTTTAAAAAATAACAGCTTTCCCTAAGATCACACAGGTTTAGTTAATTCTAAAGATAGAGATTTTGGACATGAAGGTTGTTTGCGTCTGTGTTTATGTGGGCGTGGGCGGCTGGGGTAGCAAAGTTGAGACACTGTCTGCTTGGCCTCATCTGACAGTTTCTCCAATGCAACCTTCCTCATCGATTCAACCTCATCCATCGGAACCCAGTCGTCTGGCAGCCTGCAAGAGATCATAACACTGTATCAAGAGAATGTTACCTTATCCACAACTATCCTATTTCCTTATTCATGTCCTATCTTGTGCCGACATGGGAAACACTGAGAAACTGGTGCAGTCAGTCCTAACTCAAGAGACTAGAACATGATTCATGATTGAGAGGTTAAAAGCATAAAACCACTCATTTCTGACTAGTGCAATTTTATAGTCACTCACAAGAAACTATCCATGAGTAACATCCAGTAAGTCATCAGTGACCTGATAAACAACTTTACACAAGACAACTTCAGACAAAAGCTGACTTTACTGAACAATATACAGTACCTAACTATAACGTCATTTCAGATGAATATTATCACTGAAACAGAGTTGCAAACATTAAATGACATTAAGCATAAAGCATTTTAGATTAAACACAACAAACTACTTTAAAAAATAATAAAGATCAATTTTGAATAAAGTACTTACACGCCAGGGGGTGACCATCTCACGAGCACTTCTTTGGTCCCCTTGGAGCAGGTTCGTCTAGCAAGAATCTGTGGTAAAACATGCCTCTACAGTACTGGTATACCATTTGGTTTAATAATCTCTGAAAAAAATAAAAATCTGTATTGCTGTACTTGGAAAACAACCCATAATATTATAACAAGAATGGTTTATTGCTGGTAGGTTGAAGCGCTCACCATTCACTCATTCGATGTAGTGCTGCTCTCGGGTGACTGTCCTTTCCTCTCTTCCTTCCTTCTTTCCTGCTTTCCTCTTCTGTCTTTCTTTCCTTCTTTCTTTTCTCTTCCTTCTGTCTATGGGGTGACTCTACACTGAGTGACAAGCCAGATGGTTTCTTGTTCACCGGGAAACCATATACCAAGCTATGGGACCTGGTAGCTTAGTGGGTAGTAAAGGCGCTCCAGCCAGATTGAGCCTCTGTAGGTTTATATCTAAGCGGTGGTTGTGGTTTACTGCTCACATAATGCCACTCAGGGATGAGTGAGGCTGGTCACTCTCATCTTAAATTGTCAGGACCAACTTGCCCAGCCCAGGGCTTCTACGCTCCTAAATGGGCAACACAGGATTAGATGATGTAATGTAATGTTACTTTCATGAACAAACTGGTTGGGTTCAGTTTCCAGTTCATCTTATTTTGTTTGCATTATTATGCAATGCTAAAGACAAGGCATTTGAAACCCACGGAATGAAATATATGTGTCTGCTTAAAGTCCAAATTGTGACTCTGATACATGCTGAAAAATTAATACCCTATACCTGTACAGTATTTCAGTAACATATAGTCACCTAATATTCTTTTCCCAATAGGGCTAAGTAGAACCCATAAAGAAATTTTATTAGGACTTCACTAATGACCCCTCATTACTATTTAACAGGAATCTGTATACAAACCAATAAGAAAAGGTACTAAGGACTGACATGTACTGAATTACTTTCCAGACAGTAGGGGTAAACATCTTGAGAGCATCACATACAGTACTTCTCGGCATGTTGGCAGCATTTCAGATACTGTACTGAATTTAGGTCCAACCACATTACAGTGAATCCATTCTGGTAAATACCATACAGTACATGGGTCCACTTTATAGGTACTATATATTATGAATGTTGTTGTTGCTTAATCCCAATCTGTCTGGTTAAGCAAAGCCAATGACCACAAGTAAGCAAATGTTTCTCAGGGAGTGTCCTACAGGGACAGTACAGTACATAAATCATGTAGGAAACTGATGTCCCCTTGTGGGAGACAAGTGCCTAACCAGAGCTGGACAAAGGTTTGTCCTTCCCCACAGCGAGGTGAAGACAAGTATGAAGAGATTCGACTCACTGAAGCCGCACCTGCTTAGCTCCACTCAGAGTACAGAGCACCACTATATGCAGCCTCCTTGTCAGGTAATGAAATTGTATGGACGGCCTGCACTTTTCACTTAGAATATGCCTTAATGGAAGTCGGTGAGGCTAGGGGACTGACAAGAGATCGAGCTGGCTGGATGAATATTGTGAGAAGTACACGATCAGGGATTTGGCATCCCTTTTTAACGTGACAGCGTCTGGAATGACTCTATCGGATACATTTATGTGAAGCTACAGAACGTGGTGAATGTTTTTGGCCTATCTAATACAGCCAGGATTCAGGGGGCTTGAATGGTGAATGAATGGAAGCGTGGACCATTGGATTGGGCAAATTTGGGCTGTCTGGGCACTGCTACTCCTCATCCTGCCCTAGGGTGGGAAAGGAGGTCTGGATGATGATAATGATGGTGATGATTCATATTACACAGTGTAGTCAACTGACCGAAGAAAAGTATTGCTGCTGACATGCTATAACATGTTTAATCCTAAAATACAATTGCTCGAGATACTTGAAAGAAAATTTAAGTGTGGAAGTACATGAGAAGAATACAGTCAGGTGAGGTGTGGAATAATGTGAAGAAGGGTATGACAGATGCAGTAAAGTAGTACTGTAAGTGGTTATAAAATAGTGGACAGAGGTACAAAAAGAGATAATTTATGGTTTAAGGAAGATAAAGGTATGGTAATTGAGGTGAAAAAGAAGAATGGAAGACTATCTATCTATCTATCTATTGCCAGACGCCTCAATCCCGTTTGGGGTGGCCACAAACAAATCGCCTCCACATCGCCCTGTTCCCCGCCATTTCACTGCCCTGCTCCCAACTCACACCCCCCTCTCTCATATACCTCTCCACCCCATCCCTCCATCTCATCCTCGGCCTCCCTTTCTCTCTCCCCCCCTCCACCTCACTCACATACACTCTCTTCGTCAGTCTTTCACCCTCCATCCTCTCCACATGGCCAAACCACCTCAGTGTGTTCCCAGAGAGTGACAGGGTGCTTAGGAGAAAGGAGCAAAAAAAAAAGATGAAAGATGTAAGAATAAGGGTGGATGATAAGGGGAAAAAAAAAAAATACTATGAGGCAGTGAAGGAGACCAGAGGCCTGAATGTGAAGGGAAGAGTGGGGGATAAAGTTCAGTGAGAGGATGATCGTGTGCCAGACAATGAAGATTATGTACCTGAGAGACTGAGAGAATAATTTAGCTCTCTGGCAGCAACATACAAGAAAAGAGCAATAATTACTTGTTGAAGCGGGAATATGGATGACTGTGATCTATTAACCGAGAGGAAACTTATCCACCTTTAAAGATGCCTTTACCCTCGAAGGGATGGCCACAAACGAATCTCTTCCATCCCACTCTGTTCTTTGCCATCAGGCTGTCCTTTTTCCAACTCACATCCCCATCACACATATTTCTCTCCAATCCATCCCTCCATCATATCCTTGGTCTCCCCCTTCCCCTCCCTCTCTCTCTCTCTCTCTCTCTCACTGCACATGCTCCTAGCCATTATCTCTTTCTCAAGGCCAAATCATCTAAGTATTTATATGTTTTCTAGCACAGCAACATCAATACCTAAATGCTCCTTCACTCCCTCATTTGTCTATCAGTCTCTCCACATTACTTCACATGCTCCCATGATATAACTCATTGCCACTCTTCATATTCTTGACTTCTGTCTTTCCAACAGAAGCCAAGCTTTGCTTTCATATGTTACTGTGAGGAGCACAATACAGTTATGCAGCAACTTTTCTACTTTCATGCCTATTTCCTTTCCCTTTATTGCTGCTCTCAGCGAACCTGAAGCCCTTCTTTCCTGCTGTAATCATGCATGCACTTCATCCTCCAAACTTTTGTCCTAGGTCATAACACTACATAAATATTTGAATACACTCACAATCTGTTATCTGACCATTCAGCCTCACTAGCACTCCATTATTTCATATCTCTTAAAGACCATAACCTTATTCTTTGTTATATTCATTGTTGGATTTTTGCCCCTTACACAAACTTCTCAAATCAATCGCTAAGCCTTGGAACATCCATTCTTCTTCTGCATTATCATCAGCAAGCAACAGCAGTGGTAATTCCCAAACATACCCTCTCTCACTAAAGACATCTCAGCATCCACTGCCCAACCATGTATTTCTTTTATGACACTATCCACATTCAATATGAATAACCATGGAGACATGGCATATGTCTTTTTCAGACCAACATTAAAATAAACTAGAAAGCACTAACAGAGTGCATACCTCCGTCAATGCCACTGCACAATCCAGATCCACCCCCAAATTTAATCAATTCTTTCTTGACCCACTCTTCCACAAATTTTCACTGAAATTCATTGAGAGCTTTTGAAATATCATGTGGACAAACAAACAAACACAGGTTAATACATAACCACCTCAAACTTCATTGGCAGAGAGAATGAACTCACTCAGCTCATCCTCCAAATACACTGCTGCTCATATGTCTTCATACATACCTTTGACAGCACATTTAATGAAATTATTTAGCTTTATTTAAATAAGGACCAGAAGTGGATGGTATTTGTGGAGAAGTGGTGAGGTATTGTGACAAGGCAGTGAACATAGTGCACAGTGTGTACACAGACTGTAAGGGGATGCAGGGAGAGTATCAGTATCAAAAGGCTGGGGAAAGGCAGTTATAGTTCCTTTGTATACAGGAAAAGGTAAAAAGAAAGAGTGTAATAATCAAGGGGTATTAGTTTATCAAGCATACTAGGGAAGGGTTTATGCTGAACTGCTTATGCAAGGGATGTGTAGCATTACAGAAGATTATAAAGGTAATTAACAGAACATTAGTTGATATGTATAATGCATTTACACATTTGGAGACAGCTTATTACAGAAACTTTGACTGGAAGGGCTTATGAAGTGTGTTAGACATATACAGTGTAGGAAGGAGTTTATTGAAGACAACAAATTCCTCTTGTGAGGGTAGCACTGCATGTGTGATGGAGGGGTAGCTTGGTGATCCTTTCATCATTAATATAGGTTTAAGGATGTTGTTGTCACCTTGGTTGTTCAATACATACATACATCTATATGGGAAGAAACTGAAGTTAAACAGCAATGTATGGAATCTGCTAACTTGCCGTATGCTGACAATAATGTTTTGATGGCAGAAAGTGAAACAAATTTGCAAATGATAGTGAATGAGTCAAACAGAGTTTGCATAAGAATAATACTGAAAGAGAACATAAACAAATAAAAGATAAGCTAAAATGAAATGACTCTGACACAATAGGTTTTGGCATGCAGTATAGGAAAGAAGGAATCAAAATGGGTTCCAGGGTAAAAATGGAGGTAAAGTAATATACTAGAGGAGGTAGACAGTTTTACATACTTTATTAAATGAGACTGATAGCTCTGCTTTACAACTTTATTGCATGCCATAGACTTATATTGTGCAAACATGGCAAGGTGGAGTGTGAAGTTACGAGAGATTACTTCAAGGACAAAGAGTAATCGGAGGACTTCACTGTATTTTGAAGGGTAGGATGATTAGTCCGGAATTTAACCAGGCCTGTATAAGCATGTTTAAAAGTCAACACTCTCATATGGAAGCAAAACCCAGGCAGTGAATGACAGAACTTTCTAGGTTACAACCTGCAGAAATTACCCTTTTCAGAACAGCTGTAAGCATAAGTAAGATGGATAAAGCAAAGAGAGAAACATTCACATATTTTGGTATTAAAGAATGGGTAATATGAGGTGAAGAATTATCTATTTATCTATCTATTACCAGAAGCCTTAACCCCATTAGGGGTGGCCACAAACAAATCACCTCCATGTCACCCTGTCCCTCACCACCTCATTGCCCTCCCACATACCATACCACAATCATGTGATCTGACAAACCTACATATCGTCCTCTCACGCCCCTCGTACCAGCAACCATTCCCAGCATTGACCTCTCTACGAGTACGTAATCAATCAGGCTCCTTTCAACACAATCCCCTTTCCCTCTATACCATGTATATTTATGTGCATCTTTGTGTTTGAAATACAAGTTACAATACACAACCTCCTTTCCTGACACATATCCGTCAGTCTCTTCCCATTATCATTTTCTCCTGGTACTCCATTACAACCCATTATGTCATCCTCAGGACCAGTGCCTACTCTTCCATTCATATCACCCATTACGATCACTTTACAGCTCCAGGGCATTTCTCCCGCTGCTTCATTCAACTCATCCCCAAACCTGTCTTCCTCTCTCTCACTCCTCTCATCACACATATATAAATATTAAATTAATACTTTTCATCATCACAGCCAGGAGAGAATGTCAGCAAATTTTTTACTGTCACAATATACAGGAAATACTTGACAACCAACCTGGGGGTTCAGTGTGAAGGTCTGTCCTGCTGCCACCGGCGTACCATTGTTCTGCACATTAGTGACACATAGCAGCCGCCACCGCAGACACTCCATCACTCCAACATCGAACATGTCAAACATTCGAGCAGCTGTGAAAATATACCAATACCGTACTTATAGTTGTCACTAGTCAAAACATACCTGTATATCTACAGTACTATGTCAGTGTAAATTAAATATTAAATGCTACCCCCAAACATAACCACAGCTACAATGAATGCTGCTGTAGCTACAATGGATAATCCACAAACACTGCCTAACTGATAAAATAATTAAATAATACCACACATTACTGTACTAAAAAATCACACGAGTTATTCCATTCCATAGTCAGAGATTTATATATACTGGTATCTTGGCTGTATTTGTCCATTTTATTTAAAACCACCATCTTCTTAATTTGCTTTAACCATGAGTCCACAGGTCATAAAACTGTGCTAGATAAACAAATAAACCACAATACAGCTATGAATAAAAACTAAGTATCATAAAGTATCTAATTTAGTATTATCTGCATCATTAGAGTTATGTAATTTATCATACTGCAGTGCTGCACTGGAAGAATAGGGCAGCAAATAAAAATAATGTACCCAACAGAATAATCCATAGCAACTTTTAATGCTGATTATAACATCCACATACAATAACATTCCCATTTTAAGACACAGATATAATATTTGAACATAAAGTATGCAGTACCATACACCAAAGTGGCAAAGACAATAATCACCATAGCTCTCAAAGCTGTGTAGTTTGAAAAGCAATTCAGAATAAAGAAAAAGAAGTTGTTACAACGAATAACATCCACAAAAGAATTATGAGCATGAACTGGTAAAACAACACAATACCATCAATATTAAGGATAATACAGCATTGTAAGGGAGAAGAAGGATTCTGGTCCTCTTTGCAATCTGAAGTCTATTGAGTTTTTGACTAGGATGGCTAGTTTCAGAATTAGGAACATTAGTAATGGCATACTCTGTTAATTATATGGTGATACCCTCTCCTTCCCCCTCAATACACAAGCTTACAATGGGAATACTGTAAATACTTTCAAGTTGTTATTCTTAGGTATGAGGACAAAGATACTGTACAGTATATACACTCAAATATTCCCTACAAGTTCTAAAGATAAATAAAAGATGTGGGACTGGAAGACCATCCCCTTCAAAATGGTAATGAAAGTCCTCATTATGCCTCCCACCTTTTTTTTTTCCTACTGTATCAAGTTCATAGTAACCTGTGGAAAATTTGCCTGTTAAAAGTTTCTAAGCTATGTATAAGGTTGATTTGCCTGTTTCCCCGTTATCAACTGTATGGGAGATGCTGTGATATTTCAGCACACATCACTAAATTATGAGCATTGTCTGCAGAGGGATATAGTAACTCAACCACTCATCATTACACTGCACAGGATTTTATCTTCAACAACATAAGAATGCTGGGAGGAGAAGGGACTGTGGGGAATTACTAAGCTTCTTTCCTCCTCTAAGTCATGTCCACCCTGAAATCAAAGACTTCTGCTGGGATCTCTGCACCCCATGTGATTAAGGGAACTGGGACAGTAGGATAATGATGATGATGATTCAATAATACAGGTATTCTGATGTAACTAGTTCACTGTTTCTATTCACCTGAAATGATGACAGTGCTGTGGGGGGGGGGGGGGGGAATGGCTACTGAGCCCAGGGATTTTTGTTTTTCCATTTTATTTGTGCTATCTCCTGACAATCTTATTCAGCTTAGGATATCCTTTTTGAAATGAAGAGGTTAGACATACCTGTACTGTAGCTTTAATGAATACCTGTACCTTCAATAAGAGAGGCTTTTCCTAAGCGGAATAAAATAATTTGGCTAATAAAAATTGAAAAGAAAGTGATGGATTTAGCAGACAGTCAATTAACCCTTGCTGATCTGAAGACCTCATATGAGGCACAATGAAGGTCTGCACAGGTCAAGCTGCAAGTCTCATATGAGGTAAAATTTATAATGGTTATAAAACAATGATACAGGGTATATAAGCTACTTTACAAAGAAAAAACCTGGCAGGGGTTAAGAATCAGTCCATCCACCGCACAGACATCAGCAAAAAGGCAACAAGAATTATCCTCCATCTCCCCTTCAACCTATATTATAATCACCGGCAATGTCCACAAATAAGCAGCTCTGTGTTTCATTCTGCTCAAAATGCAAAGGAACCCATAACACCAAATAATATGTGTGGGAACAGAAATAATGCAGCAACTGGGAACGAAGTGCTCAAAGGGTGTCAAATGAACACAAAAGCAGTGCAGTCTAGTAAACCATTTTGTCTACAAGAGTAACTTTACTTACGGGCTGGAGCCTTAGCTCTTGAGTCTGGCATAGAAAAAGGAAGGAGGAAAGTCGTGTGATGACAGTGAATAATATCTCACACTATATATGTTTATCATGTATTTCTGTAGATCCATATAGTTAAAAAAAAAAGATAATAAAAACAGTATGTCATACACTCACAAACCCTATATGAAGTAATGGTATAAAATTTATGCATAACATCATATGGGTCATAGTTTAAATTTCTAAACTACTTTCTGCATCACCAAGAAATTATATACCAGCACTGCAAACCTACCTGACCATGGTTTCTTTCTATAGCGGCACTTGCGTCCATTTTTACGTATAAGCTTGGTGGGTGAGGGCTGCGTTGGGGGTCGAGGGGAAGGTGTGGTGGCTGCAGTGCTGAAGTGATGGTTCACATGTCGGCCCAATGCATTCTGAAATAAAGGAGTCAAACTCTTGTCACAAGGCTTGGCAACCTTTTCCATACAGTGTGCCAGTTTACTATTTATACAAACATTTTGTGGTCCTGCATGCCAACTACTGTATGCAGTATTTTATTCATATACTCTACATGTTTCATAGAATGGGTCACAATATTTAAATGTCAGCATGCAAATCAATGCACACTTCATTCAATAAATGATGTACTGGAGTCAGAAATACACATTAAACTGATTTCAACAATGTCCTTTATAATATTCTAAAATTAAGATTCTACATTAGTTAGAAATATCTGCCAAAATATATCCATTGTTAAACTTCTATCAGCAATATGCATTTTGTTCTTGTATGAATGAACAGTGTAGGTGCAAGTCAAAGGGACATACTGTAGTTATATCCTTTTAGGCAGTTTTAGGGGGACCAAGTGGGCTGCCTTGCAGAACAACTTCACGTACCAACCCTGGCATGTATGCCTATGGTTGCCAACCACTACTCTACCACCATGCAGGAAGTGTACTTTGAAATCTGAGAGAGTTGATTGGCATACCTGACCAATACACACCAGACAAGGCACCAAGGAAGAACATAAGACCCACTGTAAAATCATCTGGAGTTGGCCTAAATGAAATACCTAAGTGGGTCCATGGCAGTGAAGGGTTCAATAATGGTAAAACAAACAATGCCACATAACCCATTTTGAGGCACAGTAGTCTTTTTTTTTTTTTTTTTTTTTTTTTAAATAGAGAATGGAGGAAGGAAAAACAAAGGAAAAAAAAATAAGTCCATGTGCCTAAAGGCATCCTCCATTCATAAAATACTTATAACAATTGGATTTAAAATCGAGAGAATTAAACGTATGTGGGAAGCAACTCCCAGGAAGAGAATTCCAGAGTAGTAGTAGTTCTGTGGATAAATGAATTTTGATAAGCAGTGGTTCTGCATTGTGGGGGAGAGAGTGTGAGTTCATGGGCGCTCCCAGCTGCCCGAGTATTTCGGGAGAAAATGTGAAGGGCAGGCACAATTGAAGCCAGTTCGTTAGAGCACTTACGGTAAAAATATCGATAAAATAGTGCTAAAGAAGCAACATCTCTACATACTGATAACGGAGGAAGGTCCTGTGTTATGGCAGGATTACTGATTAATTTATGGCTTTATTTTGAATTTTGTCCAACTGCCTCAATGCAACCGCTCCACATCCACTCCACAGTGGTGAACAGTATTCAATCTGAGAATGCACATGACTTTTGTATATTGTGGCCATCTGCTTCTCAGTGAAGAACTCACGAACTCTGTACATAAGTCCCAGTTTTTTAGCAGCATTTTTAGCAAGTGATTTAACTAGGCTGTCCAGCTTAGGTTGGGATTTAGAGTAACACCTGGGATATCAATTGTAGTGGATATGGGAATACTGACATCATTTAAAATTATGTGAGAGTCTGAGGGATTCTTTCTATTAGAGAAATTAATCTATTTAGTTTTCTGAGCATTAAATGAGACCAGATTTTTTTGTTGCCATTGATTAATTTTAGAAGGTCCTGGTTCAGAGAAATTGCTGTGTTTATTTGGGAATTTATAATATCAAATTGTGTAAAGGAGGTACTAAATGTGAAAGAACTATGAAGGGTCGAGTCATCAGCACAAGAGTGTATTGGGTTGTGAGTGACAGATAGGAGGTCATTTATATGAATGAGAAAGAGGGTTGGCGCCAAAACTGATCCCTGAGGTACGCCAGCATTTATGGAGTGAAACTGAGAATAAATTCCATCTACCACGACCCGTATTTTTGTACTATGAAGGTATGAAGAAATCAGAGGAACCAGTGATGCAAGGCCATAGTGTGACATCTTAGACAATAAGGCCTGGTGCCATACTCTGTCAAATGCCTTTGATATATCAAGTGCTATTGTGTGTGTTTCACCGTGTTGGTCTATTGTTTTGTTAATCTGATGGGTAAGAAGGCAAAGAATATCTACAGTTGAATGTTCCTGTTTAAATCCATACTGCCGATCATTGATCAATTTATTGATTTCTAGATGCTTGACTATGTGTTTGTTAATTAGTGGTAGTTAGTGGACATTTGTCCTGGGAGGGGGTTGGTGATAGCCAATACCCTCTTCAGGCATAAAATGATCCACAGGTATACATGGCGAGTCATGAGAAAGGTGGGTGGTGAACTGAATGAAAGGAAGGCAATGATTGATTATGTGTGTGTGAATGAAAGGAAGCGAAGATGTGTAATGGATGCAAGAGCTTATAGCGGTTGGGGGAGTGGACTTTCTGACCACTACTTGGTGGTGGCCAGAATTAGGATCCAAGTAAGATGGAGAAATAGAGGACGGGAAAGACGAGAGGAAGGAGTAGTTGCAAGGAGAGTGGAAAGGTTACAAGAGGATGAGAAAAAGGCAGAGTATAAGAGAGAAGTGGAGGAACGATTGGGCAAATATGAATTGGAGAAGATGGGGGACGTGGAAGGTGTGTGCAGGATATTTACAGAAGAAATATGTGCAACATGTGATGTGATGTGTGGGAGGAAGAGAAGACGGAGGGGTGTGCAAGGAACAACGTGGTGGACTGAAGAGGTGAGACAGGCTGTGGCATAAAAGAAGAAAGCATACAATGAATGCATGAGAAATAGGGGTGTGGAAGAAGTTGAGAGGTGGAAGAGAGAGTTATATGTAGAAAGGAAGAGAGAGGTGAAAAGATTAGTAAGAGAAAGTAAGAAGAAAGTGGATGAGGAATTTGGAAGGAATTTGAGTGTAAAGTGGAGGGAGGGACTGTAAGAAAATGTTCTGGAAAGAGGTGAAGAGAGTAAGACAGGGTAGAAGTGAGGTTAGCAGGGGAGTGAAAGATAAAAATGGTAGATTACTAGTGGAAAAGGGAGAAAAAGTGAGCAGATGGAGAGAACATTTTAAGGAATTGTTGAACATACAGGATGGAAGTAATGCAAGTATAAGTGGCTAGGGAATGGCTGGGAGAAGGAGGGAGGTGAGAAGACAGGAAGAAATCAGTAGGATAGAAGTTGTGGATGCAATGAAGAAAGTTAAATTAGGGAAAGCCCCAAGAATTGATGGAGTGTGTGGTGAAATGCTGAAGTATGGGGGAGAGATAGTAGTACAATGGATGTGGAAGATGTGCAGATTGGCCTGGGAGGTAGGTAGAGTCCCGGAGGACTGGAAGTCAGGTACAATTATTCTCTTGTACAAAGGAAAAGGGGAAAAAGAAGTGTGTGGTAATCATATGAGCATTTGTCTTCTTAGTATAATAGGAAAAGTGTATGGTAGGATACTTACTGACAGAGTTAGAGAAAGAATAGAGGAATTAGTTGGAGAAGAACAGGGAGGCTTTACGAAGGGAAGAGGTTGTGTAGATCAGATATTCATTCTTAGATCTTTAGTGGAAAAGTTTCTAGAGAAGGGAATGAAGTTGTATGCAGCGTTCATGGATTTGGAGAAAGCATATGACAGGGTGGACAGATAAGGATTTTGGAAAGTATTAAGAATATATGGAGTAGATGGGAAGTTGTTGAATGCTGTGAAGAGTATGTATGATGGTGCTAAGGCTGCAGTGGGTGTGGTTGGTGAACAAAGTGAATTTTTCTCTTTGAAGGTTGGGTTGAAACAGGGATGTGTCATGTCTCCATGGTTGTTCAATCTGTACATGGATGGGGTAATAAAAGAGGTACAAGGTAGGGTAGTGGATGTTGGAGTGGCCCTGGTGAGAGAGGATAGTGTTTGGAAACTCCCTGTACTGTTGTTTGCAGATGATACTGTGTTGTTGAGTGAAGACGAAGGGGAGCTGCAAGGCTTGGTGGATGAGTTTGGGAGAGTGTGTAAGAAACGGATTCTAAAGGTGAATGTAGGGAAGAGTAAAGTGATGGTCTTTGAGAGAGGTGAAGTCAGTGAATGTACAGCGAGGTTCGATGGTGAGGAATTGGAAAATGTGAGTACGTTTAAGTACTTGGGTAGTGTGATGAGTAAGGATGGAGGTTTGGAGGGTGAAGTGCTTGAAAGGGTACAGCAGGGAAGAAAGGTTGCTGGTTCTTTGAAAGCAGTGATAAGAAACAGGAAGTGAGCATGGAAGTGAAAAAGTTACTCCATGACAGCATTGTGATACCAACTCTAACGTATGGAAGTGAAGCTTGGACGTTGTTGGAAGGACACAAGTCAAGAGTGAGAGCAGTGGAAATGAGTTATTTAAGAGGAGCCTGTGGAGTCACATGGAGAGACAGGCTGACAAATGAGGATATAAAGGAGCGTTGTGGTGTGGATGTGGATGTGATAGGACGTATTATGAGGAACACACTGAGGTGGTTTGGCCATGTGGAGAGGATGGAGGGTGAAAGACTGACGAAGAGAGTGTATGTGAGTGAGGTGGAGGGGGGAAGAGGGAGGGGGAGGCTGAAGATGAGATGGGATGGAGAGGTATATGAGAGAGGGGGGTGTGAGTTGGGAGCATGGCAGTGAAATGGCGGAGGACAGGGTGACATGGAGACGATTTGTTTGTGGCCACCCCAAATGGGATTGAGGCGTCTGGCAATAGATTGATAGATAGACAGAAAAATTTTACCGAGAACAAAAGTTATTGCAATTGGTCTATAATTTGATGGATCAGAAGTTGCCCCCTTTTTAGGAACAGGATGGATATTTGCTTCTTTCCATGGGGCTGGAAAACTTGAGGAACGGATGCATAAGCGTCAAAATTTTGCTAATACAGTAGCCAACACTGAGGAGCAATTTTTAAGTACTATTGAAGGAATTTAATCTGGACCAGTGGCTTTGTCGGCTGATAGATTGTGTAATACGCTTTGTACGTATCCGGCGTGAATCATGAAAGGAGGTATTTGAGGGGAATCAAAATCAAGTATGGGAATATTATGATTTTCTGAATTTAGGGTTGAGTTTGTTGAAAAAATGTCAACAAGAAGGTTGGCTTTTCCGTGTGGGTCACTTACTAGATTTCCATTGGGAGACTGTAACGGTGGAATGGAAAAGGTGGTAGTGAAGTTAGTTTTGAATGAATTAAGGGCTGACCAGAATATTGTGTTATCATTTGGACTGTTTAGTAGTTTGTTATCTTGTCTATGTAGAAAGTTTGATTTAGAAAGACTGATAATAGTTTTGGCGTGGTTTCTGATATTTTTATAATAGTTAAAGGCTTCTTTGGTTTTGGTCCTTGTATAAGTGTTATAGGCTATTGTTTTATGTTCTGTTACTCTAGCACAATTGTGGTCAAACCATTTAGGAGAATTACATCTTTTTCTGTAACTATGATGGGGAATGAATGTTTCCATACAGACTTTAATGAAATCCTGTATGTGGCCCAATGTGGAATTTGCATCATGGGAGAAAAAGGAGGTCCAAGGAACATCTATGAGAAAATTTTGAAGTCCCTCCCAGTCTGCCCTGTCGTAGTGCCATTTAGTCATCATGACAGGTTCAGTGCAGGAGGGTGTGGTAGGTGTGAAACTGGTGGCTTGAATCAGACAATGATCAGAGGATCCGAGGGGGGACTTCACTTCGAACTATGCTAGACTATCACAGCCATGATCACTTAAGGGCAGGAGGCCAACCTAAGCTCCTGGGAACATTATACAGGTACATGACAAATCACCCTCCAGTCACCTCTGGAGGTCTTAAACCACTGTGTGTAAGAACTAGCCTTCACTCCAAACCTAAGCATTCTACCACTAGATCACCAGGTTTTGTTTGTCTACAGCCTGAATAAAATAACTCATAATTATGCTCAACCATCACAGTGAAGAGTTGACCTGAATCACATAGGTCTGTTTAATGAAGACATGACTGTTCAGTGCTGACTAATGGTTGGACACTCCTGCAAAAACTGTAAGGAGAGGTTGTGGTGGGTTGGACAAAACAGTAGGTGGCTAAATCTATGTACTGTATGCAAGACAGATCCCACACTGGGGCAGAAAATAGTCCATGGATTTTAAATTCATTAAAACACTCTCAACCTGTGGATTGCGCAATTACCTTTTCTTTATTGCACCCCGTGGTACGCAAAAAATGATTTTTTTTCTTTTTTTAGTTTTTATTATAAACTTGAAGATAAACATCCAGGGCATCATCTGTTAAAAAAAAAAATCTGTCTCTCTTCATCTCTGTGTAGCGCCATGCATAAGTTTGTGTAGGGGAGTAGTGGGAGAGGGGGAAAAAAAAAAAAAATTTATTACAAGCTTGAAGATAAACATCCAGGACATCACCTGGTACAATATATATATATATAAATACATATATATATATATATATATATATATATATAAATATATATATATATATATATATAAATACATATATATATATATATATATATATATATATATTTTTCTATTGCCAGACACCATAATCCCGCAAAGGGTGGCCTTTTGACACTGAGTTAGTTGTTTTACAGGGAGGGGCACCAACCCTCCACCAACCCACTTGTTGACACGTAATACAGTATATATACATATATACACTGAGTACACCGCTTCCCGTCCGATCAGCGAAGTTAAGCAACGATGGGTCTGGTTAGTACTTGGATGGGTGACCGCCTGGGAACACCAGATGCTGCTGGCATAACGTTCTCCCTACGTGTCAAGTGGGGTTGGTGGAGGATTAGTGCCCCTCCCTGTAAAACAATCAACTCTAAGCCCTTGGCCACCCCGTTTGGGATACATAGCGTCTGGCAATGAATGAATGAATATATATAATATATATATATATATATATATATATATATACACATATATCTCCGTCTTTGCGTAATGTAATGCATAAGTTTGCATATGGGTGTAGTTTGCAATGATGCACGACCACTGGAAGGTTAGCACAGCCTGAGCTGTGGCTCGCAATGCAACGCTTCCAAGCCTAAGCTCTGGCTCGCAATTCACAGGTTAACTGATCTTCTGCAAGGCCGACTGTGTTTAAAAAAAAAAAAAAAAAAAAAAATATATATATATATATATATATCACTAATACCATCACACCAGTCCAAAATGAGATGGCTCTAGAATGCATTCTATATGGATGGTAGGTACTGTACCAGCATCAATATGGTGGCACATCAAAGGTGTGTGACAAGTAGGACTGGTGGACCTCTGGCACAGAACTACTTAGTCTATGCTCAGAGTCAGAAGCAGGGGTTAATGGAGAATAAACTCAAATACACATGCAATTAACAGCTGTCACAATCCTTACATGACAAAATGAAGCAGCTCACTAAATCAACCTCGACACACAATATACACAAAATAAATCTGACAAAATGAAAGTCAACAAGGAAAAGCAAATATTGAGAAACATTTACTTTTGATTATTAAGAGCAATGATATACAGGAAAAAAAAAAAAAAATCTTCACTGCTTAGATTATTAATTAAAGGGAAAAAAATACTGGGGGTGGAGGTTTGCTGGGAACTGAATATTATTGGAAAAGAAAGAAATAGCAGATAGAGGGGATGAGAGGTAGTGGGTTTCTATTCAGAACACTATCATATGAGTGATACCTGGTCAATGAATGAAGGAGAAATGTCAAAGGCACAGGCTGCAAATATCAGTTTTAAGTGCTGTAAATGACCCAAAAATAATACTGTACATGAAGTAGGTCATTGTATGTTTATGAGAACGGGTAATGAATGGAGTCAGGCTACCAGGTTATCCTGTGGAGTGTGAAGGAATGGAAACTCATTATGGCACGATGTAGTAAGGACGTGTGGCCAGGATAATGGGAGGCACTGTTCATTTGCCAGTGCAACTCAGAGGTGTGACTGTACATAGTGAAAGAATATGAAAATCACCAGCCACATGAGAAAATAGGGCTGTTTGTATGAAAGAGAAGAATGGTGGATTAGTAAATGTCATGTGAGGACAAAGTATTTTGGAAAATTATGTTATCTGACCATCCCCTGTAGAAAAATTCCCTGAAGGGGAAAAGTATCAGTGAGATGGAAAGATAGAGACTGAATGTTATCTTGGGGGAAAACATACTGGTATTTTGCAGGAAGTAACAGCCAAGTAGAAAACATATTAAACCTGTGTTTGGGATAAAAATCATAAACGTTAACTGGTGAACTTGTTGTCCTGTCAGACTGGCCCTGCTGAGCATCATACGTTTTCTCTGATTAAGTTGGAGTCAAGAGTAAAGATGACACACTGCAACATTCATAGCTCATGCAACAGAATGTACTAACAGCAGGTGATGTAGTGTACAAATGTAACAGTATAAGGAACGATATAATCCCATTATCTTTGATGGGATGAGCCTGGCCAGTCCACTGCTTTAAAACTAATCCAGTAAACTCTCTATTATCTGCTGTAATTCAGACAATCACTATGGCGAATAATGTGAAACTACGGGTATTGCATATCCAGCTCAACATTTGGCTTTGAGCTGGATATTGTGATTCTAGCCGTCTCGACACTCGATCCTAAAAACTTTATCCATCCATCCACCATCCAATCCTATGTTGCCCCATGAGGAGCGTAGGAGACCGAGGCTAGGCAAGTTGGTCCTGACATTCAAGACGAGAGTGGCCAGCCTCATTCATCCCTGAGTGGCATTACGAGAGCAAATAAACCCCAACCACCACTTGGATATAAACCTACACTGGCTCAATCCGACTGGAGCATCGTAATTACTCACTAAACCACCAGGCACTAAAATCTGGTTATATGGTTACCACCCAGCACAAGAAATGGTTTCCTGGTGTACAGGAAACCATTTGTCTTGTCACTCAATGTAGAGTTGCCCATAGGCAGAAGGAAGAGGAAAGAATGAAGGAATGAAAGACAGATGAAGGAGTGTAGGCTAAAGTCAATTGTAGGTAGAAGGAAGAGGAAAGAATGAAGGAAAGAAAGACAGAAGAGGAAGAAAGGAAGAGAGGAAAGGGCAGACACCCAAAGCAGCACTACATCAAGCGAATGGATGGTGAGTGCTCGCACCTAAAAACTTTACCATGAGTAAAAGATGAAAACTATCTATCTATCTATTGCCAGACGCCTCAATCCCGTTTGGGGTGGCCACAAACAAATCGCCTCCACATCGCCCTGTCCCCTGCCATTTCACTGCCCTGCTCCCAACTCACACCCCCCTCTCTCATATACCTCTCCACCCCATCCCTCCATCTCATCCTCGGCCTCCCCCTCCCTCTTCCCCCCTCCAGCTCACTCACATACACTCTCTTCGTCAGTCTTTCACCCTCCATCCTCTCCACATGGCCAAACCACCTCAGTGTGTTCCTCATAACGCTTCCTATCACATCCACTTCAACACCACAAAGCTCCTTTATATCCTCATTCGTCAGCCCGTCTCTCCACGTGACTCCACAGGCTCCTCTTAAATAACTCATTTCCACTGCTCTCACTCTTGACTTGTGTCCTTCCAACAATGTCCAAGCTTCACTAAGCATATAAAAACAATACAGTAATGATACAGTACAGTAATACAGTACTGTATATAGTGAACTATTGTATGTACTCACCAAGTGTTGGCATCAATGGGGAGAAACAGCACTGGGATGTTCACACTTGTAAACAGTACAGTACACATTACAGCACAGGAGTCGTTTAACAATCACAACAGAGCACTAAAACAGAAGCACTGACAGATCATCAGCTTTGCAATACAATACAGAAGCTTGAACACAGGACACCACAGAGTTGGTCAAAACATCAAGGTTTTGCAACTATGTGGTCAGAGGAGCGGAGTGCACAGGCATGTCTTGACTTTACGGCATCTGCAGATGAGGATGAGAGCACAGCAGTACTCTTGGTACACCACATGAGCCATGCCCACGATGGATTCTGATTCGCTGGCACGTAGCAGGAGTTTTCATTGGCTCCCGAGCTTTGAGATTTCCCCTGATGCTGGTTGATTACTGCTTACAAGCCGGTTGAGACACCTAAATGCTGGATATTGCACTGAACCACCAGTTACAGCATGTTTCAGTGCCAGATGTTGCATAATTCTGCCAGATGTTGCTTTAACAAAGCCAAGATAGCTGCACCAGATACAGGGAGGTCCCGAGGATACGAGCAGTTAGGTTCCATTTGGCTTAGTCATATAATGAATTCTCGTAAAACGAAACTCATAACTAATGGTAAAATATCGGTTGAGTTCAAGGACCCCATCAAAGGCAAGTTTTCAAGCTAAAATATACGATACCAAACGCAACAAACATATCTGTATTACTGAACTGTACAGAAAGCAACCTGAAAGAGCAAATAGTATGCAAATAACATGACTGCACATTAATTAAACATATAAAACATGCATAACACTCATCTATGGGTGGTAATGTTGTGTTGGAGGCAGCAAGCTGGCGGTCGCCAGCTGAGCAGCCGTGCCAGATTCCAGAACCCATATTATCGTACCTGGCACGTTAAAATTAGCTGCATTTTGATAAAAAATTATCACACTCATAAATAAAGGCATTTCTTCATATAAACTTGTAATTACTGTGGCATTAATATATTTATATGTGGAGAGATTAATTTGCATTATTGAATTTGTTTAACTGTTAAGTACCTACCATATTATAATACTAGTTATTGTAAGTTACTACATTCTACTGCTGTACTAGTCTTACAGTAGACTTGTTAATTTTGCAGTCCTCAATTTATTTTTCAGATTATGAAATTATGAAGTTATCACATTATCATATGCATGCTATCGCATATCACAAAGTGTGACAAAACATCGCATTCTGCAACAATTATCCCACGTTTGGCAATGTTGCAACTGAGCAGTCCTGCTATTTCTATCCAAGGTTGAGAGAAAACAGCAGTGACTGCATTTGCTGGGATGACTGAGTCAGAATCCTCCCACCTCGCTCCAGACTGAATGCCGTATCATTGGATTTTCGAGATCGTATAACAAAAATACTGTAGTCCCTAATTTACCCAGGTTGTACCATTGGTTTTTTGTATGACGAGTGGTCGTATAATGGGACGACCTACCTGTATTGCATCGGGCAGGATATTGCGACGATGGATAACTGAGAATTAATTGTACATACAAAAAGCTATTTTCAGAACATTTAAAAGAAACAGACACATTTTCACTTATTTCTCAATCAAGCCTTCAAAATTAATGGCTCCATCTCAGAGGCTAATAAGTCCTTCATAGGCATCCAAGAGGATAGGGTAGATTGCTGACCATCAACTAGGGTGTGGGTGAAACACTGGTCATATACATCTTTTTGTAATTCACCTGATTCTATCATGTAGATTTTCTTACATCCTTGATTTCTGTACCTAATTTTCTCACACATTCACCATAACATCTACGCTAGTCACATTCTGCTTTCAAAATATATTATTTATTAGGTTGTCTGCTCGATCCTTCATGCTGGGGATGGTTCCATCACTGTTCTGTAAGGCTTTATGGGTTGGAGGGGCAAGTTTTTGGATGCATGGATGTTTACTGCAGTACTGTCTTCCAAAATTTGCTATTTATTCTGCTATGATCAAGGGAATCCACAATGTTTTTACTGTTGCCTTTTTTGTGAGTTCCAACCAGTTTGTTAATGGTACTGTTTATGGTGTTCATGGAACTGTTTCTGTTGGAGTTAGCTTTCTTTCTTCTCTTTTCTCTGTTTCTCATCATAATGAGCTGTTTTGTTTGATGAAAGACATTTGTGCAGAAGTTTTTAATCTTACCACTAGAGAAAAATATATATTTCATTTTGTTTCATTTTTAAAGGATCCAACATGCATGCATCGGCCTTGGTCTCCTAATGGCAACTCTCCATGCTGCTCACTCTCTGGCAGCCTCTCTAATCAGTCCCAAATCCCTGAGGTCACACCCTATAACCTTGTTCTGGGTCCTCATACAACCCCACCCCCAATGTTCGCATTTCTCTTTTTCTGCACCCGACTGTCATCCCCCATCCTCTCCACATGCCCAAATCATCTCAATCTACCTCTCCTCATCACAACAACAATACACTCCAGTCCCAGCCTTCTTCTCTAGTGTTAAATAATAAAGAAAGCAATCCAATAAAAAATAATTAACATCTGAACGATTAAATAAAAATATAAATAAATGATGAAACGACTACCTTCCCATTCATCGTACTTTATTAGAAAGGGGGGAACCTGAGCCCTTTGGGCCCCTTCTTTGGTTGCATCCATGACTGACGGTGGTGATCGTTTTGTCAATGGATGGAGAGGAGTTCAGACTGAGAGGAAGTTCATGTTGTATGTAAGACAGATATTGTGTGAACAGTGCACAGCATACTTTGCTTGCTCTGACTGTGAGACATGATAATTGGAAGGTGATTAAACATAAGGTCACAGAGTACTCTCCAGGTAGCTTGAACTGTTATAAGGTGAGGTTGGAGAAAGAGGCAGCTTTGTTATGCTTGTGAGGCAGAGTTAAGGTTTTTACCTACATTGCATTATTTTTATTTATTTACTTTTTTTTAATGTGTCCAACAATGGGCATAGGCTTCACTGCCTGCTCTCAAGGCCCAGTAGTCCTCCTGCATACAATACACCTCTCTACATGTCACCACTTTGGCGCTAACACCCACCGTCCACACTGAATACATGCTAGGGCTGTCTCATACAGGACTGGTAGGAGTGCAAAACGAGTTCATCTTGTACCTGTTGTTGCTGGAGACAACTGCTAAAGAAATCTTGATTGCACTCAAACTATTAATCCTATAGCATCCATTTCCTTCCCCACCCTCATCATTCCAGCTTCTCACCAATTTTATTGTTTCCCCACAACTCCCCCCCCCCATGAGGCTTTCATTTTTGGACAATATCTGAAAAATTTTCACTGCTTCACATAACTAATCCTACAACACTCTACTTTCCTGCCAATCATCCCAGCAATAATAAAATTCCAGCCTATCCCATCCATTCCTTTGCTCACCATGCTTATTTTTACTGTATTATGGCAAGATGCAGGTCGTCCAGTCACCAAATGTGTCTGTTGAGAAGTGAGAATAAGGCAGTCATGGAGTGCACAGCACTCAAGAATGATCAGAAACTGGACAATGTTTGAGTGTCTTTTGGTATATAGGAAGCATGATCATCAAATATGAGTTTAGAGGAAGTGTACTGTGAGGATGTGATATACAACAGACAGGTGAGCATGGAAATACCGAAGTCACTGGATAACAGTACAGTGGAACGTAGATTTAAAATGGTACCTACAATTAGGGCTATATCAATTTAAAGCGAATCCTTCCGATTTTAAGATAGTTGAATCTGGCGCATCTTTTTTTTTCCTCTCGCGAACATCTGTACTGTTTCCCGCTGAAAGTCTCTCTATGCTTCCACAAGGCTACCCGCCACCTGTTGTTTCTCCTCATTTCATGTGGTGAACTACAGAGAGCAGACACACCTAAACTACTCTGCGACTTTCTTCTGCCTCGTGTGCATTACTCACCACCACTATGTCTAAGAGGTAATCCACAACATCATTATCTACGCTTGCCAAGAAATCAAGGCAGTCTATTACAAGTGAACACAAAATAAAAGTGTTGGATGCCCTGAGGAATGGAAATGGAGCGTCGACGGTAGGGCGGAAGTTTGGATTGTAGGAGAGCTCTGTTCGCTCTATCAAGCTCAACGAGAAGAAAATTAGAGAAGCCTATGTTTCACCAGACATTTCAAAGGGAAAACTCCACCTGAAGTTGTGCATGAATGGTGAGATGGAAGATGCACTAAAGTTATGGGTGGAAGATATCTATCTATCTATCTATCTATTGCCAGATGCCACAATCCCGTAAGGGGTGGTCATTTGACTCTGAGTTATTTGTTTTATGGGGAGGGGCACTAACCCTCCACCAACCCACTTGCTGACACGTAGGGAGCACATATGGTTTGGTTATATGGTTACCACCCAGCATAGTAAATGGTTTCTTGGCTTACAGGAAACCATTTGGCTTGTCACTCAATGTAAAGCCATCTGTAAAGGAAAGAAAAGCAATAAGAAGTGACAGGAAAGATGGAAGAAATATGAAGGGAGGAGGGCTGACACAGAAAAAGAATGATAAAGGCTAAGGAAGAAGTAGGCAGCTCTACATCAAGTGAGTGGATGATGGTCGCCACCACCTACAAACTTCCTCTCACGGGCCCTATGCTGCAAACACAAGCCTACGAAATACAGACTCGGCTACTTGAAAAGGAAGGCATATCCATTAAAGATAGCAATTTCAGTGCAAGTACCGGTTGGCTTTATAAATTTATCAAGAGAACGGGGCTAAGAAATGTAACACTGATGAGTGAAGCTGCATCTGCCGATGCTCAGGCCGCCGAGGAAATGAAAAAAGTGCTGAGTGAGCTAGTGAAGAAAAATGAATATTCAAAGTGCCAAGTGTGGAACTGTGATCTAATGGGACTACTGGAAAAGGATGCCCCCAAAAACATATTTAATGAAAAATGAAGAAAAGGCACCTGGATTTAAAGCAAGTTAGGACAGGCTCACTACTCTCCTCATGGCCAATGGATCAGGCACTGAAACCACTCGCCATCCACCACTCAGCTAGACCACGTGCTCTAAAAAATGTGCTCCTTCCCAAACTTCCTGTGCTTTGGAGGTCTAATAAGAAGGCATGGATGACATCAGAAATTTCTGATGAGTGGTACCTCAGCCATGCTATTCCATTAATTGAAAATACTAACAAAAAACATAACCAAAGTAACAAAGCTTTGATTCTGGTGGACAATCCATCCAGCCACTCCAAACACTTGTGCACCATAAGTAAGCACGTGCAGTTGGTCTTCTACCCTCCGAACGTGACCTCACTGATTCAGCCACTAGATCAAGGTGTTATTGCGTTGTTCAAACAAAATTACCTAAAGTATACAACGAAGCAAACGGCTGGATCCATGAATAAAGACGTGGAAATGACTGCATTTAAGTTTTGGAAGACCTACACTGTTAAAGATACCATTGCAAACATTTCCCTTGCTTGGAATAATGTGCCAGAAAGTGCACTAAATTGAGTGTGGAGTAATTGGTGGCCTGAAGCCGTCAATGATTTCAAAGGCTTTGCTGAAGACAGGGACGTGCAAGACAATCCTGAGGCTGAGTAAGGAAGTGAGAGGTGATTCCGGTTTTACTAACTTAGAAATGAGTGATGTGCAAGAGCTGCTCGACAGTATGGAGGAACCTCTCACTCCTGAAGAAGCCGTACAGATGGTGGAGACTGCAAAGATGCACGAGGAAGAAGCGTCACCAGATATGCCCCAGACATCCAAGAAAGAAATGAACAATTCCTATGCTCAGGGAGTTTATGCAGCACATCACTTCTGCCACCCTGATATGGAATGCAGTATGAACGTGATCGAGGCATTGAATAGGGCTGCATCAACGTATTCTCAGCTGCTGGAACAGATGATCATGTCCCAGCAACAGAAGAAAATCACTCCATTCTTTCATTCGTTATCAGGTGAGTTTGTTATGAAACTGTAAGCTGTTTATTGTACAATATGGAAAAATGAACATTAAACTGTGTCAGATATGCAGTGTAGCCTAATGTGCTAAAAATTTAACAAGCTGATTATATGCCATTGATTCAGCACCTGGTGAAGCTAGCTCATGTACGTCTGGGGAGCAGGCATCGTCCCGTGCTTCCCACGTGTCTGATTCACCACCAGTGACGTGGATTGTAGAGAGAAACCTGTACTGTAATTTACCAGATGACGTGGATTGTGATCTGGCCGAGGCTGGATCTGCTTCTTCAGAGGAAGGCTTGCCTCAGTAAAGGTGAGTGAAAATCTATTTTGAATAGCTTAAAAACGCAGTACAGTACCGTAATGAATGTGAAAATTGAGAGTAAAAGTGAAAGTGGATAACAAGTGTGGGAAGCATAGTGAAATATATGTGCATGTGTGGACCAAGACCAACACAATGCACTGCTGCATCAGCTGATCGCTTGTAAACACTTTCACATTCCATAATTTTAGCTGTGTTGATTTATGAGTGCTTGTTTTAGCATAATGTTAAAAAAAAAACATTGTTCTGTTTTTTCTAGATGGGATGTGGTGATTCAGACAGTCTGGACAGGGGATGAGATAGAGTGCTACAATAGTGTATGCTGTACAGTACTGTTCTTTGATATGATCAGTGCCGCATCCTGCCTCTGCCATATGACTCTTCTCAACTGCAGCTACAGGGAATGGTGACTACACATTCCAATATTATTCCATATATCTTCTTATGTTTATTAGTTAATAAAACACATATACAGTATATAAACATAGTGTTTTTCTCAAGCACCATTCCACTAAAACAGCACTTCGATTTAAAGCGAACTCCCATGGACCCTATCTCACGCTAATTCGACGTTCTACTGTACAAGTATGGTGAGCCCCATATTAATTTATGAAAGTGAAACTTGGACTTTGCTGAAAGGACCCACGTTATAGGTGAAAAAGTGGAAATGTCATGATGTTACGTGACAGCATATGTGAACAGACAAACAAATGAAGTTTGGAAGTGTTGTGGCATTGAACTTCATGTGCTAGCAAGTGTCAGGAGAACTACTCCGACATGAAGTGAGGTGAGAGAGAGAGAGAGAGAGAGAGAGAGAGAGAGAGAGAGAGAGAGAGAGAGAGAGAGAGAGACTGATAACTGCAAGTGAGTGAAGTGAAGGGGAAGTGTGGAGTGGGAGACTGGGAATCAGGTGGAAGGATGGAGGGGTGAGATACATGAACAGAAGTGGTGTAGGCCAACTGATGACAGATGACACGGTGAAATGGAGGTGGTTTACAAATGGTCACTCCCTCCAGGTTTAAGGTTTCTGGCTATAGACAGATTGGGAATAGAAGAATGAATATTTTTGTTCATTAATATATTCAGTTAGTTATTACTACAGCTCTCAGTGAGATGTGATGGTCTTGAAGTGGTGATGGAATTTAGGTACCTTAGTGCAGTAGTACAAATGAGAGGTAAATATGCAAAGGAAGCAGAAAGCATAGTGACACAGGGAAGGAAAGTGGTTGGTGTAATTAAGGCCTTGACACAGCACAGCTCTGAGTGTGGATGCTGCTGCAAGAGGTTTGCATGGTGGTGTTTTTGAACCCACATTAACATACGGATGTGACTTTGGTGTCGCATGCGAATGAAAGGTCAAGACAGGGATGAGCATAAATGGAACTACAAGTGTGTGGAGTGCACAGAGTGGATAGAATAAGAAATGTGATGCAAAAAAGATGTGTAGACAGGAAGTCTGCTGACAACAGACATGAAGTGTGTGTACTTAGATGGCACAGTCATATGGAATGCTGGGGCACCCACCATCCACTCAACTGATTTAGAAGTATCAAGAATATTTTTGATTCCAGAGCATATTTTAAAAAATAACAATATAAAATGTTTTATTGTTCACTGGAGGGTAGAAGGAGATTGGGACCAAAAGGAGACGTGGATACGGAAACATGACCGAGAGGTGAGTTGGCTCACCTGGTGAGACGGCACAGGAGAGATTTGTTGAACGAGTTCACTGGAACCATAGGGATCCTTTGTGTGCCAAGAGGTTAAGTCAGTAGGCAAGCAGTAACTCTCACCTGATACAACTGGCATATTTGGCAGGCTTAAAATGGTACCTGTATTTTGTATGCTATAAATGTAATTTTCCTGTACACACACCAGGCCAATACTGTGCATGATTGAACCTAACTACCAAAATCAATGTACTTGATAATTTGAATTTTATTGCTGCAATTCCATGCTTTTTCTTACATTAGCAAACAAATATAATCTACATCTGGCACTGGTTACGATTTTAGAATCAGAGTACTGTGTAACCGCCGTATATTCCAGCCTGCGTTGTAAATAGTCGCAGCAGTACCTGACCGATTTATTCTGCATCTATATATCTATCTACCTGTCTGTCTGTATTTATGTATGTGAGTGTGTGTGTGTGTACATATATTAATAGACGAAAGAACTACAGGCTAGAATCCGGCAAGATTATTTCCTCCGTGGAGGCGGGAGGGGAGGGATGAGAGCCAAATTCAAAATCGTTTATTTCGAGATTCCTTGACACTGAGAAGAAAAGACTGGAGGTCATAGCAGAAAGAAATGGAGACAGAAGAGAAAAGTTCTAGAGCTGACAGTTGACGATACACACATGAAGAACCGGGAGTATCGGTTAATTCTTGCATCAGAGCTGGAGAGAAAAGCGGTGAGAGTTTGCAGCCAGATGGATGCTACGCGCTCACAGTAATGAAGTTCAGAAGCGCAGTGACCACTGATGAGGCGATAGAAAATATGAAAATGAGACAGTGTGGAGAACAGACAGATGCTGAAGGAAGTCAGTAAGAGGACGTGAGTTAAATCACGAGAAACTTGTGACTCCACCCTGTTGAAACGAGCTGTATGCGGGTACCCCCCCCCCACACACACAAGCACTGCACTGTACACAGGGGCGAATAATCTATCTATCTATTGTTAGACGCCATAATCCCGTAAGGGGTGGCCATTTGACTTTGAGTTAGTTGTTTTACGGGGAGGGGCACTAACCCTCCACCAACCCACTTGTTGACACGTAGGAAGCACGTATGGTTTGGTTCTATGGTTACCACCCAGCGTTGTAAATGGTTTCTTGGCTTAAAGGAAACCATTAGGCTTGTCACTCAATGTAAAGCCACCTGTAAAGGAAAGAAAAGCAATAAGAAGTGACAGGAAAGATGTCACTTATTGCTTTTCTTTCCTTTACAGGTATACCTCTATAAAACCAACAACTATGCGGTGGTAAAGAAGGTACCTAATGTCCCCCTTTATGTTAATGGCAAAAACTATGTCGATATTAAAATTATACAAAAGCATATAGGCCCTAGGCCTACAAGTGCATGAAGGCGAAATATACAAGATAAATTGTCAAGGAAGACGTGGTACAAAATCTGTTATGACAAGTAAATGCAGCTGACACAAGAACCAGTGTCGCCACTTCCGCTAATGTGAATTGTGTTGGCAATACTGACCTGTGATGTAAACCTCTGTCCACAGCCGTCTACGATGCACTTGAAGGGCTTGTGTCCACCATGGGTGAGGACGTGACGCTCCAGCCATGACACCGAACAAGAAGCCTTGTCGTACACCTTGCATCCCACCCACAGGCACCGGAAACTCTCTGCCTCCAGCTGACCCTCAACGTGCACAGCCTGAAACAAACACACAAGTGACTACACCGCTCAAGAGGAGCCCTACACACACACACATTTATATATATATATATATATATATATATATATATATATATATATATATATATATATTTATATATATATATATAAAACTCTCCCAGCTACACGGACGAAGAAAGTTATAAAAAAAAAAAAAAAAACGAAATAACAAGCCTGGCTACTCAACCAAAGAAGGATGAGCTTTGGTGGACCGGTCTGAGTGATGAATACTTTGTGATGAGATGCACATTCGTGTTTGTCAGTAATGAACATAAATGACTCGCGCACGGTTTACAAGGCGAACTCGTACAGAAACATCAGTTCCTTCAGAATGCTTACTATCAGATGCACGTTAATAAGCTGCAATAAGCATACAGAATGAGAAACACGCCAAGATCAAGAAGGTATTACACGCCGCTTATATAGCTGACATATTAAGACGCAGGTGCCACTCTATAGGCTACACTGTCGGCTACGGGAAAACGACTCAAAAAATGAAATATACAGGGATGCAACACGGCTTAGAACCAATGAATGGGATGATAAGGAATGCATGAGTGAAAGTACTCGAGAAATAGTTTCCTTTGAAATTCAGCTAAACTGTTTGGCAGCAGGATCTTTAATTCTTGCCACTGCTATGCGATTTCATTAGGCGTTACAGCGTCCCCTCAACGCGCATGGACTATATTGACCATTCTGAGAAAGCTTCATTAATTTTGAAAAACCTTAACACTAAAGTAGTATGGTGGTAGGAAGAGTAAGTCCTCCCGCACAAGGAAAACTAATCCAAACGGACTGTCAGTTTCCAAGTACACATTACCTACCCAGTACGGAGTCTCTACGACGAACCAAAAACACATTTCATGTAAAACACACGATAAACTTTTCCCGCGCGACCCCCAAGAGAAAGTGTGGGCGGCTAAAGTTAACAACATGACAGAGTTACTAGGCTACATCGTGTCGTCGCTTATTCAATTCATGTCTTACGGCGGGAGATTTCGCAACTATTACGTGTGTAGCCGTTTGTCCCAATAGCCTTCAGTGCCGTATGACTAGTGTATTGGTGGGTTTCTCTCGTGGTTGTGTTACGTCATAAGAGCTGGCCTCGCTGATAGGTTCAAGTGGCTCCGCCCCCTAACGTCCTCTCTCTTGTGATAGGCGGGGCTGGCAGACAAGTAGTGACGTCAACCGCGCATCATGTGACCTTGAGAGCCAGAGGACGCGCGCCGAGGTTGGAGTTGCCAAGTCCAAGGCTTATGCGCCACACTGGGCTACTTTGGAGTTCAGGGCCGAGGGTACTGGGCTGGTATTTCAATTATTTTCATTTAGTAACATAATTACAATAGCTATGGCATATGCGGGGTAAGAACTGGAGCAAGGATGAAGTACGGTAATAGGTTGCAGCAGCAGGATGGAGTGTTCACGGTATACGAAAGCCAACATGTTGTGTAACTTTGGAATAATGATATAATTCATTATGTTTCAAATATCATGGCTTATGGACCAGTTTAACCGTCACTAAATGTCGTGGAACAGTTTAATGTTCTTAATGAAAAGTAACGAACGACAATTTACTATCATGCTAATATAACATATGCTAGGTTAAGGGAACATACACACAAGGCATAAGTTTCCAATGTGACGACACTGAATCTAAAGACCCAGAAGGGCTGTGGACTGACATAATGCTTTACCTCTTACACCCGCTACTTTATTCCATTCTCGTAATGTTCACAAGATTTATTTCATTTATGGAATCTTTTTCATGGGGTTAAATATACAGCAGCTTTCATTGACCTTTTCACTACACAAGGTCTTCTCTAATATATATATATTATCGTCTGTATGAAAAAAAAAAAAAAAAAACGGTCCAGTGTGTTAATGGTTGAGTGTCAGATGGTGGTGGTGCAGCGGGTACCCGGCGGCTGGCACTGCGTGGCGTCACGGTGTTATCAATTTCCGGTGCATAATTTGGGAGGACTTGACTTGTGAAATAATAACAATGTTTAATGATGTCAGTGAATCCAATAATAGATGAGACTCAGTCACAACACACACGGCAGCCACACCACACTACCCCTGCCATCGAGGGCAGGTTCAAATCCCAGAAGTGCCACAGTGCTGGTGTAAATCGTTGTATGGAATTCCCTCTCCCCGCCCTTGCATCCTGTCACTATATTAATAAGAACCATAACTTGTTACAAGGGGACGTTCAATGCTCCGCTGTCGGGGTGAGGGTCTCGTATGTGACTGATATTATAATATTATATAATATTAAATCTCCATCATAAACAGTACACACACACATACACACACACACACACACACACACACACACACACACACACACACACAAAATAGCCGCGTTGTTTGCTTGTTTGTCCTACAGTCACGCCCACACCAAGGGCTAGAGATCCCCAGACCCATATATATTCTGAATCGGGGTGACCCAAGGAGTTTTTTGGGAGGTCAAAATTCAGATCTGGGTCATTTGAGGTCACCGGTAGAGTGTTCGCCTTTTTGGCCCGGGCAACGTCGGGTAGGCCTACCCCTGCAACCCAATTTTTAGTATGTAGACTCACATGACTTCCAGTTCGGATATAGGCTACGTGACGTTGACCTCCGAGGTCATTTGTCACTGGTCGGAGGTCATTTAAGGTCACCGGTAACAGTAAACAAGTGGGCACAAATACTGCGCGTTAATCTGCGAAAGCTGAAATAGAAAGTTCCTGGACCTGCTATAAGCCCTCTTCAAAAGCATATGAGATACATGCTCTTCATGGAATTGAAAAAAATGATTCGAGTGTTCACCTTTTTGCCCCGGCAACGCCAGGTACCCCAGCTAGTGTGTGTGTGTGTGTGTGTGTGTGTGTGTGTGTGTGTGAGAGAGAGAGAGAGAGAGAGAGAGAGGTGGGGGAATTTTCCCTTGAGCAAGGCGGATTTAGCGGATTTAGTTTTATTCATTGCTCACTCACGAAGCCTTCACCTCAACACGTTAGTAGTGAACGTGTCGTGAACTGTTCAGCATCACTGGTTACAACCACATACGGAATGTGTCCTACTGAAGCGATACTACAATTTCGACAACTGACTAGGTCTCATGTCGGGCTGAAACGCAACCTATGCAACGTTTCAGCCCATACGTGATTATAACTGACCTGTCTGATGACTCACGGCACTGTTACATTAATTGCTGCGTTCTCACTCTTGGTATAGAAAACGGCAAATTTACGGGTGTACATTCCTTTACGGGGAAAAAAATCAAACTTAAACATTACTTTCCCTTGCCTTGCCTGTACATCGGCTGAACACGGGTACACTCTGCGCCAGTATCATACACAAAGATTAAGGTGTCAGCTTTGTGGGAGAGCCGTGACAAAACTTCAGAAGTTTCCCTACGAATAAGGCTCCAGCGACCGTAAGTGCGTCGATTTTGGCTTCATGCGATTTTTCGAAAACTGGCATTGGATTTTATATCTTCACATCAACACGGCCTGCATCCACAGAGTAAAAGAATATATTAAAGTGTGCCACCTGTAAATTTATAAGGAAGAGGTGTTTGTTTTTTCCTTCATCCATCCAGGCATAATATTTCAGAGGTGTCACTGCAGACTTCGTAGCCATTCTTGCTGCACCGGTTTCTGCTGCTTTCTACACCTCTTCGATAAACATCAGTCTATAAATAACATGAAAAGGTGAATGTTAGGGCGCAAATGAATAATGAATCGCTGGGAATAAGGCGTCACGAAGCCTCCAGCGCTACTCACAATACGAACCTGATCTGAAGCCTTATCATATTATTATTGTTATTATTATTATTATTATTATCATTATTTTCCCAGGGCTGTTAAAGGCAAGAAATTTCTCTCGTACTTAGGGCATTAATGAAGGGTATACCGGTGTCTCCAAAACGAAATAAAAGATCCTGAAGGAAGCTAAAAAAAAAAAAAAAATAAAAAAAAAAAAATAAAAAAAAAAAACAGGTACTCGGACAGAAGGGGTTAACGTGTCGCCTCAGCCAGTCACTTAGGGTCTGACAGCCTCAAAACCCAGACAGGCCAGACCACGGGGCACTTTTATCTTGTCGATTTATTCTGCATACTACCCCTTTCTGCACTCTTTTATGTTATTTTTGTCATTTAAACCGAAACAAACAGGTAATGAATGAATAAGAATAGGGCTCCACGTGAAGGCGCCACACACCACCACACACCACACTTCCAACTCACCACCACACACCACTCCATCACCAACACCACACTCCAGTATTTACTTCACATTTGACACAAGGTTTGGAAGGCGGTGCACAGAACGATAATCCTGGGGTCAGCACATGGCAGTAATCAGCAAGTGACCATCACCTACGAATACCTTGTGCTCAGTGTGGGAATACAGCAATTTCGGCCCGGCTATGGCCCCTATTGAGTCTAAGTCGGGCTAAAACTTGTATTCTCGCAACAAACACAATGTGGGCAAAATCCATCCATGTAAACTATTCACATCGGCATGAAAACAGAAGATGATCAGAGGATTCAAAAGTACAATTAGGTTTATTTAGTCTTTGAGCTAATTCAGTGCCAAAGCTTTACGAACAGGAGAATGATAAGAAACACGTAAGACTGGGCTCCGTCTTGGGCTACTTTCAGAGTGAGAGTTGGCTAGAAGCTCAGCTGGCAACTCTGGGACACTAGTCAGACGCAAGCCAGGAGTGGGGATGGTTAGACGTTCTCCGCTCGCTCCTCAAGACCTGCACCCTACCCTCGCCCTCACCAATGACACATCTTGCAATAACCATACCTCTGCGGCGTAGGTTTGGCAGCCTTTAGAGTGAACATAAGGGTATTCATCTACCACGGTGCGGCCAGACAGTGTTACGAGTACGGTCACTACCCCCAAGTCGAGTACACGCACCCCCAACCTTGCACATCCACCCTTCTACTTTACCCACACAAAGGAACCTACCCACAGCACACACTTCCATCCTGTGTCTTCACGCCAAAACATAGCCACCTAAACCCACAGTAATTTCGCAGGCTTAATTAACCTAAACGACAGCGGTAAATGACAGGGCGAGAAGTTAGTCCGTCAACCCAGCACTCTCCGGGGTGGTTGGCATCCCGGACCGGTCATACGGGGAAGAAGGAAGTGGTGGGGAGAGGGAGGGAGAGCGGAGGAGGGGAGGGAGAAGGATGTTGTGAGCCCTTGCTTGTTTTGATATCCGATGCTCGCCTTGCCCTCACCCCTCCCTGCTGTCCCTCTCCATCCTTCCCTCTACCTTTCCTCCCATCCCTCTCCACTTCTGTATTTCCTCTCCTACCTGTTACCCTCCCATTCTTCCTCTAACTTCTTTTTTCTCTACTTCAATCCTTCCTATTTCTACATGGGTTCGCCTCCCCTTCCTTCTTTTCATCCCCTTTCGTACTGATCTTTTCCTTTATTTCCTCTGGTCTCCCCCTCTCGCCAACCGTCCCTTTTTCCCCCTTCGTTCCCCCTCTCCATATATTGTTTTTCTCTCCAAGTCTCTCCCCTTCCAACCACTCTTGACCATTCTTCCCCCCCCCCCTCCAACCTTTCTGTTCCTCCTTTTCCACCTCACTCCTCCGAACCTTATCCCCTTACTGTATATAGGCCTACCTCTTTTCCTTCCCTTCCCCATTTATCCAACCTTCCTCTTCCCTCCTCCCTTCCCTTTATTCCTCTCCTTCCACTCGTAACCTCATTCCTCTCTCTCTCTCTCTACTGCATTCAGGCTACCCCCCTTCTAATGTTCCTTCCTCCTTTCCACTCCTTCATTCCTTTTCTTCTTTATCGTCACTACCTTCTAATCATATTTCTTTTCTCCTCCTCCTCCTCTCTTCCCTGCTTTCTTCCTCCTCCCCCTTAATCCCTCCCACAACTTCCTTCCTTTTCATCCTTTTCATCCCTACTTTCTTGTTATCTTTCCCTCTCCGTCCCTCTCTCAAACTTTCATTCTCTTCCTCTCCGTCCCTCCCATTTCTACCTTCCTTTTCCTCCCTTCGTCCCTCCTTTCCAGTGTCTCTTTCCCTTGTGTTCCTTTTCTTTCTCCTCTTCCATTCCTACCTTCCCGTTTTGTTGTCTTTGTCTTAATAACTGAAGTTACTTTCGTTGCAACCTATAAAGACAGTCTCACAAGGACCAATAAGTCTGTTGTCACTCCCTTGCCTCTCTACATTCATTTCCCTGCTCCTTATAGCGTTTTCGTTCTCACCGCATCCCACACGTTCCGGCTGTACCATCCCACGTTCACCCCCTCCCCTTTTTTTACGTTCCTCACCCCAGCAATCATCTTCCTCCTTCGCAACGTATCTTCCGCCCCTTTCTCCACCTTCGTACACACCCCTCTTCCTTCCCTTACGCCCCTATAACCCCATTCCTCCTCCTCGCACCCCTACCGCAAAGTCCCTGCCACCCTTAATGTTTCTGCCTTACTCCTACGTTATTTCCTCACCCCACGTCCTTCATTCCTACAATCCCCTTCCATTCTTGAGTCCCTTCCACCCTGCCCTCACCCATACATCCCTGCCTCCTCTCTCACCCGCAGGTTACTCCCCTTGTCTCCCTCCCCCTTATTTTACTCCCTCACCCTACGCTCCTCTCCTTCACAAGCTCCCTTCCACCCTCACGTCGCCTCGTCAGGGTTTTCAGTGTGGCTGCAGTTCCTCCCCTCTGACCTTAACGTACCCACAGCGACCTTCCTCGTCCACGTCTTGCCACCCACTGACAAACCTTGGGAGGGAAACGAGCTCAAAAATATCCCACGTTCGAAGTGCAGTTGCCTCAGATTTTTACTGGACACACGATCACACTCTGCCGTCACCCTTCCACCCCACCACACACACATACGACTTTGTGTGCGGGTGTTTTTGTCATCGTTGCTCATCACACTGCCTCATCACACACGCAGGGGGGGAGGCTGGCTCAAAATATCCTGCCTTCGTACTGCCATCGTTAAGACTCACCACACATGCTTACTACTCTATTCTTATTTATTTATTTATTTATTTGACGCCTTGTATTACTACTGGTCTGCTTCACCACGCGTGCATCGGGGGGAGGGCGAAATGAACTCAAGAAAATTCTGAGTGTGAGGTTGTTGCTGCATCACTTGTCATATCATCACTTTTGGTTCATCACATACTGCTTACTTCAGTGTGTGTGTGTGTGTGTGTGTGTGTGTGTGTGTGTGTGTGTGTGTGTGTGTGTGTGTGTTATTTTCATCACTATAAAGGTCTCACTATCTTGCGAGTCCCCAGTCCCGTGTCATCACTTTACCGACATCATCTTAATTCACCACACACGCGTTATCACCGTCCTCATCACACTCAGGGGCTAAAAACACTATGTCTGAAGTCTCAAGTTTCATCACTGCAGACATCACCACCTCGCCTCATCACACACTCAGACCACGTAGTAATTTTCGTTATAACTCATCACACATCCCTGACTCACCACAATTGTCCACCATCAAACCTCATAACTACCACACCCCTCTACCCTGCATCACTACCACCCTCCACCACCACCACCCTCCTCAACCACACCACCACATCACTCAACCCTCCCCCACAATCCACTGCCATCACCACACCACACCAAACAATCTCTACAACTACGTACTCTCTCACACCATCCAACTCTCTTTAAAACACTCCACTAAATGACTTAACCTTCCATCACCACACAATCCCATCACACCACACAACCATCCCGCAACGCTCCAACACAAAATCGTTACTATCTACAATTACCACACCACACCACACACCGCTCCATCACTACCACAACACTCAACCATTACAGAATCATCACACCACACAACCTTCCACCACCACCACACCACACAAACCCCCAACATCCACCACAACTTCCACACCACACAAACCACCACCACACCACCACCTCCTCGTTCATAATTGCACAATCAATCTTCTACCTTCAGTTTTTCTCATCTTCAAACTTCAGCATCGTCGCTCACTTCTCTTATCTTGCCATGATTACTTATAATTGGTTCCCCTCTTGCTTCTGCTTCTCGTCCTCTTTCTACTTCTCTCCCTCCAACTCCCTTCTGCTCTTACTCTTCTTCCTCCTTCACCTCTGCTTTCTTCTTCCTCCTATCCGCCTCCACTCCTGTTCTTCCACGTCTATCACTCCTTTCCTCTCTTCCTTACTCCTCTTTTTTTTTCCTCGCCATCTTTTTAGTTCCCCTCCTTCTAATTCACATTTCCTCCTACTCCTATTCCTCTTGTTCTTCCGCCATTACTCTTCTCTTCCGCCTCTTTCTTATGTTCCTTGTCTTTCTCCTTGTCCCTTACCTTTCCTGTTCTTCCCTTACCTCCTCCTACCCTTCTTATGCACCTCTCCTGCTCTTCATCTTCCTCCTCCTCCCCATTAACCTCTCCTCTCTTCTCCTCCAAATCCATCTCTCCTCCTGCTCCTCCTCTTCTTTCTCCATCACTCCTCCTCTTTCTCCATCACTCCTCTTCTTCCTCCATCACAGCTCATGCACCTTCTCTCCTCTCTTCCTCCTCTTGCTCTACCTGCTGCTGCTGCTGCTGGTGCTGCTGCCTGCCTGCCCCTAAAGTGAACAATCGATACCGCTGCCGTAGGTCCCCCACTACCTTTCCCGCCCCACCATACACCCACACCACCCCCGCTCCGCCTCGCCTCGTGCTGGGGCGGGGCGGGGCAGGGCGGGAACCGGGCATTAACTGGGCATAGAAGGACAGGGCATTAGCAGGGTGGAGAAGGAAAGATGCATCGGGGGTGAGGCAAGAAGGGGCAAGTGAGGCAAAGAAGCGGCGAACAATTTGAGTGATGAATCAAAGGAGACAGGGAGAGACGGGGCGGGGCGGGGCGGGACGGGGTTAGGGAGATAAGGAAACGGGGAAAAAGATAAGGCAGGGAAAGTGACATGGGGAGACACGAGGCATTTGCGGGGCGAAGCAAGAGAGGCAGGGTGAGACGGCATTAAGTGGGGCTTGGTTGAGAAGGGAGCTGGGTGGGGCGAGGCAAGAGAGACGAGGAGAGATGGGGCATGCGAGACAAAGAGACGGGGCATATGAAGGGTGGGGCGGGAAAGACGGGGTAACGCCAGCCATGCAAGGCAGAGGATACGGGGCAAAACGGGATGGCTATGGAACGGGGAATGCAAGTCAGGGAGACACAGGGTATTTGTGGAACGGAGCAAACGAGGAAGAGACGGAGCTAGAGAGAGACGGAAGAGACAGGGTAAAAGGGGGTGGGGATCTGTGGAAAGGGGCAAGAGAGACGGAGAGGGGACAAGAGAGACGGGGAGAGGGGACAAGTTGGGTGGGTGAGAGGAGTGAGAAAAGTAAACAAATCACAATTACCCCAACCAACACAGGACTCCACTCCCGTCACCCCCTGGGACGCCACAGCAGGGAGGGGGAGGAGGGAGAAAGGGAGGAGCTGGAAGGAGGAGGAGGAGGAAGAGGCTGCAAGTAGGAGATACAAGGGAGAAAGAATGGAGGGGAGAGAGATGAGGGTGGAGGGAGAAGAGAAGAAGGGAGAGAAGACAGAGGAAGGAAAGCTAATGGTATGAGTGGGAAGGGGCAAGAAAGGGAAGGGACAGGGGGAACGACGCCGGTTGGGGAGGGGGGGAAATGGGGAGAAAGGGAGGGGCGTTCGGGGGAGGGGTGGGGAGTAAGGAACAGGACAGAAAGTGTGGGTAATTGTGACTAGGAGACATGGGAGAAGACAAAGGTGGGAGAAGGAGGTGAAGATGGGAATAAGTGGAAAGGAAGATGGAAGGGGACAGGAAGGTGGAGGAAGGAGGCCGTGGGGTAGGCGGTGGTGGGAGGGAGAAACTAAAGGAGTACAAAAGAAAGCAAACAGCAACAAACCTGTTGATCCTTTCGTGGTTGTTTGTTATAGGGAAGGTTATAACTAACAAAAACTATTCTCTGAGTTAAGGACAAGGATGGAAGAGCAAGAAGGCTCCCAAGGAAGTGGAAACAGGAGACTGCGGAGGAGGTGGCGGTGGGGAGACGAGGGAGAGGATGATGATGTAGGTGGAGATACGGAGGAGGTGAAGAGAACGTGGAGGGGAGGTGAAGGATGAAGGTGGCTAAGATTAATGACTACCAACTCTACGAGGGTCAACAAGGCTGCCATTTAACTTTGGCTCAGTCGCAGTCTTCCTCTACAACGCCACCCTCAAGTATTACCAGTGGATTTAAGCCCCATTTATACTGCTGGGTGAAGAGGAAGTACGTAAAAATGTTCACTATTCTGACCGGCCCGAGAAACAAACTCTGGTTCTTTTGGTTGCCGGGTGGATGAGCTAACCACTACACCACAGACTTGCCCGAGGTGATGGTGGTGAGAAGGGAGAAGGGGGGTGATGGTGATGAGAGGGAGAAGGGAGGTGATGGTGGTGAGAAGGGAGAAGGGAGGTGATGGTGGTGAGAAGGGAGAAGGGAGGTGATGGTGGTGAGAAGGGAGAAGGGAGGTGATGGTGGTGTGAAGGGAGAAGGGAGGTGATGGTGGTGTGAAGGGAGAAGGGAGGTGATGGTGGTGTGAAGGGAGAAGGGAAGTGATGGTGGTGAGAAGGGAGAAGGGAGGTGGTGGTGAGAGGGAGAAGGGAGGTGATGGTGGTGTGAAGGGAGAAGGGGGGTGATGGTGGTGAGAAGGGAGAAGGGAGGTGATGGTGGTGTGAAGGGAGAAGGGGGGTGATGGTGGTGAGAAGGGAGGTGATGGTGGTGAGAAGGGAGAAGGGGGGTGATGGTGGTGAGAAGGGAGAAGGGAGGTGATGGTGGTGTGAAGGGAGAAGGGGGGTGATGGTGGTGAGAAGGGAGAAGGGAGGTGATGGTGGTGAGAGGGAGAAGGGAGGTGACGGTGGTGAGAAGGGAGATGATGGAGGTAATGACGGGAAGAAGGGAGGTGAGAAGGGAGGTGATGGTGGTGTGAAGGGAGAAGGGAGGTGATGGTGGTGAGAAGGGAGAAGGGAGGTGATGGTGGTGAGGAGGGAGAAGGGAGGTGATGGTGGTGAGGAGGGAGAAGGGAGGTGACGGTGGTGAGAAGGGAGATGATGGAGGTAATGACGGGAAGAAGGGAGGTGAGAAGGGAGAAGGGAGGTGATGGTGGTGAGAAGGGAGAAGGGAGGTGATGGTGGTGAGAAGGGAGAAGGGAGGTGATGGTGGTGAGAAGGGAGAAGGGAGGTGATGGTGGTGAGAGGGAGAAGGGAGGTGACGGTGGTGAGAAGGGAGATGATGGAGGTAATGACGGGAAGAAGGGAGGTGAGAAGGGAGAAGGGAGGTGTAGGGTGGGGGATGAGGGAGGGGAAGGAAAATGAGGTGAGATGGAGACAGATAGGAGGGAAATGGAGGTAAGGAATGGGACATGGAGAGAATATGAATAAAGTGATGGAAGGAGGTGAAGAAAGAGGTGAAAAAGATCAAGAGAGGTACGGAGAGACTGCAGTGAGAGGGAAGGAGTGTAGACGGTGTGTAGAAATAGACAGGGTAGATGAGGCAGGGGAGGGGAAGGGAGGAGGGGAGGGAAGGGAGGAGGGGAGGGAAGGGAAAAGGTTGCGATGCAGGTGGGCGTTGCTAAGATAAGAGGGGAGGGAGGAGGGTGGGGGGAGGGGAAGGGGAGGGGAGGAAGGCGGAAAAACTGAGTGAACGGGTTAAGAAGGGGAGGGGACGGAAAACGCGTAGATGGGGCGGGCGACTTGGCTGGTTTGGCACTGACCTCAGGTGTGGGGGAGGCTCTTGAGTGGGTTCGAGCCCCACTGACTACCAAAGAGTTTGTAAAATGAAAGTTCGCACGGCACTGCCAATACATATCTTCTTTTTCAACGTCTGTGGCCTGTGTCTGTCTCACTCTTTTTTCTTTTTTAACCTTCCTATGAACCCTTCGTAGGTGTGCAACTTAATGCACAGAAGAGAGGGAAGGAATGAAGGGGAAGGAGTGAGAGAGGGGGAAGGAGAAGAAAGGAGGGAGAGGAGTAGAAAGAAAGAGGAAGTGGAAAGGGAAGAAGAAAGCAAAGAGAGTGGATAGGGTGAAGGGGGTGGTGGTAAGGCAGGGACAAAAGTAAAGACTGTATGGTTAAAGAGAAAGAATGAAAAGAGAAAAGAGGAGAGGAGAGGAGAGGAGAGGAGAGGGGGAGTATTAAATGAACTGTAAATGGTAAGGGAGATGGTGAGGGCGGGGGTGGGGGAGATGGCGTGGGTGGGGGTGCTGGCTGGGTGTGGGCGGAAATGGTGAAAATAAATCAGATGGGGTGACCAAGAAAGATAAAAGAAGGAAATGAAGAGGACGGTGTGGGGGGGCGGGAGGAGGAGGAGGAGGAGGAGGAGGAGGAAGAGGAGGAAAGGTCGACAGGGATAGAAAGAAGCTGAGGAATGGAAGAGAGAAAGAGAGGGAAGAAAATGAGAAAGACAATGTATGAGGAGAGAAGAGGAGCGGATGAGAAGGGAATGGAAATGAGGGAAAGGCGGAAGAAAAATACGGAAAGGGAAGAACAGGGGGGGAGGGGGGGAAAGAAGAGGGAATGAGGGAAGAGAAGAGGATGAGGGGAGGAGAAGCAAGGCTGAGGCAAGGAGACCAGAGGATGAGAGGACGACTGGTGAAGAGGAATATGCCTTCTCGTCCTTTAATTCTGTTTTACTAGATTATTTTTCTTGGGTCAGGCTCGTTCTAGTAAAGGGGTAAAGGAAAGCAATAACCATACGTCGAACAAACTTGTGTGAGGATAAGAAGAATGGCAAATTAAAGATGTTAGTTTCGTGATGGCTCTGATTTTGACTTGGCTCTCTGTTCAACTGTCTCCCTTCATTTTCCTTATATTCTTAATCTGTATCCATCCGACTACCTACCGTATACAATCTACCTATTACCTACACGTACCTACTTTTCTGTCTACCTATCAGTATTCACTATGACCATTCACCTTCATCCCTCTTCAATACCCTCCCTCTTTCATTTTCCTCTTCCCTTCCCCTTTCTCTTCCCTGCCTTGTGGCCTATTCGACTGTTCCCTTCCCTTCCTTTCTTCGTCCCTTTTCTCTCGCCCTTCCTCTTCCTCCTCCCTCTTCCCTTTTCCCTTTTTCCTCCCTCCTTCCTCTCTGGTCCTAACCCGGTTCGCGTATAGCATCACAATTCACGAGTCGTTCTCATATATATTCACACGCACATACTTCACTTATGCACAAACTCACACACTAACAAGTTTATTAAGGCAATTGCTTAAGCCACCATAAACAGAGTAAGTCATGATATTAGCAAGAGAGTGTTAAAACCAAAAAAAGTGGCCCGAGTTGTTTACATTGGCTTGCGTTGGGAAGCTGACGAAGGGATGGCGAGTGTTTATAGAGAAAAATTGCAGTCACTTACATGGCCAAACGTATGATGAGAGCAAATAACGAATACTACTAAGGACACTATATAACCCAACGTAAACCACAAACAAATGACTGACTCGATTACTCTTAGGCTGGGACGGTAAAAGAATAAAATGGGATTAGTACTGAATTATATACAGAAAGAGAGCCAACAAATATTCCCAATAAGTCAATACTAATGTTAGAAATGAACTAAACGCGGACAGGGACCAACTAAGCACGGTACAAATCAAAGAAATACGCTGTTGCCTAAAAAAAAACAGGAAATAACCATAAATATAACAAAATAAACAATAATCCCCGAACGAACCAATAATTACGGCACAAACGACAGTAACACAGGGACTATCTCGGCCCCGGGAAGGTACGCGGCGGGAAAAGGGACTGTGCATATAAACATCGAAATAACACACTATGGTCGACATCACGCGTACCTACAGCCGAGGGTACAACGAAACATCAATGTGCGCAATCTATTAAGGCCACGGAATCCTCGGTAATATATTTGCGTTCGAAGTTTCAGTAAAGGAAGACAAAGAACGAACACCATACAGACAGCCGCCATTGGAGGGAGGGAGGGAGGGAGGTGGAGTCTGGGTACGGAAAAGTGAACCCTCCTCCTCCTCCTCCTCCTCCTCCTCTCCCTCCCCTCATTTCTCCACCTCCTCCTCCTCCTCCTCCTCCATTCCTGGCCCTCCCCTCCTCCTCTCCTCTACCTGCCACTCTATCTTAACCTCTCTCTCTCTCTAAATATTCTTATCTACGTAGCCTGCTATTTCAAGCGATATTCTCTCTCTCTCTCTCTCTCTCTCTCTCTCTCTCTCTCTCTCTCTCTCTCTCTCTCTCTCTAAGATCAAAGCGGGGTCTCCCTTGCCGAGGCATTGTCGCCACTCTTAAAAGTCTGCCTCTTGGTCTACACCACTTACTTCAACGCTAAGACAACGCTTCTACCACTTACTTCAACGCTAAGACAACCCTTCTACCACTTACTTCAACGCTAAGACAACGCTTCTACCACTTACTTCAACGCTAAGACAACCTTTCTACCACACATCAACGCTTCTACCACACATCAGCGCTCCTACCACACATCAGCGCTCCTACCACACATCAACGCTCCTACCACACATCAACGCTTCTGCCACATCAACGCTCCTACCACACATCAACGCGTCTACCACACATCAACGCTTCTACCACACATCAACGCGTCTACCACACATCAACGCTTCTACCACACATCAACGCTCCTACCACACATCAACGCTTCTGCCACATCAACGCTCCTACCACACATCAACGCTTCTGCCATATCAACGCGTCTACCACACATCAACGCGTCTACCACACATCAACGCTTCTACCACATCAAAGCTTCTCCCACACATCAACGCTCCTACCACACATCAGCGCTCCTACCACACATCAACGCTCCTACCACACATTAACGCGTCTACCACACATCAGCGCTCCTACCACACATCAACGCTTCTACCACACATTAACGCGTCTACCTCACATCAACGCGTCTACCACACATCAACGCTTCTACCACACATTAACGCGTCTACCACACATCAACGCTCCTACCACACATCAACGCTTCTACCACACATTAACGCGTCTACCACACATCAGCGCTCCTACCACACATCAACACTTCTACCACACATTAACGCGTCTACCTCACATCAACGCTCCTATCACACATCAACGCTTCTACCACACTTCAGCGCTCCTACCACACATCAACGCGTCTACCACGCATCAACGCTTCTACCACATCAACGCGTCTACTACACATCAACGCTCCTCCCACATCAACGCGTCTACCACACATCAACGCGTCTACTACACATCAACCCTCCTACCACACATCAACGCTCCTACCAGTTAATCTAGTACTAACACTCGTCGCTGCTACACTTGCATCAACACCACCACAACAAGCAAACTCGCAAAACTCAACGCTAACACTTAAATCAACGTCACCACCACCACAACTAACCACATCCACGCCAACGATATTACCACACACACACACACACACACACACGCACAAATACTGGCAATGGCAATAACCCCGCCCCACACACACACACCTGGCACACCGTGTAAACATAATGCCACAATCACCAAGAATTCACTTTTAAAAATCCGCCGACTCCACCGCATCCCCTAAAAAGAAAGAAAAAATAATAATTAATAAAATAACCCCGCGGTCTCTCACGTAAAAGGCGCCATTTTGGATCCAGCCCAGTCCGCGCTTACACTTGCGGCTTCTTAAGTATTTATTACCCATTAAGCTATACAAACGACATATATCTTCCTCCCCTCACCAGAAGAAATTCCGACAAAAAGCTTATGGTAAGTTGTGAGGGTGAGAGTGAGGGAGAAAGAGAGGGAAGGGAGGGGTAGGGGGAGGGGGATGGTGAGCGCGGAGTGGCTGGGGACGAGAGGCCAGAGAGACGGGCTGGGGACGCGCCGCCACTACCACATTGGCCAGACGGGAGAATGTGCTACGCTTCCTGCACTAGTACAAACATTATCCGGTTTTTCTATGAATGGGACGGTTAAGTTCTTATGACGTGGCAGGACAAACAAAAGGAGGCCTTAATTGAGGACTTGCCGGGCAGCGCAGGGACCTGGTGAATATTTAATGAAACTGCGGAGAGGGAGAAAGATGGTACTCGTTGCCATCCCAAGATCCTTCCTTTTCAGCTCCCTCCAGGCCAAACATTTTTCAGTTCAGTTCACGACTCTCCCGACTGCAATCCTCATTCTTTTGCAACGCCGCCAGATACACGCTATTTGACAAACTGTTGATCCTGATCGCTGCATTATATAGCTGTGAAAGGAATGGAGGAGAGGAGAGGTGAGGAGGAGGGAAGATACGGAGAGAGAGACGTGCGGCGGTGAAGAGGGATGACACACGGACATGAGGAAGGGAGGTTATGCAGGGAGAAGCAAGTATGGTACGTATGAGGGGAGGGGAGGGAGGAGGAGAGACTGGAGATGCGAGGATGAATGGAGAAACTGATACATACGGAGGTGGAGTGGGAAGAGGAGACACAGGGAGGGATGAAGGGAGAAGGGAGAGAAAGTGAGATACGGAGCGATAGGGAGACGAGAGGGGTAAAATATGGAGGGCAGTGAAAGATAATAGCAGAGAAGGTTGGGGAACTAAAGGGCAGTGAGAGGTGAGATAGAATGAGAAGGTATGGAGGTTGAGCGAGGAGAGGTGGAAGGCGGAGAGGGGTGATGTATGAAGGGGAGGGAGAGGAAGGGAGGGATGGGGGAGGGAGAGGAAGGGAGGGATGGAGGAGGGAGAGGAAGGGAGGGATGGGGGAGGGAGAGGAAGGGAGGGATGGGGGAGGGAGAGGAAGGGAGGAAGAGTAAGCCAGCTGTTTGCCGCCAGGGTTTGTGCCACCTAACAGCTCGGCCACCGCACCACACACACCCTACCCTACCCTACCTTACCCTCCCTACTCAACCCTGACTCCACAAACCCCAGCCTGCCCTCCCCTCCCCTGCCTTCTAAACACAGCCCGCCCTTCCCCCCTCTACCCTACTTGGCCTGCTGCCCTCTACCTTACCCTAGCCTACCCTGCCTTACCTCTACCCTACCTGGACTCCTGCCCTACCCTACCCTACCCCACGACACACTTCCAACGGGAAAAAAACGTATGTCTGAGCTATACATTCGGAAAGAGCCAGACGAAGCATTTTGAAAGTACTGTGCCTTGCTTAAATACCCGTACATTTTCAATTTTGCCATCATTATGAATGCGTGGGTACTGGAAATTACCAAACATCACTAAACACACGCAGACACACGCCATACACCCATTTTCACCCATCTTACTGACCTCTGCGAGCTAAACAGCCCTCGGGGTGAAGGAGTTAAGTATAATAATATAATATACTTATTGTGTTAACAGTACCTTACGTCCCTGTCCCTGCCATCCCCCCGTCCCTTGCCTTTGCCTCTATCATATCCTTCCCCTGTGCATACTGTGCCTGGCCCCCTGCCCACTGCACGTCCACAACCTACCGTCTGTGTGTGTGTGATGCCAGGGTCACTACTACCCCACCTGACACCCTCACACCACATCACGTCACACTCGTACACGTTGTATTTGTGTGTATAAATGCATACATATTATATATATATATATATATATATATATATATATTAATATATATATATATATATATATATATATTACACACACTTTGCATACACCTATACTCTCTCTCTCTCCCGTCTCTCTCTCTCTGGCAACTATCTCTTCCAAGGTCTGCATGTGACGTGTGTTACGCACGCAGTATCATCTCTGTTAATGTCGAATACATTGCATTCACTATATGACTAATAGGATTCCGGTCCCAGCAGCCAACAACTACATCAAGTTCCGTACATTATGCCATCCTGTAGCGCAGAATTTTCTCATAACTGATACTGACACTGTTACATCATCACAAACTAAGAACAGGCGTTGTGATATGGTTATCAATATTACTTATCTCATTTAATTTATCTCATACTAAACCACTCACATAATATATAACGTAACCGAGACGAAGATGTCTCCAACATGCATGTCGGGTCTACGGGTTAACGTATCGAGCCTTGTCGGTGCAGGGATGTAACTATTCGTGTGTGCGGACGGGGTGACTCATTTTGGCACACACGTAATTTTAACATCCTTGTGCTTCAGCCAGTGAATCAGGTGACGCAGTGTTTTCTTTTATTCTATTTTATTTAGCTTGGGTGGGATCTCTTGCAGTGATGGGGCAAATGAAGACTGTATCTAATCCTTCCCGCTGCAAAACGCTCAAAAAGGCAATTATGATAATCGCGGGGTAGAACAGACGGCAAGCCCTCGTTGACTGCGGATACTTGTGGAACGCCTATTGATATTAGATCTGATTAGCCTGCATCTTATAGCACAAAAAGCGGTCAGCCACGATAATAGAGGTTGAACACGCTTTACACCCGTCCCCAGTGATTATATTACCCAGAACATCATTTTCTCTGTACAGTACACCCAGCCGACCAACCTGTTCCTGCAGAAACTGGTTGTTGGGACTCCACGCCATCACTGCACCACTACAAAAATAATGGGAATTTTTAACATTCACCTTTATGGGTCTTTACATTTATCGTATTATTGATGACCGTGTGCAAAATCATCGGCTCAATATTACTCTGAAGCTGGTCTAAATCAATCCGCACTGTTGATCCCCTCTTTCTGGTGCTAATTCCTACTGATTTCGACAAGGCAGATTAGTCCACACATCTACCACAGCCAAAATTGCAACTGCGGTGCTTAATTTGCCTGGATGACAAGAATATGCACCCAACAAACATCGCCCAATTCTACGACACGCGGCTGGCGAACTTTAGACCTTTCTCATTGCTATCCTTTTCTCATACACGCTGTTTGGATCTTTATTAGAATGTTTCATCCCTTTCTACGCACTCATATGTACCCCTATAACCCTACTGCAGTTCTCGGAGCAAACAGGCGAGAGGTACGGACACATTACCCAAAGGTCTCACTCCTGGTCGGCCGAGGCGCTGGGCTGCGGATCGAGTATTACTTCCGTTTACACGACCGTCAACCACTTTGTGTGACATTAACAAAACGCCTGCGGTACATAGTGTCAGCCATGGAAGCACCTGACTGATAAATACGCTGCTGAACAAGTAACATTTGCATAACACCTCACGAATGTAATCTCGTTCTTACAACCCTTTCACTACGATGACGACATTCCTACTTTGTTCCGATCATCCTTAAGTCGCGGCGTTCTCGGATTAGAGAGACTATAGGAGCAATTTTCATCAACCCCTTCCTTTTGTATTGTGTTGCATATTTGGTACACTAGACGATTAAGCACATGATGGTCCTCTCGCAGTAAAGGGGTTACGGTTTCCTGTATGCGTCATAAACACTCTTGACTCTGGTGTTATTTCCCAAGTACCACAACACAGACAGACAGATCCACACACCAGCATTTGTTTTTGCCGAAATAACAAACAGATTTCTTTTCTTGTCCCTCGAATAAAGAAAGATACATAAATAAACATATAAATTCGCGAAGCACTGGGGCTATGATTCACAAACCACCATGTCGTAAGTACGCTGTCTTTTTGCAGGCGGCACAATACACGAGGGAAGCCTACATGTGGACGCTCCTTCCTGCAAAACAAAACAATTCTTAGCACTTCTCTCGCAGCTAAGATTTTCAAGATCCCGCCAAAAGAATCAATAAACGTGGACGATTCTACACTCAAAACAATAAACATGTACGATTCTACACTCAAACAATAAATATGTACGATTCTACACTCAAAACAATAAACGTGGGACGATTCTACACTCTCCTGCCTCCATAAAAGCCAGTAATATTTAGGACGGGGAGCTGATAAGTGTCCATGTAAGAATCTCGACTCGAACCTATTCAATTTTTCCCTGATCGCATCCACTCCTACGCCAAATATAAACCGCGACAATGTTATCAACGGGTGCATGTGAAGCCTTGCCTGGTCGCTCCCAGTATCTCAAGCCTGCCAGCGCCAAAGCAGAATAACTTTGAAAACAGGGAGACGGAGAAGCGAGATTTAGCATTTTCGGAGAGCCTGACCTGTGACCATTTTAAAATACTTTAGCAAAAATTATATGCAAGTTAACCCATCAAATTTTCACTTAATCATTCCTCCAATGTTTCCTGAGTGACTACCAAAATTTTAAACATTACAGACGGTATTTTGGGGGGGGAGCGGTTCATAACGGGGAGCGGTGGACATCAAAATACTTCGCAGCCTCCTGGACATCAAAACACGTGGCTACTACGGGCTCGTTTAATATCAAGGTCACACACGCACTGACGCAACGCACACGCGGAAGCACAGAACTGGGTCGCCTTTGTTGATCCCGCTCCAATGCACAACTATTGCCTTTTTTGTTACTCGTCGGTCTGAATACATCGTTTTTTCTTGAAGCATTTGACCATTACTTTGTTATGGAAAAATACATGATATCTTCGCAAAATACGTACATGAGGGATGTTATTTATTTATTTATTTTTTTTTTTTTTGAAGAGGAAAGGACAGGCGTTACCTTGATCGTAGCTAAGGGTGACTTGCCTCTTCGTCCTGAGTAACGCGATTATTTTTTTGCCCAGTTTAAACGTTGGAGGCAGCTGGGAATGCGACCAAACTCACTGGAGACCATCCTTCCCAACAAAACTGGGTGGGGAGACAGAGAAACGCGGCTGATGAGGGAGTTACGGGGTCTGGGTGAGGGAGAGGACGCAGGGGAGGGTGGGGACGTAGAGGAGGGTGAGGGCGTTGGCAAGGGTGAGGAATGGTGAGGGCCTGACGGTGGGTGAGTGAATGGTTTGCGACGGGACAGGAAGAGCGACAGGGTAGGGGTGGCGGCTGGCCTGGATGTGGTGTGACAGGGGTGGTGTGGCAGGGGTCCAGGTGAGGGAGTGACGGTGTGAGTTAGATGACAGCAGGTCGCGGGACAAAAGGTGTGAGCGAGAGAAAGAGAGGATAAGGAAGGGGAGGCAGTGAGGCTTACCCTGCATATCATCGACCAGGGGGGTGGGGGGTACAGTGTGTGGATTCAGGGCAAAGAGGTCGTGTGAGAGAGGGTGTGAGGACGACTGTGAAGGACAAGGCTGGCGTGATGATGTACGGCGGTGCGTGTACTGTACCTGTATGTGTTCCAGCAGTGAGGTGGCGGGGTCCAGTACCAGGTTACAGTCCCGCCAGCGGCACACGTCACTCGGCTCCTTCTTCTCAGGCGCGGGGAACCGTACCGTGGGCGTTGGCGTTGAGGTGCCGGAGGAGGGAGCGGAGGACCCGACGGAGCTGCTCCGACTCTTGCTGGGAGCGGGGGTGATGGGGGCGGGAGTCGGCGAGGACTTGGCGGAGCAGCGGGCCGCCGTGGGGGACAGAGGGGGCTGCTGGCCGCCCCGGGGGGAGAGGGGCGGCGCCCCCACATCACAGCTCCAAGATAAGTCCTGAGTTGGGTGAGGGAATCCCTGAGTGGCACGCTTGGCGGCGGTGTGGGCGTGGGCATGGGCGTGGGTGTGGGTGTGGTTGGGGGGGCAGGCGTGCGGCAGGGTGAGGGCGAGGCGTGGTGATGACGGTGATGCTGGTGATGGCGATGGTGGTGGTGGTGGTGTGATGGTGTCCACCACATTATTGTTGGTGTGCAGCTCTGCCTTCCGCCGTTCCTCCCCGCTGGCCGTCCGCACCCGCAATCCGTTGACCCGCACCGCGCCGTTCACCCGCCCCTTCACGCCCCCGTTGAACACCTTCACACCGTTCTTTCCTACTAGGTGCCCCACGCCGTTCTGCACCGCGTCCTTCACTACACCGTTGTTTCTGTGTGGGGGGCGCCGCTCCCCCGCCTCCGCCGCGGCCAGCCCGGTAAGGCGGTGCAGCAGGTCGGCCGCCTCGCCGTTGACGCAGCCGTTGAGGTGGGTCACGCCGTTGACGGGAGGCGGCGACGAGGCCCGGGCCAGTTTAGGGCGCCGGTCGCCGCCCACGCTGCTGTCCTCCCCCGCCCGCTTACGGTCATGGGCGGTCTGGACGCGGCGGCGGCGCAGCGCGGGATCGTGCGGCGCTGACCGGCGTGTGGTGCGCAGCGGCAGGGCGTGGTGGTCAGGCGGGCGGTCCTTGTGTGGCGAGTGGCCCATCTGGCCGCCGCCCCCGGGGCTGAACCGGCCCATCAGCTGGTCGCCCTCGTGCCCGCCCTTCCGCCCCACCCGCACGCCCGAGCCATCATTGGGCGCCATGCACGTCACCGAGGCCCCATGACAGGCAGGCGGCGGGGGCGTGGTGGGCGGGGCCGCGGCCGTGGGCGTTGGGGGGCGCGGGGGGCAGCAGTCCTCGAGGTCCTCGGGGCGGGGCGGCGGAGAACTGGTCAGTGACGAGCACGGCGACGACGCGCTCCACTCCCCACCAACGCCACTGTGGGGGAGAGAGAGGCAGGGTTAGACGTATACCCACAGCACAGCATTACATCACTACACATTACATCACCACACAGCACATTACATCACCACACAGCACATTACATCACCACACAGCACATTACATCACCACACAGCACATTACATTACATTACATTACATTACATTACATTACACCTAACCCCTACCACGCCGCTGTAACACACACAAAGCCACAATATTAGTATCATTACAACATGTACTCTGTATTCTCAGGCTCCGTGTCAACTGTCTACAGGCATCACCTTTACACATGTCACCTCTACCCATGTCACCTCTACCCATGTCACCTCCACCCATGTCACCTTTACCCATGTCACCTTTACCCATGTCACCTCCACCCATGTCACCTTTACCCATGTCACCTTTACCCATGTCACCTTTACCCATGTCACCTCCACCCATGTCACCTCCACCCATGTCACCTTTACCCATGTCACCTCCACACATGTCACCTCTACCCATGTCATGATTCTGTCACGCAGGCTCCTGTATGTGCCACGTCAATGAAAGTCTCGCTTATACGTAAATGCACATCCCATCACCATCATCATCATCATCAACAACCATCATCATTTTGACTTTTCAACCACCTGTCTATAAATAACATCTATACTTTCTCCTGTATATATATATTTTAATACATATTTCCACAGCTGTACCGTATTCTATCCTGACTACTGACTTTCCTTTTTTTTTTAATGGACACGCAAAACTGTCAAAGGAAAAAAGCAATAACACATACACTAAAAAAAAACACCATGAAGGGAGTAATAGCGATGTAATTTATCTATCTATCTATCTATTTTTTTATTTATGAGAGAGAAAGAGAGAGAGAGAGAGAGAGAGAGAGAGAGAGAGAGAGAGAGAGAGAGAGAGAGAAACCTGATGGCGGAATAGTGGACTACATTTAGGGTTGACAAAAAAAAAGAATGGAAAAAGGGCGGCCCTGCCACATCCCAACATTCAACCCTGTCTCCTGTTCAGTAATTTACCAGCAATTTCGCAAACAAACAGACAAACGAGGGTATAAAAGAGAGAGAGAGAGAGAGGCACGCCCTATGTGTACGAGGTGGGTGGAGGAAAAGGAAGGGAGAGGGATAATGAGAGGGAGGGAGGGAAGGGAAGGAAAAGTGAAACTGGGAGAGGATGGCATTAGAAGGAGGGAGGTTAAGTGAGGGAAGAGGAGGAAGGGAGAAGGACTACTGGAGAGAGGGAGAGAGGGAGATAAGTGAAGAGGAAGGGAATGGAGATGATGGAGGGAGGGAGGGAGAGAAGAGGAGAGACAATAAATGAAGATGGAGGAGAATGAGTGAGGGAGAGGAAAGATGAGATGAAAGTGTGGAGGTGATGGAGGGAGAGAGGACTGAAAAAAGGAAGAAGGGTCAGAAATGCAGGGGGTGGGAGCGAGGGTGAGAGAGGAGAGGCGAATTAAAAGGGTAAGAGAAAGAGTGAGGGAAGGAGACTGGGGTGAGGATGAGAGGGTGAAAGGGAGGAAGCAGAAAGGGTGAGAAGGGAGGACGAGGCAGGGAGAATAGGGAAGAAAAAAAGATAAGAGAGTGGAGGAAAGAGTGAGAGAGGGGAGGAGGAAAGAGTGAGAGAGGGGAGGAGGAAAGAGTGAGAGAAGGGAGGAGGAAAGAGTGAGAGAAGGGAGGAAGAAAGAGTGAGAGAAGGGAGGAGGAAAGAGTGAGAGAAGGGAGGAGGAAAGAGTGTGAGAAGGGAGGAGGAAAGAAAGACAGGGTGGAGAAGAAAGGGTGAGAGGGAGGAGAAACGGAGAGGGAGGGGGTGAATAAAATGTGAAAGAAGGGAGAAGTAGGAAGGGTGAGAGACGGGAGGAGGGGGAATGAATGAAAGTGGGGAGAGAGGTGAGGAGAAAGGGTGAGAGGCTGGAGAAAAGAGTGAGGGAAGGGGTGGGGAGAGGGAGAGAATGGCTGGAGAGAGTAAGGGAGGAAGTAGAGTAGTGTGGGGGGGTAGGGAGGGGGTACGTAGAAGGAGGGGAGGGGGTGGGGGTAGGAAGAAGAGGGAGGGGAAGGAAGTGAACAATTACCCCTACTCCCCCCCACCCCAGGCAACGCTGTACTGTTCTCTCCGTCGCTCTCACGCACACCCCAAACTCTCCCACGTCATCACAAACATCACCACAATCATCACTAACACCACATATATCATCACTATCACCACCACATATATCATCATTATCACCACCACAAATATCATCACTATCATCCCAAATATCATCACTATCACCACAAATATCACTATCATCATCACAAATATCATCACTATCACCACCACAATTATCATCACTATCATCCCAAATATCATCACTATCACCACAAATATCATCACTATCACCAACAACACAAATATCATCACTATCATCACAAATATCATCACTATCATCACCACAAATATCATCACTATCATCACCACAAATATTATCACTATCACCACCACAAATATCATCACTATCACCACCACAAATATCATCACTATCATCACCTCAAATATCATCACTATCATCACCACAAATATCATCACTATCATCACAAATATCATCACAATCACCACCACAAATATCATCACTATCACCACCACAAATATCATCACTATCATCACCTCAAATATCATCACTATCATCACCACAAATATCATCACCAACAACACAAATATCATCACTATCATCACAAATATCATCACTATCACAACCACAAATATCATCACTATCATCACAAATATCATCACTATCACCACCACAAATATCATCACTATCACAACCACAAATATCATCACTATCACCACCAACACAAATATCATCACTATCATCATCACAAATAGCATCACTATCACCATCACAAACATCATCACACTCATCATTGTTACCATCATCATCATCATCATCAGTATTACCACCATCACATGCATCACCATCACCACAAATATCACCACTATCACCATCACAATCATCATCATCAATATCACAAGCACAAAATTATGTATTTGTATATCATCACCACTACCATCATCATTAGCGCTCACTATCATCACCATCAACGCAAATCACCATCATCACCGCAAACACCAGCCTATCATCACAAACACCACTATCACCACCATTACCAAGACACACATCACCACCACCATCACTATCATCATCACCCGCATCACTGTTATATTACTACCGCTATCACAGTCATCACAATATCATCAATGATCACCACCATCACCACAAACATCATCACAATAACTACCTACAGCCAAACATCATCACTAGACACTATCACCACTATTTTTATCAAGCCTAAACCATTATCATCACCTCACAACACCTCATCACTATTATTACTATCAAATTCACCACCACCACCATTAACCTCTCTCTCTCTCTCTCTCTCTCTCTCTCTCTCTCTCTCTCTCCATTAACCCTTTCAATACGAGTGGTCTTTGCTACACTAAATAATCTGATAGACTGAAAGATAAACAGGGTAGTAATCACCATTATCATCACTATCATCACACTCGCATAATCGGCACACATCACTATCACCACCATTATCACAGTCAATATCATCACCACAACCACCATCACCACCACAACCACCATCACCACCACAACCACCATTACCACCATAACAACCATCACCATCATAACAACCAACACCACCACAACAACTATCACCACCACAACAACCATCACCACCACAACACCCATCACCATCACAACAATCATCACCACCACAACAACTATCACCATCACAACAACCATTACCACCACCACAACAACCATTACCACTACAACAATCACCACCACAACAACCATCACCACTACAACAATCACCACCACCACCACAACCATCACCACCACAACAACCACCATCACCACAACCACAACAACCACCATCATCACAACAACCACCATCACCACCACAACAACCACCATCACCACCACAACAACCACCATCACTACCACCATAACAACCACCATCACCACCACCACAACCATCACCACTACAACAATCACCACCACAACAATCATCACCACCACCACAACCATCACCACCACCACAACAACCACCATCACCACAACCACAACAACCACCATCACCACAACCACAACAACCACCATCACCACCACAACAACCACCAACACCACCACAACAACCACCATCACTACCACCATAACAACCACCATCACCACCACCACAACAACCACCATCACAACGACAACCATCACCACCACAACCACCATGACCACCACAACAACCATCACCATCACAACGACAACCATCACCACAACAACAACCATCACCATCACAACGACAACCATCACCAACACAACCACCATCACCACCATAACAACCATGACCACCACAACATCCATGACCACCACAACCATCATCACCACAACAACCATCACCACCACAACGACCATCAATGCCACAACAACCACCATCACTATTACAACCATCACCACCACCACAACCATCAACACAACAACCATCATCACCACAACAACCATCATCACCACAACAATCATCACCACCACAACCATTACCACCACAACAACCATCATCACCACAACAACCATCATCACCACAACAACCATTACCACCACCACAACCATCACCACCACAACAGCCACAATCACCATCACCACCACAACAATCACCATCACAACCATCACCACTAAAACAATCACCACAACAACCACCATCACCATCACAACAACCATTATCACCACAACCATCACCACCACAACAACCATCACAATCACCATCACCACCACAACAACCATCACAATCACCATCACCACCACCATTCAGTCATCTCAATTATCACCACTAAACTCACTGACCTTCCTTACACCTCCACCATCCCCAACACCACAACACTCACCACAAGCCTTCCTAGCATCACCACACCTATTCACAAACTGACAAATTCCCTCGTGTTCCAACGGTGTAAGATTCAGCATTGTCCTTGTAGAAATACTGCTTGGTGGAAAGATGTAATAATTCCCACCTCGGACAATTATCAAGTATGGACCCTGTTAAAAGAGGCGGGTCTAAGTCGGGCAGAAATCGTTGCCTCTTCGCGGTAAACCTATCCACACGCGAGCACACTTCTTTCATTTAAACTTTTACCGGCGTTTTGGTACAGACACACACTCTGTCCTTCCTGCAAAAATAAGAAACACACACACACACACACACACACACACACACACACAATCACAAGAACTGGCAGTGTGTAAATCCGGTGTCTAGCTCTGTGTATACATTCTAGGTGTAAATTTTGAGTACAGTGAAATCTACGGAATGTAATACCCAAATTTCACTAACAAGTCCATAACATGATAAGTGGGGTGGTGATGGATGGTGTGACTCTCTCTCTCTCTCTCTCTCGTCTGTCCGCTTCTGCCCTTATCTCTTCAACTCCCCCCACCCTCAATATGCACCCTCTACTCGAGCGGGGACTCTGAATACCATCACATCGACGCCCACACCTACCTACTTACCTGTACCTACCTACCGTACCTGCCTACCTACCTATCGAACCCACGTAATCGATACTAACAATCCCGTAAGTACCCCAAAGAAACATGATTCAGGAGAAGCTAAGAAGAACAGCCACTCGTACGCACATCTTAAAATAATATTCGTTTTTAACTCAATATTCGTAACTAATAAATTCATAGTAGGCTTTCACCTCAAACGAAATTCATCTGTATCCTAACAATAACATTCGTAAGTAAAAAAATGTTAGAAGATTCGTAAGTACACCCCTAAAAATGTTCTTAAGTTCTTTTCCTAAAATTATAATTAGCAAAATCTGTTTTTATATGGTTTTTTATACGAGGGGGGGTTTGTGTGTGTGTGTGTGTGTGTGTGTGTGTGTGTGTGTGTGTGTGTGTATCTTGATCTTCTTATATATTCACCCGTTTTCTTTCTATCTCTTCGTCTTTCATCTTACACACCTCCCTTTACTGGTCCACCAACGCCCTCCCACCACTCCCTTCCTCCCTCTTTCCCTCCCTTCCCTCCATTGCTCCTCACATCCCTCCCTCCTCCCCCTACCCCTCGCTCATTCTTCCCCCTCCCCTCTTCCTGCATCGTATTACTCTTTGTTTCCTTTATTTCACTCTTTCTCTCCCCCTCCCCCCCCTGCCCCTCCTCTCCTCTTCACTCCATCAAAAGTCACATGCATTCTATTCCCTCCCTCCCCCCCATCCCCGTCCCTCCTCCAATCCCCCTCAAGTACCACTGTTCCTACTAAACTATCCCCCATCCACCGCCCTGCCCCATCCCATCCCATCCACCGCCCTGCCCCATCCCATCCCATCCAACAACTTTCCTGCCCCATCCCATTCCAACGTACCCTGTCCCCATCCCACCCCTCCTAGCCGTCAATCAGCTCCCGCCCTCCGCCCCCCCCCCCGTCCCCCGCAGAGTCCCATTCCAAGTCTTTTTTTCCCCACCCCGCCCGAATTTTCCTCCTGCCCCGCCCCGCCCCACCCTGCGTGACATCTTCGTGCCGCACCCCCACCACGCCCCGCCCCGCCCCACCCGTCGGTAATGCAACGACACCTGGACATGAATAATAAAGAAGCTGGGGACGTTGGTGGGGACAGGAAGGAGGGGGCTGGGTAGGGGAAGAGGGGAGGGGGCACCAGGGGAGAGGGGCACGGGCGTCAAGCTTTTGGTTCCTGCTCTGCATAAAAAAATAAGACTGTGGTGAGGAAGGCCTGACAGAAGAGGGGAGGGGAGGGGACGGGAGGGGTGGAAGGGGCTTGGCGGGTGAGGGGAGAAGGGATGGTGCCTGTGTGTCGAGGGGGAGGGGGGGCGGGGGAGATGGGGGGAGGGGAATGGCTGGGTGTGGTGGTGTGGTGGGGGTGGTGGAGGAGCCGGTGGGATGGCGGGGGTGGGGGTGGGGGTAAGAATAGGTTTAGGGGTCGCCAGGCAACTAGGTCGCTCTGGTGTCAACACAGCCAAACAGGACAAGGTCAGGAAGGGGTGGAGTGGGGGTGGTGGGGGTGATAGTTGTCGTGGTGGTGGTGGTGGTGGTGGTGGTAGCTGTGGTGAGGCTGGTGGTAACTGATGTGGTGATGGTTCTAGTGGTGGCTGTGGTGGTGGTAGTGGTGGGGATGATAATTGTTTAGGCAGCTGTGTGGTGGTGGTTGTGGTTATGGTGGTGGTAAATGATGTGCTATTGGTTTTAGTTGGGGTAGTTGTGGTGTTGGTGATTATAGTTGTGGCTGGGGTGGTGATGGTGCAAGTGTGATGATCTGGGAGGTTCCTGTGGCAGTTTTAGCAGTGATGGTGATGGTGGTGATGGCTGTGGTGACTGTGGTGGTGGTAGTAGGAACATACGTGGTGGTCGTGGTAGTGATGATTGTGGTAGTTGTGGGGGTGGTGGTAGTTGTCGCTGTAATGGTAGCGACAGAGAGGCTATGGTAGTTAAGGAATCGTATCTATCAGGGGTAGCGGTGAACAATGGGACACACACACACACACACACACACACACACACACACACACACACACACACACACATACACACACACACACACACACAATTCTCTCTCCCTCTCTCTCTAAATACCAACAACAACGACAATGACAAGACACTAAGATAAATGATAATAATAATAATAATGAAAATAACAATACCGAATAATAATTAATAATAATAATAATAATAATAATAATAATAATAACAACTTTCCACCCAGACAGGAATGGCAAAAGCCTCTCTCTAAACACCCCGCCTTCCTGTTAGTGGGGGGAGGGGGAGATAAGGGGGGGAGGGAGAGAGATAAGGAAGAGGGAGGGAGGGAGAAAGGGAGCCAGGGAGACGGGAAACGAGGGAGATATATTGGGAGGAAAATGGTATGAGGGGGGGGAGGGGGGAGGGAGGAAAGGGGGGTGGGGGGGAAGGTAGGGGAAAGGCGGTGGAAAGGGAAAGGGAAAATGAGGCGTTGAAAAGAGGGGATAAAAGGGGAAGGGGGGGGAGTATGGAGAAGGGGGAGGGAAAAGGGAGGGGGAGGGGAGGAAAAGAGGGATGGTGGCGGGGGAAGAAGGAAAGGAATACTAAGGAAGACACAGGAAGAAAGACTCGAAATGAAGTGGAGGTAAAAAGAGGTGTGAGGTGAGAGAGAGAGAGAGAGAGAGAGAGAGAGAGAGAGAGAAGGAAGTGAGGGGAATGGTTGGCTGATGAATGAAAAAACAAAGAGGGGAACGAAAGAGGGAAGGTGAGGGGAGGGGGAGGGGGAGCAATGGGAGAGAGCGAGCAAAGGGTGATGGAGAATGTTTTGTGTGTGTGTGTGTGTGTGTGTGTGTGTGTGTGTGTGTGTGTGTGTGTGTGTGTGTGTGTGTGGAGGAGGAGGAGGAGGAGGAATGAAAAAATGGGATAAAGTTGAACCAATCAAGACCTCCGCCACATCTGCACTCACACCACACCACACCGCACCACACCTTATAACACAATGCCATCACAACACTCATTTTCACCACTAGCACATCACCAGCCATCATCATCATCATCATCACTACTCACCACAAACCACCACCCATCATCATCATCATCATCACCATCATCACTACTCACCACAACCTACCACCCATCATCATCATCATCATCACTCATTCTGTATCGTTCCCAGTCATCACCATCCCATCACGTCCACTCTCACGCATGCCTTCATCACCAAATCACCTTCATCATCATCACTACACCACTAGACACACACATTCACTATCGCCATCATCATTCTCTCTCTCTCTCTCTCTCTCTCATATTCTTCAACTGGTGAGCAAAACTGAGGAATGTGAGTCAGACTTAATATGAACGATAACTGGAAAGAGAGAGAGAGAGAGAGAGAGAGAGACGGGGGGGAGGGGGCATGAACACCGGAGCAGTAAATTAACTTAGCATTTCTCTCTCTCTCTCTCTCTTTCTCTCTCTCTCTCTCTCTCTCTCTCTCTCTCAAATTAAAGTGAGCGCTATAAAGGAGTGATCATGTCTGAAGAGGCCTCGGAGACCAGGTGAAGGAAGGAAGGAAGGACGGAAGAAAATGGCAAACAGGAAGGAAGGAAGGACGGAAAGAAGGAAGGAAGGAAGGACGGAAAGAAGGAAGGAAGGTAGGAAAGATGGAGGGATAGAAGAAAGAAAGGGAAGCAAGAAGATAGGAAGGAAGAATGGCCAGCAGGGAGGAAGGATGGAAGAAAGGCAAGCAGCAAGGAAGACAGGAAGGAGGGAAGAAAGGCAAGCAGGAAGGAAGGATAGAAGGAAAGAAAGAAAGAGTGATATAAGAGATGGGTGGAAGGCAGTAACAAGAAAATAGAGTGAACATGAGAGTGAGTGATTGAAGAATGGTGGGGAGGGGAGGGGAGGGGAGGGGAGGGGAGGGGAGGGGAGACAAAGAAAAGAGGGAAGGAAAATGAATGAGAGAGAGAGAGAGAGAGACTTACCAACCCCCTCCCCCTCTCTAATTTACTGTCTATACAAAGAATTAGGAGGAATCAGGGGAGAGAGAGAGAGAGAGAGAGAGAGAGAGAGAGAGAGAGAGAGAGAGAGAGAGAGAGAGAGAGAGAGAGCAAAATGGAAATGTTCGGGATGGATCGATGGAAAGGGAAGAAATGAAAGCAGGAGGAGGAGGAGGAGGAGGAGGAGGAGGAGGAGATGAAGAGAGTAGGAAAGAGATAGATGGGGAAGGGAGGACGGAGGGAAAAAGAAAGGAGAGGTGGAGAGAAAAAAAGAGAAGAGGGGAAAGGAGACAGACAGGAGGAGGAAAGAAGAAGAGAGAAAAAGAGAGGAGGGAGGAAAGAGAAGGGGAGAGAGGAAGAGAGAAGAGGGGGAAATGCGAGAGAAAGGGAGGGAAGGAGGGGGGGAGAGAGGGAGAGAGAGAGAGAGAGAGAGAGAGAGAGAGAGAGAGAGAGAGAGAGAATAACAGGGAAAATTTTGAAGCCGATTATTAGGATCTATAAGGAAAAAAATATGCAAAAAAAAGAGGAAGACTAGAAAAGAAGAGAAATAAGAGGAAAAGAGGAGGAAGAGAGGGGGAGAAAGAGGAGGTAAATAAGAGGGGAAAAAAAGAAGAGGGGATGGTATGAAGAGGGGGTAAGAGGAGGAGAAGAGGTGAGGGAAGGGAGAAGGGAGAGAGAGGAAAATCAAGGAGGAAAAGAGGAGGAGGAAAAGGGAAGAGAAAATGGAGAAGAAAGAAAGGGGAAAGATTGGAGAAAGAAGAGAAAGACAGACGAAAGAAGGAAAAGAAAAAAGAGAAAGACAAAAGAAGAGAAAGGCAGAAGAAAGGAGAGAAAGAAAAAAGAGAGGAGAAAGAAAAAAGAGAGGAGAAAGAAAAAAGAGAGAAAAGAGAGTAAGAAAAAGAGAGAGACAGAAGAAAGAGTAAGAAAAGAGAAAGACAGTAAAAAGAGGAGAAAGAGAAAAGAGAAAGACAGCAGAAAGAGGAGAAAGAATAAAGAGGAGAGTGAGGGTAGAATGGAAAAAAGAGAGGAAGAGGGGATAAAGGAGGGGAGAGGGAGCTTTAAGAATCTGCTGATGACGACGTACTCAGCGAGGGGAGGAAACTGGAGGGGGAGAGGGGAGTGGGGAGGAGTGGGGAGGCGTGGAGAGAGGGAGAAAACAGAGGAAAGATGCGAGGGTGGGATGGAGAGAGAGAGAGAGAGGAGTGGGGGTGTGGGGAAGAGAGCGTGGTGGAGAGAGTAGGATCCCCCCCAATAAAAAGGAAAGAGAGGGGGGGCAGGGAGTGGAGGGAAAAGAGAGAGGAAAATGGGTGGAGAGAGAAAATTAGATTAAAGAAGATGAAACGAGAGGAGCGGAGAGGAGAGGAGTGGAAAGGAGAGGAGAGGGAGGGGAGAGGAGAGGAGAGGAGAGAAGAGATTGGAGAGGAGAGGGGAGAATAAGGAGGGGAGAATAAGGAGGGGAGAGAGAAGAGAGATGAAGAGGGAGGGAAGAGAGAGGAGGAGAATGTGCTGAAAGGATTGACGATGAGGGAAAAGAACAGTAGTAAGGGAAGGGAAGGGAAGGGAAGGGAAGGGAAGGGAACGGAAGGAAAGAAGCGAGAAGAGGAATGAACAGAGGAGGTGGTGATAAAACCGGACGAAGAGCAGAGACGAGTGACTGACGTGAAAGACGAGGCGGAGAGGGGAAAAGAGAATGAACACGGGGGAGGTGAGGGGGAGGGGGAAGGGGGGAGGGGAGGGGAGAGGGGGAGAAAGAGAAGAGTAAGAGAATGAGAGCGGGAGGGAGTGGAAGAGAGAGAGAAGGAGAGGGTGGATTTTGCGAGAAGAGAAAGGGGTAATGTAGGGAGGGAGGAAATGTGGAGAATAAATTATACAGGGTGGGGGAGTGAGGGAGAATGCGATGAGGAGGGAGAGGGAGAGCGAGACGGGCTAGGGAGGGGGAAGGGAAGGTAAAGGGGTACGAGAGAGAGAAGGGAGAAGGGGAAGAGAGAAGAGAAAGGGAGAAGAGAGAAGGGAAAGGGAGAAGAGAGAAGGCAAAGGGAAGGGGGAGGGCGAGGGGGAGAGGGGGATGGAGGAGAAAGAGGAGGAGGAAAGGAGGAAGGGATGAAGGAGAAGGGGACAGAAGGAGGGGGAGCGAAGGGGGAGGGAGGGAGGGAGGAAGGGTGATTATGAAAGGGCACTAACAAAGAAAGGAAGAGGTCAGAATGGAGAAGAGAGGGGGGAGTGGATAAAGAGAGCGGAGAGAGAAGAAAGAGAGCAGACAGCGGATAAAGAACACGAGAAGGAAAAAAACCCAGGCTATAAAATGAAGCACGTGTTATTAAAAAGAGCAAAATGAAGGCGATGAGATAAAGAAAAGCGCCTGAACTTTATTGCAAGATTACCCCTCTCACGATACACGCAACTCTAGCACCTTCTTCTGCTCCTATAAATGCCACATGACTTTGCTGAGCTGAGGGTAAAAAAAAAGATGTGATTTTGAGTGGAATTAGGACCCTGAAATTCTTAATATTTTTGGTAAGTGATGATGATGGAGTGTACTTGGTCTTCCTACATGGCTGCTGACTGCGTTCTGAAATATGGGATGCAGGCTAACCATACCTAATAATCACAGGTGTTCCCTAAATGACCCTCAGTAATTAAATAATAATAGTAATAATAATAATAATGATGAATGATGATGATAGTAGTAGTACCGGTAGTAGTAGTAGTAGTAATATAATAATAATAATAATAATAAAAGAAATGTCTGTGATAACCTCTTCACTACGAAACGCCTGCTTTCTGCCTACGTTAAATAAAGCCACACACTAATAAATCAATAAAGCACAAGACAGCGTAGTTCTGAGAGGCTATGGTGGATCGTGTCTAACCTCTTCACGACGGAGAGTTAAGATCCGTCAAATCGTCTACCTTTACAATACTCCTACAGACGATTTCTAGCTGACCCCAGGAACTATTGATGGTAAGGTATGGACAAGAAGGGAGGAGAGTTGGTTTACTACACTCCTTTTATCCTAACTTGGCCCAAAACTACTCTCTCCCCATCCTGAATGCTGAGTTGTAACAATAGATTAACTTTTAGAATATGATACCAGTCACGAAGAATTGCTGTGGAAAGGATGTGCAGCCGCAGCAGTGTCTTTTAATTACTAGCTATTATTATCATTATTATTATTATTATTATTGGCTCACGAACGACCTAAGTGAAGCAATATCTAAAGTCATAAGCCAGACTGCGTTATATATTAGCGACAAAAACACCAAACACGAAAAACAGAAGCATGAAAAACACACACCAAAAAAACGAACTAGGAAAACAATACAGCCTGGCTACTGTTTGGCGAGGGAAGTTATGCTGTTTGGTGAGGGGATCTGCTTTGCTTCTAAACAAACACAAGCTTAAGGCATCAGTGTGTGTGTGTGTGTGTGTGTGTGTGTGTGTGTGTGTGTGTGTGTGTGTGTGTGTGTGTGTGTGAAGGGTGTGCGTGAGTGAGGGTGAGGGCGTGGGCGTAAATAATGAAATAAGCAGCTGCGTGTTAGTGGCGATCAAAAGGGTGTAGATTAGTACCCCCTCTACACCCACACCTACACACGCACGTATCAGCTCGCCCCCACAAACCTAGTACACACACACAGCACATGCAAGCACAACAAACGCACACAGATACCCGTACATACACCTACACAGGCACACACACCAGCTGCCCACTGCCCTCTCTCTCTACACACACACACACACACACACACACACACACACAAACTGGTGTCTCTTACCGGTATGCTCACTTCCTTGAACACTCATGCGTATTCTGAGAAGCACCCCCCCCCCGCTCTCTCTCTCTCTCTCTCTCTCTCTCTCTCGCAGTCACACCCGTACAAGTGTGTTTGTTTGCCTAAGTGCGTGCGTTTGTGTGGGTGCAAGTGTTAGTGTGGGCAGGAGTGCATGTGTCTTAACCGAGAGTGTGTTGCGTTCGTTGAGTGTGTGTGTGTGTGTGTGTGTGTGTGTGTGTGTGTGTGTGTGTGTGTGTGTGTGTGTGTGAATAACTTTATAAGCCAAAGCGTAGTTAGTTGTAGCATATTCACCAAAAAGCTCCCTTCAACACACACACACACACACACACACACACACACACACACACACACACACACACACACACACACACACGACCCGCTCACTCAAAGGCCCGCTAATACTACCACAAGCCAACAAAGCAGGCACACACACACACGCACACGCACTCACAATCTCACGCGCTTCCTGGGCCGCCCCCCTTCCCCCCCTGGGCAGACGTAGGGGGTGGGGGGGCACGAGTGGGGGGAGAGGGGTAACTTGCGGATCCCCTTCAACGGCGTGGGTGATTGGGTGGGTTGGGTTGCATCTGCCTTCTTGAGTTTCTCTCCTTTCTCTACGTTCGGTCCTTCTCCTTTTTCTCTCCCTCTCACTTCCCTTACTCTCTTTCCTCTAAATTTCTCTTCCCCATTCTCTCCTGTGGCTCCCTGTTCCCTGTTTCGTGTTCTTCCTCTTCTCCTTCCCTCTTCCCCTCTCTCTTGTCCTTCCTTTTCTCTTCTCTCCTTACGTTTCTCTCCTGAGGGACCTCCATTCTTTTCTCTTCTTGGTTCTCCTCGTTCCTTCTTGGTCTGGTTCTTGCTCTCCTCTTCCTCTCTAACTTTCTTTTCCTTCTTTCTATCTTCATTTCTTCTCTTCATCCCCTCCCTCCTCTCTGTGCTCTTTCCCTTTCCTCTTTTCTTCTCTCTGTTCCGTTTTTCCTTCCCCCATTCCTTCTCTTTGCTTTTATTTTCCTTTCCTTTAATCAATTCTTCCTTTTCCTTTTCCCTTCTCTCTTCACTCACCTCTTCTCCTTTCACTTCTCGGTTTTTCTCTCCTTTATCCTGTTTCCATTCATTCTTCCTCTCCCCCTTCGTCTCTTTCTCCTCCCCCTTTTCTCTAAGCATCATCTCTTCTTTCTTCTTCCCCTTATCTTTCTTCCTCGTATCCTTCCCCTCCTCGTTCTTCTTCCCCTTTTCTTGATGGTCCTCCTCTCCCTGCTCTCCCTTCTTCTCCCTTCGCTCATCATTTTTTATATTCTTCCTCTTCTGTTCCTTCTTATTGTCTTTCTCTTCTACCTTCTCTTCCTTCCTCTTCCACTTCCCCTTCTTTTCGTTTTTCATTTCTGTCCCCATCCCTTTATTCTCGTTTTTCTCCTCTTTCAGCTCATTTTTCTTCTTCCTCTCCTCTCCATTTTTCTCCTTTCCCTTCTCTTCCTCCTTCTGTTTAGTTTCCTTCTCCTTTCTCTTCTCTCCTTTCTCTCCATTCTTCTCCTTTCCTTTCCCTCCATCCTTTACCTTTTCGCCATTCTTTGTCTTCTTTGTGCGTCCCTGCTGGCGAGTTTGTGTTATGGTTTTTGCCGTCTTGCTCGTCGTTTCATTTGCTGTCTCGGCTGCGTCTGGCGTTCGCGGATTCCTTTCATCTTCCGCCTTTATCATCCCGTCCTTCCTTTCCCTCTTTGCTACCGGCCTTCCCCATTTGCTCTTCTCTCCCTTCGCTGCCTCCACCTCCACCTCTTCCTTCCCTCCTCCTTCCTCTTCCCTCTTTGCTCTCTTCCTGCTTCCCTCTTCTGTTGATCCATCTTGATTTCGTATTGTCGCCTCTTCCTCCTCATTTCCCCCCTTTTCTTCCTCTTCAATTTCACACAGTTTTCTCTTTCTCCCTCGTTTCTCTCTCCCTGTTATAAGTGTTACTGATCTGACTTCCTCCTCCTCCTCCTCGCTTCCTTTCTCTTCTTCCTTTTCTTCATTACATCGTTCTTTCTTTCCTCTACGTGTCTTCAAAGTCAAGGATCTTCCCTCTTCTTCCTTTTCTTCCATCATGACTGGCGAAATTCTCTCCTCTTTCCTCTTTTTTTCTTTCCTTGTTCCTTCCGTCATCGGGGTCTTTTCCTCTTTTTCCTCCTTTTCTTCCACCTTCTCACTGCCCTTACTGAATTCTGCAACTTCTCTCTTCATCCTCTTTCCTCTTCCTTTCTCCCAAGGTCGCCGTGGGATGGGTATCTTATTTCCCTCCCCTCTACTCTTCTCCCCTCGCTTTCCCCCTCTTCGTCTGTGCTTGGCTGGCATATACGTCTTCATTTTCTTCTCCTTTCTTCCTCTTTTCACTCGGGATCGCCGTGGAGCCAAACCTTTTTCCTTTACTTCTTCCTTCCTTTTCGCTCCTTCGCTTCCCTCACTTCGTCTTTCACCTCCTTTTTCTTCACCCTCTTTCCTTCCTTCCTTTACTACACTTCGTCTTTCCCGTGCGCCTTCCTTCTTTCTTCCTTCCTTTTCCTTCCTTTGTCCTTTGTCTCGTTTCTTCATCTTTCTTCCCATTTCCTCACTTCGCCCATGCACCGTTGGTTGATCTCTCTTCCCTTTCTTCATCGTTTTATCTTCAATCTTTCTTTCCTCCTTCCCTTTATCCTTTCTTCTCACACCAACCATCGCTTCTTCCTTCCCTTTATCCTTCACTGTCTCTTTCCACTCCCTCCTTCCCTCTTCCTTCTTCCGTCCCTTCCTGTTTGCCTTCCTTTTTCCTCTGTAGATGTCTGTCGAGAATTAGTGGTCTCTTCTCTTTCTCCTAATTCCCCCATCCCCAACCTTACCCCTTTTCTTTCTCCTATTCCTCCATGCGTCCATATGCTACCGTATAAGTGCATCCTCCTCCTCCTTCTCCTCCTCCTCCTGCATCTTATTCTTGGTACCCTCAAACATACCAATGCTCTCACCACCAACTCCTCTTCTTCCTCCCCCTCCTCCTCCTCTTCTTCCTCCTCTTCCTTCTCCTCCCAGGTGCCTAATTACTGTCACTCTCAACATCAAAACATAAAATCATCTCAATCCTTTCCTTCCTCTTCCCCTCCTCCTCCTCCTCCTCCTCGTCTTCTTTTTGCGCTAACTGATCCCCTCCCCCATCCTCAACCTCTCCCCTCCTCCCCCTCTCCTAAGTCTCATTCATTCCATCCTGACTTCTTTTCTTCCTTATTTCCAGCCCCCCCTCTCTGTCTGTCTGTCTCTCTCTTCCGCTCTCTCTATCTCTCCTTACTTTTTCCATGCTTCGTTCACCCTCCGCTATTTGTTTCTTCCTTACTCACCTCCTTTTCCACGTCTTTCTCCTCCTTACATTCCTATGCATCATCCTTTCGCATCTCACGTCCTCTTTTTTCCTCTTCCTCTTTCCCCTCTTACCTACTCTTTCCAGGTCTTTTCCAGGTTTATTTCCGTTTGATCTTCCTGTCTTTTCTTTATTTTATTACTCTCTTCCTCCACCTCTTCACGTGGCTCCTCCCCCTCCTCCTCCTCCTCTCTTCCTTCCTTCCCTCCTTCTCTTTCTCTACTTGGTTAAGGGTGCATAGGGAGGAGAAAGGGAGTAAAGGGAGGGGAGGACAGAAGGCGTGAGTTGAGGATGAGGGGGATGAGGGGGGGGGGCAGGGAAGCTATGGAAGTGAGAAGGGGAGCAAAGGGAAGGGATATGGAAGAGAGAGGGGAGGGGAGTGGAGCAATGGAACAAAGAGGGAGAGTAGAGGGGTCAGGGAAGAGAAAGAGGTTATAGGGAAGAAAAGGAGGGGAAGGATGAGGAGAGAGAATGGGGTGAGGGGGAATGTGGAAGAGAGGAGGACAGGATGGGTGGGAGAAGGGGAGATAAGATGAGGTGAAATGGAGGATAGGAACGGGAAGGAGATGAGAGGGAAGGGGAGGGGAGGGGAAGGGGGAGAAGGGGAGGGAAGGGGGAGAAGGGGAGGGGAAAGGGGAGAAGGGGAGGGGAGAGGGGTGAAGTAAGTGCAGCGTCCAGGATCATCTGGTACCCCTGGCTGGATATGACGGCTGCACTCACACATACTCTGCATTATCTGCTAGCTTAACCTCCCTTCCCCTTGCCTCACACTCCTCCCCTTGCCTCACACTCTTCCCCTTGCCTCACACTCTTCCCCTTGCCTCACACTCTTCCCCTTGCCTCACACTCTTCCCCTTGCCTCACACTCTTCCCCTTGCTTCACGCTCTTCCCCTTGCCTCACGCTCTTCCCCTTGCCTCACACTCTTCCCCTTGCCTCACACTCTTCCCCTTGCCTCACACTCTTCCCCTTGCCTCACACTCTTCCCCTTGCCTCACACTCTTCCCCTTGCCTCACACTCTTCCCCTTGCCTCACACTCCTCCCCTTGCCTCACGCTCTCCCTCTTGCCTCACATTCTTCCCCTTGCCTCACACTCTTCCCCTTGCCTCACACTCTTCCCCTTGCCTCACATTCTTCCCCTTGCCTCACACTCTTCCTCTTGCCTCACACTCTTCCCCTTGCCTCACACTCTTCCTCTTGCTGTCTTCCTAGTTCGTATTCTTTCTCGTCTCTTCCTCCTGGCTGCTACGTCACTTCCTCCTCTTTATCCTCTGTTCGCCTCTTCCTCCTCCTCTTTTTTTTTTTTTTTTAGTTCTTCTTACCCGCCTCGTTACTACTCTTCTCCTCTTGGTTTCCTCTTTCCTACTCTCCTCTTCTTATCTCTCTCTTTCCTCTTCCCTTCCTCCTCGTTCATACTCTTCCGTTTCCTCTCTCTCTTTCTCTCTCCTCTTCTTCCTTCCCCCTTTCACCGTTATATCTCACCTTCACCGCCCCCTCTTTCCTCTTCTCTTCCTCTTCCTCTCATATTCTCATACTCTTATCTCCTACTGTCTTCCTCTTGACTCATACTCTCTTGTTTTCCTCTTAACCTCAAGCCTTTCACGCTTATTTCTTCCATCTATTCTTCTCTTTCCTCTATTCTCCTCACTCCATCTGCCTTCTTCCTGTCTTCCTTCTGTCTTCCTCTCACTTCCTCTTACCCTCAAACTTCTCTCTCCTCTTCTACGCCACCTCCTCCACACTCACAGCAGTTCTCCTCTCCCTTTCTCTCTCGAACAAACACCCATCCACACCCACACACACACACACACACACACACACACACACACACACACTCACCCACCTACCCATCCATACACACACACACACACACACACACACACACAAACACACACATCTGCTTCACGGAAATTCTATGACTATGTTTGGACCTAAGTTTGAAGATGTTTGGAAGCTTGTTCGAAGGAGTGCACCTGGATGTGTGTGTGTGTGTGTGTGTGTGTGTGTGTGTGTGTGTGTGTGTGTGTGTGTGCGTGTGTGTGTGTGTGTGTGCGTGTGTGTGCGTGTGTGTGTGTGTGTGTGTGTGTGTGTGTGTGTGTGTGTGTGTTTCTCTCGCTCTCTCTCTCGAGGTGCTTGTCCCGTGCGTCTGTCTGTGTCTGAAGGTCGACGAGTGAGAGAGAGAGAGAGAGAGAGAGAGAGAGAGAGAGAGAGAGAGAGAGAGAGAGAGAGAGAGAGAGAGAGAGAGAGAGAGAGAGAGAGAGAGGATTATTGTAGATGTGGCAGGGATGTGAGGGGGAGAAGGAGGAGGGAGAAAGGATGGGGAAGAACAGGAGATGAGAGGAGGGGAGGGGAAAGAAAAGGAAAGGGAGGATGGGGAGAGGGAGAGAGGGAGAGGGAGAGGGAGGGACGGAAAGGGGGCGGGAGGGAGGAGGAGGACAAGTAAAAGGATAGAGAGAGAGAAGAGGGGAGGGGATGGGATAGGAAGGGAGGGGAAAGGAGAGAAAATTAAAAGAGATAGGAGTGGAGAGGGAATGAGAGGGATGCTGAAGTGAAAGCAAGATGAAACAAGGGAGAGGGAACGAGGGGGAATGAGTGGAAAATGAGTGGAAGGAAGGCAATAGGAGTGGTATAGTGAGGGGAAGGAAGGAAGGGAGGGAGGGAGGAAGAGGTGTGCAGTGTGGGGGAAGAAGTGCGCGGAGAGGGATAGTGTGGTAGGGAGAGTGTGTGGAAGTGGGCAGGAGAATGTGTGAAAGTAGTAGATTGAGGAAGAAAGAGAGTGAGAGTGGGAGAGTGAGAATACACGTGAGGGACACTAAGAATGTATGAAAGAGAGAGAATGACTGTATGAAAGAACGGAGGTGGTGCGTGGAAATGAGAGAGAGAGAGAGAGAGAGAGAGAGTCCTGTGGAGAGTTCTACCTTAACTCTGCGGAAAAGAAAAGTCAGTCCCCAGCTACTGTGTGTGTGTGTGTGTGTGTGTGTGTGTGTGTGTGTGTGTGTGTGTGTGTGTGGAGAGAGAGAGAGAGAGAGAGAGAGAGAGAGAGAGAGTGTGTGTGTGTGTGTGTGTGTGTGTGTGTGTGTGTGTGTGTGTGTGTGTGTGTGTGTGTGTGTGTGGAGAGAGAGAGAGAGAGAGAGAGAGAGAGAGAGAGAGAGAGAGAGAGCAGCGTGGAATAAAGGGGAAGGCTCATAAGGAAGGGAGGGGGAGGGGAGGGGGAGGTGGGAGAGGCATGCACGAGGGAGGGAGGGAGGGAGGGAGGGAGGGAGGGAGGGAGGCAAGGAAAATGTAGCGTTGGGTACACTTTATATGGGAGAGGAGGAGGAGGAGGAGGAGGAGGAGGAGGAGGAGAGTGTGAAGGAGAAGTGGAAGAGAAGTAATGGAAGGGAGAGGAGGAAAAGGGGAGGGAGGAGGAAAAGGGGAGGGAGGAGGAAAAGGGGAGGGAGAAGGAAAAGGGGAGGGAGAAGGAAAAGGGGAGGGAGAAGGAAGAGGAGGAGTAGGAGTAGGGATGGAGAGGTGATGGGAGGGGAAGGAGTGTGGAGGGAGAGGAAGGGAGGGGAGGGGGAGGGAGGAAGGGGGGGAGGAGAGGATTAGGAGGAATGAAAGGCAGGAAGAAGTAAAAATGGGGAGGAGGGAGGGGAGAGTGGTAGCAGAGGAGGAGGAGGAGGAGGAGGAGGAGGAGGAGGAGGAGGAGGGAAAAAAGAGCTAATGGAGAAACAATGAAAGAAGCAGAAATGTGAGAGGCGAAGTGAAGGGAAGGGAGGAAAGAGGAAGGGAGGAGAGGAGACACAAGAGGAAGTCAGGAGAGGAAAGAGGAGTATAGGGGAAAAATGAGGAGGAAGAGGAAGGGAAGGAAAATGGGAGAATGGATAATAATACGAAGGAAAAGACTGGAAAAAGATAAACGAAGAGGAGAAAAACGTGGAATGGAAGAGGAATAAGAGGGGGGGAAACTAATGGAGGATCGAGGAGGGGAGGGGAGGGGAGGGGAAGGGTGGGGAGGGGAAAGAAGGGGAGGGGAAGGGAGAGAATACGATGAGAAAGGAAGGAAAGAAATAATGCGGACGGGAGAGGAAGAGAAATAACTGAATGGAAAGGAAAGGAATGAATAAGAAAGGAAGGGGAGTACAAAGGATTAAAAAGAATGTGTGAAAGAGGAAGGGAGGCTAGATACAGGGTCGGGAAGGGAGGAGAGGGAATGGGAAGGGTCGGGAAGGGAGGAGAGGGAATGGGAAGGGTCGGGAAAGGAATAGAGGGAGAGGGAAGGGTCGGGAAGGAGAGGGAGAGGAGGTTGGGAAAGGAGTGTGTTAGAGAGACTGAGAGAGTGGAAGTGGATGTGAGAAAGAAAAGGTGGGTCAAGAACAACCTCTTCCATCCTTCACAGTGGGAGGGGCAGGGCGGGGAAGGCAGGGCGGAGGAGGGGAGAGGGGGAGGAGGGGCAGGATGGCGTGATAGTAGAGATGAGATGTTGAGAAAGATGACAGGCAAAGCACGAGGCAGGAATGGGATGGGATGGGATGAGAAGGAGTGAATGAAATGGAACACAATATCAATGGAAGGGGACGGGGCAGGACGGGTGTGGATAGGGTGAGGCGGGGCGGGTGTGGATAGGGTGGGACGGGGGGGGGGGTCGGGATGGGGCGTGGCGGGGCAAAAGTCTCCCCGGGTGCCATTCAGGGAACGTACATGATTTATCGTGGTCTTTACCCCAACCCCTCAAGCATCAATACCACAGTTACCACACACACACACACACACACACACACACACACACACACACACACACACTTAGCTACTCTCATCCACACCCATCCACCTTCAAACATCCTTCCAACTATCATACACCAATACATTCTTACACCCTCACACACACACACACACACACACACACACACACTACCATTTCCTTACACCATCATCACCACATCAAACGCACCCTACTTTCATTTCATAATCACCTTTCTTCAACCCAGCCTCATCTATCCACGCCCACACCCGCCCTCAACTCGCCTACATCCACCCACACCCAGATAACACCACCTTCACTTCCACCCGCCCTCAGCGCCCCTTAATACCACCCCATCTTCATCCCTACCCCAATGTAAGCTGACTTAACCATTCACCCACACTCACATCCACACCCAAATGCCACCACGTCAAAGTTCACTCCACCTACACTCCTAATTCAACTCTACAGCTATATTCACACTCCACCCACACCATCCTCACGTAGCACTACCAACGAGACACACACACACACATCCTGGCCACTCCCCCATCCTTAAACAATCACCCATACTATAAACACTTTCACAAACACACACGTAATCATACAATCATCCCATACCTACACACACACTATCACGTCAAATTCCCCCCCTCACACACACACACACACACACACACACACACACACACACACACACACACACACACGTGATCCAGTGCTTCCCCACGGCTCTGACCTTCCCCAACACTGCCCCGACACGCCAGGCAGCAGATAAGGGTACGAACCTTGAGGCACTGCGATGGGGAGGGTGGGGAAGCGTGGCCAGGGAGTGGAGTAGGCAGAGGAAGGCACCAGAGTGGGGAGGATATGGGGCTGGAGAGGGGATGATGTAGCCAAGTGGAGAGGGAAGTAGAGTGGGACTGGGAGGGGGAGAAGCGGAATGGGGAGGTGGGAGTGGAAAGGATGAGGGGTGGGGAGGGGAAGAGAGTGCAAGAGGGGAAGAGAGTAGATGATGTAACGACTCAAGTGAGGGGAGATGAGAGTGGGGAGGAGATGGGAGTACGGGGGGAGAGGATTGACAAGGGGAGGGGACGGGAGTGGAGAGGGGACGGGAGCGTCAAGTTAAGAGCTACAGAGTTGAGAAAATCCACATCCGACTAGAGAAAGTGGATAAGGCGAGGAGAGAAATTCCTTTGTCCCGGAGTGAATGACATGACTGATGATGATGGGAAGGTGTACTGTGAGTGGAAAGGAGAGAGAGAGTGAGAGGGGTGAGTGGGAGAGAGACTGTGGGAGTCGAGTGAATGAGTACGTGGGTAAGCGAAGTGTGTGTGGGGAGGGGGGAGCGAGAGAGAGAGGGGGTGAGTATGTGGATGAGGGGAGAGCAGACACTAACTCCCATCTGCTCTTTTCCCATATCACTCTCTCTCCCTCCCACACACTCCCCCTCCCTCCCACACTCCCTCCTCCCTCACCTTTCCCATTCTCTCTCACCGTATCACACCCACACTCCACCTCTATTTGCCAGCTCTGTATTCCCTTTCCATCACATTTACATTCCGTCTAACTTTCACCTTTCGCGTCTCTCGCATTTACTTTCTTCATCCTTTCCACCCCCTCTCATTTTCACTTTCTCACCACACACACTCTTTCATGCCTGACTCTCACACTCCCTCTCACTTTCCCCAGTCCACACACACACACACACTCACATTCCAGTTCTAATAACATTCTCATCCCAACACACATTCTAGGCCCCACTCACTCTTTCAGTCACACTCTATTAACAATGCACCCACAGCCACACTCCTCATCCTTGCCCCTTACCCACACTCTTAACCTTATTACACTACCACATTCACACCCATGCACACACACACACACACTAAAACCAACTACAGTGGGTCATTAACTCATACCCTTTTCTCCGTCTTTACACTCACATCTACGTCATTAACACCATAATTATGCATTTAATTAGGCCTATTAACCGATACTACAACACGACATAATTAAGCTGATCGAGGGCATGAAACTGACATTAATTAATTTATTTATTTAAGACGAGTTTATATGCAACAGATCAGGAAGGGGGAGGGTAAATGGTCATATATTTTTCATTCAAAGCAAAATCGAATTATGAATAAAAGGGACAATGGAAAAAAAGGGTGCAGCATCAGTCCCCTTTACTCCACGACACCCGACACTTAACACTTATATATATAAACTTAAATAACCGTCTTATAAACCGGGTATATGGCCGTGCTAATTCCGGGTATGATTGGGGGTATGGTCGAGGATATATTTAGAAGTTTGTTGAGATGATTCTACCCCCACAACCCTTTCCTATCTGCTTGCATATCCCCGTTTGGGCAGACAACCTTTTATCTGAAGGTAAGGAAGTTGGTTTGGGTGAAGAAGTTGTAGATAATATTGACTCAAACTGTACCTTCTCAAGCATGCATAGTTTCACCCGCTTACTTCATCAATAAACCGTTTGTTATTAGGGTCACTCACGCACGCACCCCTCCCACTATGCACTCACTCATTCCCTCACGCACGCACTCAGCCGTGACTCACCCACGCACTTATGCGGCCACTCCAATCCCTCTCGCAATCTCTTTATCTTATCACTTTGCGGTGTTGATAAATTAGACGCTCAGAGCCATTTCATACCCTTACATTCAACTCTATTTCTCTTCTTCCACCCTTTCTCCCGCCCTTCCACCCTTTCCGTTGCCCTGTCAACTCTTCTACTGCCCTTTTAGCCTTTCTGCTGCCCTTCCACTCCTCTTCCACCCTTTCTATTGCCCTTTCAACCTTTCTGCCTCCCTCCCCGCATTCCTCCGCCAGTCCACCCTTCCACTGCTCTTCCTATCTTATTCATGGTCTTCCACTGTTTCTATTCTTCCTTACTTCTATTTGTTTACCCACCTCCTCCTATTCCATTCTCCACCTTCCCTCCACTTCTCCACTATTCTCCACTTTTCCTCCACTACCCTCCACTTTTCATCCACTACCCTCCACTTTTCATCCACTACCCTCCACTTTTTTTCATCCACTACCCTCCACTTTTCCTCCACTTCCCTTCCCCGTCCCTCCACTCACCAGCCTCTGCTCAGGTACTCTTCCACCTCCTCCACACCAGACTCCACCACCACCACCACCACACATCAATACTCTTGTCTCAAACTTCCACGCCAAAATCACACACACACACACACACACACACACACACACACACACACACGCAGCACCAGACCACAACTACTACACAACCACAACTACCACATAACTACCCATACCACACTACCACATAAACCACAAGACACAACCACTCCCACAATCAAATAAACCACACAACTAGGCTACACACAGAACCACAACTACCACATAGCCATTTCTACCACCACACGAAGAACCACAATTACCACATAGCCCTTCCAACCACCACACCAACCACACAACCATCGCAGAACACCACACAATCACTCACACCCACAACCACAACTACCATACAATCACTCACAACCACAGCCACAACTACCATACACTCACAACCACAACTACCACTCAACCACAACTACCACACAACCACAACTACCACACAACCACAACTACCACACACCCACAACCGCAACTACCACAATCATTCAACCACAACCACAACTACCACACAACCACTCAACCACTACCACACAACCACTCCACCACCACTACCACACAACCACTCCACCACCACTACCACACAACCACTCAACCACAACCACAACTACCACACAATCATTCAACCCCAACAACAACTACCACACAACCACAACTACCACACAACCACAACTACTACACAACCACTCAACCACAACTACACACACAACCACTCAACCACAACTACACACACAACCACTCAACCACAACTACCACACAACCATTCAACCACAACCACAACTACCACTCAACCACAACCACAACTACCACACAATCATTCAACCCTAACAACAACTACCACACAACCACTCAACCACAACTACCACACAACCACAACTACTACACAACCACTCAACCACAACTACCACACAACCACAACTACCACACAACCACAACTACTACACAACCACTCAACCACAACCACAACTACACACACAACCACTCAACCACAACTACACACAACCACTCAACCACAACTACACACACAACCACTCAACCACAACTACCACACAACCATTCAACCACAACCACAACTACCACTCAACCACATCCACAACTACCACACAACCACATCCACAACTACCACACAATCACTCACCACAACCACAACTACCACACAACCACTCACCCACAGCCACCACACAAACAACCCATCACACTATTACAACTACCACACAACCAACCTACCGCAACTACCACAAACAAAGGCAGAACCACTCACCACACCACAACTACCACACAACCACAGCAACCACACAGCTCCACAAGTCAGTTACCAAATTTTTCCTCATTTTCCTCTTTCTTTCCTCCCCCCCCCCCTCTCTCACATGTTCTTCCCTTCCCTTCCAAAGCTGTAACTCTCTCTCTCTCTCCCCCCTCCCTCTCTCTCTCTCGACCCACTACACCCCCATAAAACCCTTCTACTCTCACGACCTACTCCCCACCCCTCTCCTCCCCCCTCCATAGAATTTATCTCCCCCCTCCCCTCCCCCCCAGCCACCTGCTCCTCATTCGCATCCTTTACACCAGGGAGCAATAACAGTAACAACAACAACAAAACACTTAACAACATAACAAAAACAAGTGACAATAATAATAATAATAATAATAATAATAACAATAATAATAATAATAATAATAATAACAAAGACCTATAATGGCAGTAAAAGACTAGCATTAAATCATCATCATCATCATCAACATTATTATCATCATCACCATCATCATCACAAAATCAGACACACATCCAATTACCGAAAACAACAACAGCAACAACAACAACAGGGTCAATAAATGCATTAGTCTTTACGAGTCTTTGTCATAGATCTTAGTGTAGGGGGGGAGGGGAGATGCTGGCTGACTCTTTCTCTCTCTCTCTTTTTTTCTCTCTCTCTCTCTCTCTCATTTTCTGTTCCTCTTATTTCCTCTCTCCTTTCCCTCTCACACTCCTCCCCTACCTCAGCTATTTCTCTCCCTTTTTTCCTTCCCTCTCCCCTTTCTCCCTCTTCCTCTCCTCTCTCTCTCTCTCCTTCCTTCCTTTTCCTCCCTATTTACCCTTCCTCCCCCTCCCCTCCCCTTCCGAAACGACAATAAATGAGATTACGGTCCGAACACAATGTTGGGGAGGGGAGGGGAGGGGAGGAGATGGGGGGAAGGGTAGGCATTTCCATTACCATTACGTCACCATTAACACCACCATTATCACTCACATTAGCATCTTGATAGTCACCATCATCATCATCATCATCATCATCATCATCACCACCACCATCATCATCATCATCATTACCACTACAGTCTTTACTCTCTCTCTCTCTCTCTGTCTCTCTCCCCTTCCTTTGCTTCTTTTTCCTCCTCCCTCCCCTCTTCCTTCCTCCTATCCTCCACTCCCTTTCCTCCCACATCTTTTCCCCTCCCCTTCCCCCTTCTCCTTCTCTTTTTCCTCCCCTTTCATCGTTCTTTCTCCCCTACCCCTTCTCTTCCTCCCTTCCTTTTCCCTCTCACCCTCCTCTACTTCTCACTTCCCTCTCTCCTTCCGCTTCCCTCTCATCCGCATTCATTTTCCTCCTTCCGCTCTTTCCTTTACTGCCACCTCCCCTTCTTCCCCCTCCCCTCTTCCTCTCCCTCTCTTCATCTTTTTTACCTCCCCCAACTCTAATCTTCCTTCCTCTTCGTCCCTCCTGTTCCCTTTTCTTTCCTTCCTCTTCCCCCTCTACTCCCCTCCCCCCAGCATCATTACTCCCCTCATGGCCCCCTGTCTCCCCTCCCGACGCCCCCCCCTCTCTTCCTTTGTCCTCTCTCTCTCTCTCTCTCTCTCCCCAATCATCTATATCTCCTTCCTTCCCTTCCTTATGCACCCCACTCTCAAACTTCCTCTCTCCCTCCTTCCCTTTTCACCCTTCGTCACTTCAACCTCTACCTCCCTCCCCTCTTACCCTCCTCCCCTCTTTACCCTCATCCTCTTCATCATCTTCCTTTGTCCCCTTTCCCCCCCCTCTCTTCCCCTCCCTCCCCCTCTCCCTTCTCACTTTCCGCCTCCCTCTTTCATCTCGTCTTTTTCTTTCCCTTCATTCACTTTTTCTTGTTTCTTGATATCTATTTTACTGGACTGACCTCTTTTGTCTTATTGCCACCGACCCACTCACTCTAATTCTCTCTCTCTCTCTCTCTCTCTCTCTCTCTCTCTCTCTCTACTCTCCCCTCACCTTCCCTTCCCCTCCCCACTCTCCTCCCCATTCCCTTCCTTTCCCCCCACCCCTTCCATCCCACATCAATTCCTCATTCTGGCATCTCCTTCTCCTTTCCTTCCATCCCATCCCAGCCTCCCCTCGCCTCCTATCTTTCCCTTACATCCCCTCCACTCCCGTCTCCTCCCCTCCTCTCCCCATCCCTAGCCTCCCCTCCTCACAATTCCTCCGCCCACTCTTCATTTCAGCTCCTCTCCCCCTTCCCTTTACACGTTCCCTTCCCCTCCCATCACATACTACTACTCCTCTCCCCACTCCCCACCTCTCTCGCTCTCTCTCATTTTTTCCTCCCCCAGTCTCCCAATTTCCCTCCCCACTTTCAATTACTGATCTTCTCTTTCTCTCTATCTTTCCTCCCCATTTACCTCTTTCCTTTCAGCCTTCCCCCATTCTCCCCATTTCTTTCCCTACGCTCTTCACTCTCCCCTTCCCTGTTCATTCTCCCCATTCCCCTTTCATTCTTACTTCCGACCTACATCACTCTCTCTCCTTACTCCTCTCCCCTCCCCTCCCCTCCTTCGTCTCTTTCCCCATTCAATTTCTCCCTCCCCTCCCCTCCCTCGTCATGCCTACCTCCCCTCCCTCTGTTTCTCTCTCCCCTCCCCTCCCCACTAACTTTATTACCATTATTAAGCCCCGCCTCCACATTTAATAAACACCCCCTCCTCCCCCCCTCTCTCTCTCACACACACACACACACACACACACACACACACACACACACGACCCCAAACGCGATCCAGTGTAGCAAACGCGGCAGTGGTTGTGACCCGCACTGAACACAACACCAACCAGCTTCCTAACACCCCTTCCTAAGCGATTTATTTTACACCGTACACCTTCACATCCTCCTAGTTACTCATGCAGTTTTAACATCAAGATTCTCTGCATCACAAACATAAAGGGATAATGACGTGTAATGTGAGGATAAGTCGCTCAGAGAAATGCGTTATGGGAGCTCATATACGGCCCACACTCAAGGACTGTACGTGATTTAAGCCGCTGACGGTACTTCCTTTGCACCATCATCATCATCATCATCATCACCACCACCACCACCATCATCATCATCACCACCACCACCACCACCACCACCATCACCCCCACCATAACCATCATCATCACCACCCCCAGCACCACCATAACCATCATCATCATCATCATCATCACCACCACCACCACCACCACCACCACCACCACCATCTCAGCCTACGGGACCGTGAAACGTTGAAGTATGAAAAACATGAATGAATTACGCTAACTCGTATACTGAAACTAGGTATACTAGGACAGATTCGGCCCCACGCAGACCATACCACATACTGAAGGGTCCAAGTCGGGCGGAAACAGCTCTCCCTTCAATATAAACAGCATATAAACATCAGTGTATAATATTTCCACACACACACTTCACGCCACTCATCAAAACACGTCAGGAGAATCATATACCAACTTTTTCAGGTTATTGAGTTTATAATGTTTGAGAGAGAGAGAGAGAGAGAGAGAGAGAGAGAGAGAAAGCGATATTTCTAACCGTAATTACACAGCTACGGGCGTAAACACTGATCCACTCCATAACGATAAATATTTCCGACCGCAAGTGTACATTACGCCGATATTCCTGACCGCAAGTGTACACATCAACGCTATTCCCGACCGCAACCGCACGCAGATGAGGCTTGTGCGGGTCGAGGCAGCACAGAGGGGGAAATATTTTAGCGTCCAACACGGGAGGATAATTTAGCGACCAGCGGCACAACACGATCCAGGCGAAGGTCTACCAGTTACTTGAGGCGGCACTGGGAGGTTTCCAAGCAACTCTTCCTCTGCGATTTATTCTGTATATTCTTTAACATTTCCCACATGTTATTAATACAGTTGTAACACAGAAACGGTTTGTATCAGAGTCGTGGCAGGGGATACTGTGGTGTAACGTCCTAAATAATTCGCAAAAGAAAACGTGTTAGGGAATAAAGTCACACAGAATCCGACCCAAAGCATCTATAAAAGCAACACAGACCCCTTCAGCCCCAGGACGTTGTATCTATTTCATCTATTCAGCTTACGATAGACTATTCAACGTAGAGTATGCGAGACACCTTTCATTCACCACTTCTCCACGAACAGGTGTTAATTAAGATGCATAAAATTTGACGTCAGGTAAACCCAAATGGAAAAGACGTCCACGGATTAAAGGGTTAATTTCTGTGTCTGGATTATTGAAAAAAAGCAAAAACAGTGTAAAATCAACAGCTACACAAAACGACAGGGATGTGAGACATTTTGGGATGTGAAAACCCAAGGATGACCATATGCCCGAAATAGGCTGGTTGGAAGTTGAGATGGGAGATCCCCTAATAATAATAATAATAATAATAAAAGGGGGTTATAATAATAATAATACTGCCACGAACGGAGACTAATTAGCTGTATAATCTTAACTGCAAGCACTACCTCTGGGCGATTTAATGACCTAATGGAAGAACTCTTACCGTGAAAAGGTAGGTTTAAGAAGTCTACATTTAACCTCTCAGTTTGCGTAACCTCTCAAGTACGTGTGTAACCTCAGCCAAGAGGAACAAAAATAAATTGAAAAAGTCGCCACTGTGCTTAAAAGGGTTGAGGATATTAATGTCTTTGATTAGTTTCTACACTGAACACCTGATCAACGTAATGGCGCAAAAAAGCAAGTAACTGATTGTCCCTAACGTCACCACAGAAAGGGTGGCTGCCTACAGTACCCCTCACAGAGCACACAAGGTCATACAAGGTCACAAAGGAGGGTAAGAGTGGGTCGCAGACGGCACACACCCACCCACATCAGGAATATTTTTTAATTACTTTTGTCTGGATTGCTAAAAATAACTGCAGAGTATATTAAATGAGTAAAGCTACGGACGTACAGGAAATATTGGAAGACTTATAATACTCAGATAACCACATGATAAAAGCAGGTTGGTAGGAAAAGGCACAAGGTAAACAGACTGGTATGAAGTAAAGAAAGAGCCGTTTAAAAATACATATATACGTTCAGCTTCCGTGACCAGGAAATAATTGGTGATCCACTTGCAACTCGATGTGATATAATAACTACCAGTGCGTCTGTATGTAGGCAAAGGAGCAGGATGGGGTGTATGTGTGATTAAGCATCTGAATAGCTCCAACAACGAACACCAGATCACCTTGGGGTTAACCACGGTACAGGTGGATGGCCGTAACAGCATCACCACAGGCAAGGCAGCAGGGCAATGCACACCATAACAAACGAGGTGGCACAGGTAAGCCATTCACGGGATAACGGGAGGGGAAGACAGGCACAGACGATGAAGCAAGAGACAGTCGTAACAAGACAGTGGTATGGTTGACGTTAGGACAGATACAGTGCACATACGGTGACACAGAAGCCAAGCAGTACACAGTAGTATGGTGTAGGTCAGGAGAGATACAAGGCGCATGATAAAACAGATGGTAGTAGAAGAGGAGGACAGGGACATACACAGGAAACAAACAGTGAAACACGAGACAATGATGGAGGACAATGGTGTGGCGCAGGCCGTGTTGACCATTTATTGTGTACAGGCTTTAGTTTGCGAGGGTTCACTCAAAAAATTCTGTGGCAATCAATGGTGCTCGAACCCACATCAGAGCGTCCCCGAAAGATACGGGCAACCCCAAACTGACCCACCCATTGAGCTGCCCTACCACACAAGGTCACTAAGCAGCAGTAGCCGACGCGGAGGGAGAGGGTGGGGCGGAAGAGAGGGTGAAGCGGGGGTGAGGGTGGAGCGGGGATGAGGGTGGAGAGAGAGAGAGGATGGAGCGGGGAAGAGAGTGGAGCGGGGAAGAGAGTGGAGCGGGGCAGAGGGTGGAGTGAGGAATGAAACAGGTTTATTTGGTAAGTGTTCCCTATGACGATGTTTGATGGTGAATGGAATGTGGAGGCTGCCTGGGGTGGAGGTCGAGGTGGGGGAGGTGGGGAGGAAGGGTGGTGGAGGTGGAGGGATGGGTGGTGAGAGTGGAGGGATGGGTGGTGAGAGTGGAGGCAAGGTGGTGAGGGTAAGGTGAAGAGGGGAAGGTGACAGAGACAGTCCGAAAGGGCGGTAGATGAAAAGGGAATGGCGATGAAGGAAGGGTGAAGGTGGGGCGAGAAGGGTGGCTGACAGAAGAGGGTGAGAGAGGTATGGGGGAGGAATGATGAACGTTGAAAAATATAGGGAGGGGAAAGATGTGGAGCGGAGAGGTGGATGGGGAGAGGCAGAAGGGCAGGAAAGGGTGGAAGATGGAATGGAGAGAAGGCTGGAGGAAAAAGAAAGGAGACAAGAAAATGTAGGAAAAAACAGGAGGAAAAGAGAAGTGATTTGTGTGCCTGGAAACATGGGTGAGTAAGGAGAATGGAAACGCGCAATGAGGGAAATAAACAGAAGAGTGGAAGAGGAGAGAGAGGTGGAAGAGTGGAGGAAGGAGAGAGGACAGATTCAGCTGGTGGGTGGAGGAGAGGTGGGTGGTGAAAGACAGAGTGCAGAGGGATGGTGGAGGCTGAAGAGGGTGTGGCTGAAGGGTGACAGTGGGTGGGGGTGTGGAGGGCAGGAGTGGGTGGCGGGGGTGGGGATGGGTGGAGTGGGGGTGGAGGCGGACACACAGTACCAGAGCAGGAGCAGAAATATTCAAAGCAGGAAGGAGAGGGAGCAGAAGGAAGACATGGCAAGGGAGGAAGGAAAGTAAGGAGAGGAGGAAGAAGGGGAGGGATTAGAAAAACAGAGTAGGAATGAAGAAGGAAAGGATACAGGGGAAGGGGGAAGAAAGAAGACAAGGAAAGGCCTGGGGAAGATGAACAAGAAGATGGGGAGGAAGGATAGCAGAGGGAGGAAGACAAGAAGGAGGAGTGGACGGGTGGAGGGGAGGGATGAAGAAACAGAAGTACAGGAAAAAGAAAACAAAGATGGAAGTAAAAATAGACTGAGAAATAAGTTGCAGTACCGCAGAAGGCAGGAAAAAGAACAGGAAAGAGGAGGAGGAGGAGGAGGAGGAGGAGGAGGAAATTGGAGTGGTGGTGGTGGTGGAGGAGAAGGAGGAGGAGGAACAAACGTAAACAAGGCAGGAAAAGGCCAAGAGGAAGCACAATGAGAAGAGAGGGAAGAGAAAGAAAGAGAGAAAGAGGAAGAGGAGGGAAAAGCGGAAGAGGAAGGAGAGGAACGCAGCAGCAGGCGCAGCAGAAGGGAGCAGGAGGAGAGGAGGGAGGGAAGTGCAGTACCGTCAGCTACTCTCTCTCTCTCTCTCTCTCTCTGCAATCAATACTCAACCCCAACAGGCTCCGCTTTTACCCTCCCATGACACTACCATGACCACCATACACTCCTACCATAAGAACCAGTACCATACCATCCACCTGCCCCTACTACCATAAACACCATGCCATCCACTATTCCTACTACCACACCAACCACCTGCCACTACCATACCCCATAAAGGCTCCCATGACGCGACCATAACCACCATGCTGCACACAACTACCATGATCACCCCTCTTCACACCATATCTACTACCCCACCATCACATCCTACCGACCATCCGCTACCATACCACCACCAGGATTACGGAACACCTACCATGATTATTTCCTGTACACTCCCTTCCTTTCCCTGCCACCATACCTTTCACTACAACTACCATGACACCACAACTACCATGAACACCACCAAAATTACCATGAACACCACAACTACCATGAATACCACCACAACGACCATGAACACCATAACTACCATGGCCACTTGACTACAAAGACCACCACAACTACCATGACCACCACAACTACCATAAACACCACAACTACCATAAACACCACAACTACCATGACCACTACAACTACCATGAACACCACAACTACCTAACATGGCAGCTAACATCATCCCTACCACCATCACCATCACCTTTCCCACGCCACTACCATAACCACCATGACCACCGCTACCATACTCAACCCGCTCCCATAACTTAACCCTTTCAATAGTGCTACATCTTATACTTGCTCCCACGGCACCACCATACCATATCAAGCCCTACCATAATCGCAGTGGACTACCATTATAACCATACCCACCATAATTTCGAACCTTGTATGTCCTGATAATATAAGGGATAATAAAATAATAATAATAATAATAATAATAAAAGATAAATACTACTTCTACTACTACTACTACTAATAATAATAATGAAAATAATAATAATAATAATACAACAACAACAACTAATAATAATAATAACAATCAAATAAACATCATTGCTTTCGGTGACCAGGCTGGAAAAGAGGTTATCACTGGAAGATATTAAGAATGGAGGGGAATGGAAGGGAAGGGAAGGGAGGATGGAAGGAGAGAAGGGAAAGGAAGTGAGGAGGGGAAGGGAAGTAAATGGGAAGGAAAGGAAGCGGATGGAAAGGAAGGGAAGGGATGGAGGGGGAAGGAGGAAAGGGAAAGGAAGATGGAAGGAAGATGGAAGGAAAGAAGGGAAAGGAAGTGAGGATGAGAAGGAAAGTCAGGAGGGGAAGGGAAGTGAATGGGAAGGAAAGGAAGCGAATGGAAAGGAAAGGAAAGGAAGGGAAGGGAAGGGAAGGGGAGGGAAAGAGACAGTGGAAGGGAAGGAGGGAGGAATGGAAGGGAAACAGGAAACAAGAGGAAAACACGCAAAGACAGACGGGAAAGGAGGATGGAAAGTAACTGAGAATAAACGAACGAGAAACTGAACGAGCAAAAGAAGAAAATATAAACCGAGAGGAAATACGTGTGATAAAACTTGACAAAAAAAACGATGTAAAAACGAATAGAGGAAAAAGAAGGAATCGAGGTCAGTTACATGTGGAAAAAAAATACAGGAAAAAGATAAGGGAAACAGGAAAGAAAGAAAATAATGCGTCGATGGAAGGTGGAAATGAGGACGGAAAGGAATTATAAAAAGAAAGGAAGGAACGAAGGGAAGATAGGATGGAAGATGGAGGAAGAAGAGGAAGGAGGGAATGAAGGAAGAGAAGGAAGGAAATCAGTGCAGAAGAAAGGGATGGAGGAAAGAAGAAAGGACGGAAGGAAGAGAAAAAAGAAAGGAAGGAAAGATGAGATGGAAGGAAGCTGGAGGGAGGGAGGGAGGGAGGGAGGGAGGGAGGGAGGGAGGGAGGGAGGGAGGGAGGGAGGGAGGGAAGGAAGGAAGGGAGGAAGGAAGAGAAGGAAATCAGTGCAGAAGAGATGGAGAAAGAAAGAAAGGAAGGAAAGATGAGATGGAAGGAAGATGAAGGAAGAAGGGAGAGAAGAGGATGGCAGGATGAAAAGAAAGGAAGGCAGGAAGGAAAGATGAGAATAGAGGATGGAAGGAAGGAATGTAAGAAAACAGGAATTATGAATGACGAGAACAAACAATCCTTGCATAATAAATTCAAAGTTACAGCCTATGGAACGACACAAGAAAAAATATATATACCCAGAGAGAGAGAGAGAGAGAGAGAGAGAGAGCATTGGTTGCATGGGAGTTTGCATTGTTATCCTCTCTCTCTCTCTCTCCCACACACACACACACACACACACGGGGGGCGGTGTGTGTGTGTGTGTGTGTGTGTGTGTGCTGCGGGCGGCAGTACCCAACCATCCCTTCACGTCTCCCACCTTTAACACGCAAAGATCGATGTCACGCGGCGGGGGTGGGGTGGAGGGAGGTGAGGGGGGGCGAGGGGGGGTCATTTACGGGGTCAGGGGTCAGTACCAGTCTAATTATGGGGGTCAGGTGGATGGGGAAAGGTAGGATCCGCAACCGAGGAGTTCTGGGTTCGACTTTTTTCGGGGGAGATGGATGGTGAGTAAGAGGGGGTGGGTGAGTGACGAGGGGTGGCGGGGGAGGTCACTTAGGGGTAAGGGGTCAATCGGGGTCAAATCAGGGGGTCACGTGGACAGGAATTAGGGTGTTCCTTGCTCCTGGCACTAAAACAGGGACCTTGAACGGAAATCAATGGTTGCGTGTGCGTGGTGTGGGAGTATGTCTGACTGCCCTTCCTAGTCAATCACGCCTGGAGCACACACACACACACACACACACACACACACACACACACACACACTCTCTCTCTCTCTCTCTGCATAATTAAGAGCCATATTCCAAGTGGCTATAAGAGATCCGTAACATCTTTTTACCAGCGAATTATTCTACATTTTACATCCCCAATATCCTCATGTGAGGCAAAGTAGGTCAATAAAATATATATATATATATATATATATATATATATATATATATATATATATATATATATATATATATATATATATATATATATATATATATATATATATATATATATATATAAAGTTGTGATATGCAAAATAAATCGCTTAGGAAAAGGTGTTAAGAGCGTCCTGTGTAATTAGTTAAACGATTACGGGCTTCTTTGCCATAATCTTAAGAAGCTTTGTACATCCAGCGGTGTGTCTTAGGTCTATATTCTTGCCTGCTAAAGGAAGCTCCCTAACACTTTTTCCTATGCGATTTATTTTGCTTGTTTCCCCTTAGTCTCCATCTCCGTGTTACATAAATAATTCCAATATCGTTATACTTTCCACACATAACGTACAAAGGGATATTAACCACCCATATCCAAAAAATAAATCGCTACGGAAGAGGTGTTTGGGAACCTCTTTACCCGACGAGAAGAGGAGTTTTGATGCTGTGTTGATTATAAGGATGCTGTTTATTATAAGGATGCTGTGTTGATTATAAGGATGCTGTGTTTATTATAAGGATGCTGTGTTGATTATAAGGATGCTGTGTTGATTATAAGGATGCTGTGTTAATTATAAGGATGCTGTGTTAATTATAAGGATGCTGTGTTTATTATAAGGATGCTGTGTTGATTATAAGGATGCTGTGTTGATTATAAGGATGCTGTGTTGATTATAAGGATGCTGTGTTGATTATAAGGATGCTGTGTTGATTATAAGGATGCTGTGTTGATTATAAGGATGCTGTGTTGATTATAAGGATGCTGTGTTGATTATAAGGATGCTGTGTTAATTATAAGGATGCTGTGTTGATTATAAGGATGCTGTGTTGATTATAAGGATGCTGTGTTGATTATAAGGATGCTGTGTTGATTATAAGGATGCTGTGTTGATTATAAGGATGCTGTGATAAGTATAAGGATGCTGTGTTTATTATAAGGATGTTGTGTTAAGTATAAGGATGCTGCGTTAAGTATAAGGATGCTGTGTTAAGTATAAGGATGCTGTGTTAAGTATAAGGATGCTATGATAAGTATAAGGATGCTGTGTTTATTATAAGGATGCTGTGTTAAGTATAAGGATGCTGTGTTGATTATAAGGATGCTGTGTTATACCATTAGAGGCTGGAACGAGTGGGGTGGGTGAGGGGAGACAGAGTGAATGGGGAGGCGGGGAGAAGAGGGGAGTTAGAGGGGAGATGAGGCAGAGGAGAGAAGGGGTGGAGGAAATAAGAGTTGGGAGGAGAAGCAGGAGTTGGAAGAGAGAGGGGAGGTGAAGAAGAGATGAGGTTGAAGAGAGAAAGGGTGGAGGGAAAGAGGCGGAGGAAAGAACTGGGCAAGAGGAGCAGGAAGGAAGATGAACTGTGAGAGAAGTGACTCAGGGAACAGTTGGAGGAAAGACGAGTTGGAGGAAAGAAGAGTTGGAGGAAAGAAGAGTTGGAGGAAAGATGAGCTGGAGGAAAGACGAGTTGGAGGAAAGACGAGTTGGAGGAAAGACGAGTTGGAGGAAAGATGAGCTGGAGGAAAGAAGAGTTGGAGGAAAGAAGAGTTGGAGGAAAGAAGAGTTGGAGGAAAGAAGAGTTGGAGGAACGAAGGAAAGGATCTCGAGAAACAGAAGTAGCCTGTACGAAGGATGGGATGGGCGTTGTGGGGAGGGGATCGTCACTGAGGAGGGACAGATATGCCTGGACGTCGTTTGGGGGCCGTCACTCACAGAATGCAGCGTCGGACAATAAATCACAGCGGTGAACCAAGATTACAGCAAAAGATACATTATTTAACAAAAAAAATCACCATCATTATCATCACCATCGTCCTTAACATCATCACAGCCATCGTCATTACTATCACCATCATTATCATCAGAATTACCACCACCATCACCATCATCATCACCCTAACAATTCCCACTTACACACACGGCACACGAAACACACAAGCAAGATTAAAGGAAAAGACAAACAGAATTACCACCAGAGCCCAGCTAAAATGGGAAGCACATCCATTCACTCCACATGCAGGCTTTATCAATCATTACGGTGCACCTTAACATACTTCTCTTATTCCTTCTATCGCCACGCAGTATGATTCAACGTTACAAATTACACACAGAGACTTGATTAACATTGTGTGTGTGTGTGTGTGTGTGTGTGTGTGTGTGTGTGTGTGTGTGTGTGTGTGTGTGTGTATTTTATTTTCCGCACCAGGCAGGTTAGATACGGACTTCACCAATTCCTTTATCAGTAAAACCATTTCCTAAATTTAATACAACCCACTACAGGAAGTGAAATAAATACCTAAAAATACATTCAATCCCGTGTAATCACCCGGCAATAAAGGATTAAAATGTAGTAAAGGGATTAACAGGCTGATTTATCCATTCATTTATCAGGTCAAGGCCGAATCACGCAAATTACCGGAAATGACGAGATATCACGAGAAATCAGCACCCATTTTTAAAACCCAATACTCATTTACTCTTCGGGAAAAATTATTATTATTATTATTATTTATTTTTTTTTGTGATGGAAGAAAGAAAGATAAAAAGTTGCCATTTAGGTGAATTTGTTTTTTTCTGAAAGTGGTTAAAATTAGTAGGCTGAATGTGTGTGTGTGTGTGTGTGTGTGTGTGTGTGTGTGTGTGTGTGTGTGTGTGTGTGGCTACCAAGTTTTTTTCTATCCACACACACACACACACACAAAACGAGAACTCGAAAAAACTCCTCTCATTCTCAACGCAACACCTTCATCTAAATAACAAGAAGAAGAAGCACAGGGCACCCATATACCTTGCGGACTCGACGCACGGAGGGGTCAAGCTGGGTGAGAGGGTGGAGGCGAAAACATAACAGTACATACGAGACGAGGAAAAGGGAAAACAGTAGCACCTCACAGGAAAATCACTGAGAACGACGATGTGAGAAGCCATGGTGTTAGTGAGTGGGGACGAAACACACACCTAGAGAGCCCCCCCCTTCTTGTCTACGCCCCCCCCACCTCACAGGATGCAGCGTCAGGCAACAGACTGATAGCCAGAATGAGGTAACAAGTTGCAGGAGGGAAAAAGGGGGGGGGGAGAAGAGGAAACACGAGGAAAAGGGTGGGGAAAAATCACGAGGAAAAGGGTGGGGAAAAATCACGAGGAAAAGGGTGGGGAAAAAATCACGAGGAAAAGGGTGGGGAAAAATCACGAGGAAAAGACAGGAAAAAATCACAACGAAAGAAGAGAGAGAAAAATCACAGGGAAAAGAGGGGAAAAATCACGAGGAAAAGAGAGGGAAAAATCACGAGGAAAAGAGGGAAAATCACGAGGAAAAGAGAGGGGAAAAATCACGAGGAAAAGAGAGGGGAAAAATCACGAGGAAAAGAGAGGGAAAAATCACGAGGAAAAGAGGGAAAATCACGAGGAAAAGAGAGGGAAAAATCACGAGGAAAAGAGTGGGGGGAAAATCACAAGGAAAAAAAAATGAATATATTGTTTTGTTTGTTTTTGTTTTTTTGTTTATACTTGTTGCCGTCACTTTTGCTATTTATTCTTGCTGCCGACGGACGCTATTATTAACCCCTTCCATCCGGGTGACGTCTTTGAGCTCCTCCTCCCTCCCTCCAGACGCTTTCCCTCAGCTCCCTATAGGCCTCTCGTACTGAGGGGGTTTATCAAGACCTAACCCCTCCTGTTCTCAAGCCTATAATGAAAATCGTCTGGGTAGGTGAAGAAATATATATGGAAAAAGGGAAGGGGTTTAGAATTTCTGGGGGGGTTTAACTAGCTCAAATAAAACCCCATGACTTTATTTATTTCTTCTTTCAGACGATTTTATTCAACTGAGATGAGATCTGTAGTAGTGGAGATTATGAAGGCTGTATCCAACCCCTCCAGTTAGAGTTAGAGAGAGAGAGAGAGAGAGAGAGAGAGAGAGAGAGAGAGGGTAAAGATGGAAATTACTTAACAGGATGGGACAAGCTTCACTCTGGCAAACTACCCTTCTATTCAGCTTAAGGACCCCCTCGTACTGAAGAGGCTGGAGATAAATGAGAGTTAGAGAAAGGAAGAAAGTTGAGATAGTAAAGAAAATCAGGAGAGAAATATAGAGACAGACTGATCGATATGGAGAGAGATACTGAGAGATGGGGGCTTGAGGGAGGAGACGAAAAGGGAAATAGAGAGAGATAAGATGGAGGAGGAGGAGGAGGAGGAGGAGGAGGAGGAGGTGGTGGTGGAGGAAGAGGAGGAGGAGGAGGAGGAGGAGGAGGTGGTGGTGGTGGTGGTGGAGGAAGAGGAGGAGGAGGAAAGAAGTAGGGAGGAGAAAGAAGCAACAGCAGCAGAAGAGGGAGGAAGCAGTGGGATAGTTTGAAGAAGATGCTGGTGACAAGGAAGAAGAGGAGGGGAGAAGAGGGAAGGGGAGGGAGGAGGGGAGGGGAAGGGAGGAGGGGGCGGTGTGTTTGCATCCCTCCCCCCCCTCCCTCTCCTCACCCACCAATATCGATCTTACAGTCTCGCCTCCCCCCCCTCCCCCGTCTCTTTCTTCTCCCCACTCTCCCGTCTTCCTTCCCTCACTCACTCTTGACTCCTATCATTCCTTCTCTCTCTCTCTCTCTCTCTCTCTCTAACTTACCATAATTACTACACAAGGACACAACACTGACTTTCACCACACACACACACACACACACACACTATAACATCACCCTAATCTGTAAGGCCTCATCACCATCATCATCACCATCACCATTAGCAATACACTGACCACCATAAAAGCAACTCCAGGCATCAGCAACACACACTGAATAGAACAGCGAGGAGGACAAGGCTGGGCAAGACAGGGAAGGGCACGAAGAGAAGGGAAGGGAAGGGTAAGTATAGGGTAGGGTAGGGTTGGGTAGGGTAGGGCAAAGCAGGGCAGGGCAGGGTAGGGTAGGGTAGGGTAGGGTAAGACATGACAGGACTTACCAGAAAGGAAGGAAGGGTTGGACGGCAGGGAAGAGCAGGGTAAGGCAAGTAAGACGGAGGCTATGGCAAAGGCTGAGAAGGCAATGTAGGACTAGAGAGGGAAAGAAAAGGAAAGCTGGAAAAGGCAGGGCAAAGCAGAGCAGAGAAAGGCAGAGCAGGGAAGGGCAGGGCAGGGCAGGGCAGGGCAGGGCACAATAACACCACTTCCCACAACCCCTAACAAGCACTGTTTCTCCAACCACGCAAAAACTTCCCGACAAAACCTTACCCTCAACTTCCAGCAGACAAAAATACACACACACAAAAAGAGAACGAAAAAACAAGAAAAAGAAAATGTGAACCAAATGTATGACTGCATGACCTTTCCCTGAGATTTGCCAAAAAGAAATGGAAGATAGCAAAACATGATACATTTTATGGTGCGATGTTGAAAAAAATATGGAAGAAAATTGAGTAAGGACAAAATACCGAAGCGACAGACGAGAATATTTTAGTAAAGATATAAGTGAAGTGAAGAACGTGAAGGTCTGTTGCTACACACACACACACACGCACACACACGAGAGAGAGAGAGAGAGAGAGAGAGAGAGAGAGAGAGAGAGAGAGAGAGAGAGAGAGAGAAAGCAAAGTCGAGGTGTGGAATTAATAGTCTGTGGAGTGAATGATGTTTGGGTGGGGTGGCTGAGCCCGGCAACAGGTGGCAGGTGGAGGTGGAGGATGAGGTAGGTGGAGGTGGAGGTAAGTGGAGGTGGAGGTGGTGGCGATTGTGGAGGTGGAGGTGGTAGAAGTGGAGGTGGCTGGTGGAGGTCTGTAGTGGGTGGTGGAGAGAGTGATTGTTGTGGTGGTGGAGAGTGGTTGTTGTGGTGGTGGTGGAGAGTGGTTGTTGTGGTGGTGGAGAGTGGTTGTTGTGGTGGTGGAGAGTGGTTGTTGTGGTGGTGGTGGAGAGTGATTGTTGTGGTGGTGGTGGGAGTGGTTGCTGTGGTAGTGGAGAGAGTGGTTGTTGTGGTGGCGGATGGTTATTTTCAAGGTCTGGAGGGTGGTGATGGAGGTGATATGTGGTAGTAAGTGGTAGTGGTAATAAGTGGTTGTCGTAGTGGTAGTAAGTGGTAGTCGAAAAAATATATATATACGAAAACTTTCCTCTCGACTCCCTTCAACTCCACAATCAACTCCAACGTTTCAAAAAGCCCGCCATTTCCCTCCATCAACTTTTATTGCACCCAACTCGGAGCTCTTTTAAAACTTCCCTTTCCACCACTTTCCATCAATCTCTATCTTTTCCATCACGACATTTTTGTGAACACTTGTACTTCTCTTCAACTCCCATCAATTTCCATCAGTATCCGTCAACTCCCATCAATATCCTTCAACTCCCATCAATTTCCGTCAACTCCCATCAATTTCCGTCAACTCCCATCAATTTCCGTCAACTCTCATCAATTTCCGTCAACTCTCATCAATTTCCGTCAACTCCCATCAATATCCGCCAACTCCCATCAATTTTCCCTCAACTCCCATCAATTTCCGTCAACTCCCATCAATTCCCGTATGGTCCCATCAATTTCCGCCCTCTCATCAATTACCGTCAACTCCCATCAATTCCCGTATGGTCCCATCAATTTCCGCCCTCTCATCAATTACCGTCAACTCCCAACTTCCGTCAACCCCACCTGCCATCAACAAACAATCAATTTTCTTCCCTTCTCCATCAACTCTCGGCCTTGCCCGTCAACCCATATCTTCTCCATCAATTCCCTACATTAAAAAAACACCCTCCATTTTCCCACGTCAATTTCCATCATCTCTATCTTTCACCTCTGGGACCCTTCAATTCGGCGACGTCTCATTGTATTAAAATTTACCTGTTTCAAGACGTTATACTCGACTTGAAGGAGAAGAGGGCTATAGTACTGAAAGGCCTCATCATGGCTATAGCTAAAGCCTTCAGTAAAATTAATAATGCTAAATAAAGAGTGGCCTGGAGATGGCTCAATAAAGAGGTATATTAGCCTATTATAGCAATGTTAAAAAAACATTTCAGATTCACTCAAAACACTGCAAAGAGGACAGGAGATGAAGAGAAGAGGTGGTGAGATGATGATGAAGAGGTGGTGAGATGGTGATGAAGAGGTGGTGAGATGGTGATGAAGAGGTGGTGAGATGGTGATGAAGAGGTGGTGAGATGGTGATGAAGTGGTGGTAGGATGATACAGTGCAGCGACGCCATAACTCACCACACACACACACACACACACACACACACACACACACACACACACACACACACACACACACACATACTCACCACACACACACACACACACACACACACACACAAACACAATCCATCCATCCATACAGAGAGTGTAAAGGAGCAGACTACGCTGAACAGTTCACACTTACGGTCAGAGTGCACAGTGTTGGTAAATGTGAAGAAAGAAGGGGGAAAGTGTGTGTGTGTGTGTGTGTGTGTGTGTGTGTGTGTGTGTGTGTGTGTGTGTGTGTGTGTGTGTGTTACTACCCCGCCACTACCAAGGTCTTAACACTCAAATGAGGAAAGTAATTGCGACTAGATTGGCTTGCAGTCCCGCCCCCCTCTAACTCTCTCTCTCTCTCTCACACACACACACACACACACACACACACACACACACACACACACACACAGTACAAAAACACAAAAATTAAGTCTTCTACCTCACACAACCTCAAACAAATACATCCATACATACATACTCTCCTCTCCTCTCTTCCCTCTCTCTCTCTCTCTCTCTCTCCCCTCGCCCCCACTACCTGTTGCTTCTTCCTCCGCCTCTCTCTCCCCGCTCCTTCCCCTCTAACCAGTCACTCTCCCCTCCCCTCCGACTTTCCCCACAGTCTCCCTTTCTCCCCTCTCCCCCACCTATCTTTTTTTTACCCTCCTCTCTCTCTCTCTCTCTCTCTCTCTCTCTCTCTCTCTCAGGTGCACACTGGCCTGCATCACGCCTCACACCTGCCCTCTACACTGATAGACGCGAAACGACTGATAGAATGATAACCATAGATAAGTGTACCCGACCTTCCTCCCCCCTCCCCTCCCCTCTCCAAATTCTTCTTCATTTTCCCCCCTTCCCCACTTCTTCCATTTTCCTTCCCCCCCCCCACTCCTTATCACCTTTCACCCTAATAATTATCCTATTATTTTATTCTTCCTCTCTCCCTTCATTCTCTCTCTCTCTCTCTCTCTCTCTCTCTCTCTCTCCCTACTACTTCCTTCCCTTTCCTGTCTTCACTTCCTTCCCTCTCATCTTCTTCCCTCTTCCTTCCTTCACCATCTCATTCCTTCATCGTTTCTCTCCTTCCCTTCCTTCCTTCTCCTCCCTCCTTAACCTCACCTGCTCCCTTTCCCCCCACCAATACTCCCCCTCTTCCTCTCCCTGATAGTCACTCATCCCACCTCCCTTCCCTCCCTATCTCCCTCCCTCTTCCCCCGTGGTACTCGACGACTGAAGGTGCAATGATAAGGGCAAGGGCATGACGGGGCAGGAACTCTCTCTCTCTCTCTCTCTCTCTCACGTGCCCACTGCTACTACCCAGCCTTGCCCCCACTGCCCCTCTCATTCATGGCACTGGAGGGGTACACTTGGGTTTGTAATTGTATCTGTGTTGTGTTGTGATGATTGGATTTATGAATGGATATGTAGCTGATTAACTTTATCTATCTAACTATCTATCTGCCTACCCGTCTACCGATGTCTTATGTCTATCAATTTATCTCTTATCTATCTATACATATCAGATATAACCTATTTATCTATCTATCTAGCTATGTCTATCTATCTATCCATCCATCCATCCATCAATCAATATCTGCCTATCTTTCTACGGATGTCTAAAGGTCTGTCAATCCATATACCGTACCTATCTATCTATCTATCTACCTACCTATCTATCTATCTATCTACCTACCTATCTATCTATCTATTCTCTACATATACCTTTACACATACCAGAAAAATATGCATGTGGAGGAAAGTGGAAAGAAAAGTATGGAAAAAAGGAATATGAGGAATACGAAGGAGTGAAGAGGACATAAACAGGAAGAGGACGAGGAAGATGAGAAGACAGGAGCGGCAAAAATGTTATAGGAAAAGGAAAGAGGGAGGAAAAATGAAAAGGAGAAGGAAAAATGGATGAGCTGAGGCTGCAGGAAAGGAATGAGTGACGGTGAGACGAAAACAGGACAGGAGGGGCGAGGCAGAGGAACACTATGAGGAAGGAGGGAAGGAGGGAGGGAGGGAGGGAGGGGGAATTAGGAAGGTAAATACATCGAAGGAGGCTGAGGGGAAAATATGGAATGAGGAGGGGGCGAAGGAAGGGAAAAGGAGGAAGGGAGGGAGGAGGGAGGATGAGGAAGAGAGGAAATGGAAGACGGAGAAAGGGATGGAGGGGAAAGAGAGGAAAGGTGGAAGCAGAGGAGGAAGGTGAGAGGGAAATTGACAAGTGGAATGGAAAGGAATGAAATGGGAAGACTAAGAGGGAAAAGAGAGAGAAGTGTGGCGGTGATGGAGGATGGAAGAAGGAAGGTGAAGGAGAGATGAGATGGAGGAAAAGGATGAGGAGATAGAGAGGGGGAGTGAAAATATAAGAAGGGTGAGGGAAGGGGGAAGGGAGAGGAGGGAGAAAGGAAAGATGACGGAGGGAGAAGAGAGGCAGAAGGAATGTAAGACGAGAGAGGGAGAGCGGAAGGAGGAGGGCAAGGTCAGAGGAGGGAGAAGAGAAGGATATAGGAAGGAGAGGAGGGGGTAGTTAGAAAGGGAGAGATGAGGAAGGAAGGAGGATAATAATTACGATGGTGAGATGAGAGGGAAGGGAAGGAAAGAAGGTGAGTGGGGGGGGGGAGAAAAGGAAAGAAGGATAGAAGAGTGAGGGAGGAGGAATAGGAGACGGAAGTAAAGGAAAATGGAAGTGAGGGAATGAAGGAAGGGAAGGAGAGAGGGAGAGAAGAGGGGAGAGGGAGGGAGGAGGGAGTCATTCTTAGTGCCGCAGTATCGACGTGAAGAGCCGCTCCTCCCACACTCGTCCCCTTCACTCGTCCCCTACACTCGTCCCATATAAGTTCTCGTCTTTCCCCTCGTCCACCTTCACTTCTCTCTATAGGCATATAAGCCCCTACAATCGTCACTCCTGTATTGCTTCTTCCATTTCCTTCTGACCACTAAAATTTCTCCACATTCGTGCCACACTCTTGCTTCCTCTCGTCCCCTTCACCTATCTTCCTTTCGTCCCCCTACCTGTGCTCCTCAGTCTATGCACACCTTCCTCCTACTCTCCTCCATCTCCTCCATACCCATCCTAAACTAGTTATTCCCTAGAGATCCTCCTCTCGTCCCTCAGCAAAGATCCCCTGATGCGTCTCGTACAGTTGTCGTCCTCTTCACTCACACACTCGTCCCCTCTCGTCCTCCTACTCGTCTTCTCAGTTCTTTCACTCATCCGCCGCAGCTACGAATGCCTGTCACTTAGTTCTGTGCCACATCCACTATCTGCCACACTCGTCCCTGCTTTGTGTACAGGTGTGAATGTAAGTGAGAGAAATTAACAGCTTACCTATGCTTTCCCTCCCCTAAAATAACTGACCGTATGAGCCAGGATTCCCAAAAGCTTCAATGATGTGTGAGTAGCTCCTGAATTCACAGTGGGGGAAAGTGTCCAAATGTAACAAATTATAACTAGTTCAAAGGTAAGGAATAATGAGTTCAGCCACTAGGACTCCAGTTAAGAATAGAGAGGGAATATTTGTGTGTATATATAGAGGGTGAGGGGGTGGCATAAGTGAGGGACGGCGTGGCCAATTTCACTGGACATTGTTGACAGCTCCTACTTTTATGCTTTCTCTTTCTTTCTTTGCACATACTAACTCAATTTATCTTTTGAGGCAAGAATAAGGGTTGGGATAATGATGATGATGATGAACACACACTTGCCAATACACTTACAAAACTCACTTTATTTACTCTTACTCATCTCCCTTCCATACAATCACTCGCATCACTTCTCTCACTCCCATTCACTCATACACTCAATCAACGACCCACTCATACACTCAACCACTCTAACCAAACCTCCTCGCTCACCCACCAATCCATGAGCTTACCCATCCACTCACTCGATGTTCTCAGGCTCCTGTGACTCACTCACAGACACACAAATTCGTCTGGCACTAACTGGAAGAGAGTACTAGAGTTATCCTGAGCATGAGTGTTTATAACCCACTTTAAAACAACACACACTCTCCCACTCCCTAACCTACTATCTCACACCCTCGCCAAACCACAAATCCTCACACCTCTTCACTCACTAAATCTCTAAAGCAACTCACTCAACCACTCACTCTCTAAAACAACCAACTCTCATTCACGCTCACTAACATCACACTCACTCGCTCACTCTCCGTCTCTAAAACACTCAACTCTCGCTCACTCTCTCTAAAACACCCAACACTCACTCACTCTCTCTACAACCCCCAACACTCACTCTCTCAAACAACCACCTCTCACCCACCCTCTCACTCCCTAGCCAACTAAGCCCGTCTGCCTGACTCACTGGTTTATACACGAATTTTCTAACACACATCCTGGCCAAGCACAGGAAAACACAGCATTACTAGGATTTCCGGAGAGATAAGAGGCGGCTTGATAACACACGACCCTCATCCCGCCTCTCTCTCTCTCTCTCTCTAACACACACACACACACACACACACACACGCACAAGGACGACTAAGGACGGCGCTCGAGGTGGCATGGTAGGCTTGGTGGTATTTCTTTAAGGCGTTTATCATGCTGTCTTGAGACGTTGATCATGCTTATTACAACCTGATTCTCCGTTTTTTTTTTTTTTTCGATAACCAGTATTTCCAGTATCAACAGTTTCTCTCAGCAGTGAATAATAGGGTGAAGAGGTGTGATATGTCAGATAAATCGCTCAAAAAATAACACTACGGTGGTAATAATGACGCATCGCTTACTATGACCGGGAGAACTAACAGATCCGGATTATGTTCTTGACGCCCTTTCTTGCACGATTCATTTTTATTATCATACTCTTTATTATTCCCTGGTACGTTTATGATGCTTCCTTTACTGACACAGATAAATACGGCACCATAAGGGAATATAGTAAAGATTCACATACAGTAATAAAGTTAATAACGAAGGGGTGCTTGAGTCCTTTGGTTTACCTGGGGGGATATGGGCCTAAAGATGGTGATGATGTGTTTTGATATGAACGCGTCCTGAATTGTTTAAAGGAAATATATCCATCATCATCATCATCATCATCACCCACCACCACCACAATCACCATCACCATCACCACCACCATCATCATCATCATTACCTCCACCACCACCACCATCATCATCATTACGATCATCGTCATTCGGAAAGGTTGTTTACTGGGCAGATACTGTGTTTGCTCCATAAAACAGCCTTTCCAAACACGCATAAAACTCCTACACGCTGCTACACTAATGTCACGACCACAATACTGATCTAGGGGCCGGGACTCGTAACAAGGTAGCAATTACTTCCCTGTTGTATGCATGACTTTATTCATTCATTTACTTTTTAAGGAGAGTTAGGAGAGTGCAGAATCTTCCCAGGTCTAGTTTTTTCCTAGGTACGACATGGGAAGTTCCAGCATCGGGGATTTACAACACAGGTTTCCCGTATCGTGTGATAAAGTTGACTGGCGGTGTGTTACACGTCCAGCCGTAGTGTTAGCCTAGACCGTACTGATGGAATTAGTATTAGCACGCGGGGGTGGGGGTTATATTGGATGTATTCCTGCCACTACCTTATGCTGCCATCACACGGGACACTATTATACACAGTGTGCACAACAGAATGGACGTCCAAAAATAATGTTCTCTATTACATGGTGTGCATCGACGGCCACCCTCTTATCATGTTCACTCACTTGGCTGGCCACAGCCAAGGTCACCTGTCCCGCCTCCCTGGCAGACGACATGTTTATCAACAATGGACGTGAACCAGGTAATGGCTTAGCAATGGCTATGGCAGTCCTCACCCTGAAGGAAGATAAAGATGCCTCACCAAGAACACATAATAAAAGTTGTATAACAAAAGATTATACAAAATTTACTTGAGGTAATAAAATAACCATGAAAATTCTGAATACAGTACACCTTCTGACTGCCAAGTTCAAGGTGACACACGACGCATATTGCAGGGCATAAACTCTTGACAGGAAAGACACTACGGAGTTTTGGAGAGCCACGGTGAGCGTTACCGTTCACCAATGAGTGGGTGGCAGAACGTGCCTGGCTGACCACCACACGCCAGGCGGCACATCTGAACGTCCAGGTACGAGGATGAATAAATGTGTGAGAGGAGCAAGAATACACTAATACACAACGCGGGGGGCGGGGGATTCAGGGGGGGTTGTTAGGTGTGCAAGGCTTCCCCAGTGAGTAACACCAAGGAAAAACCACCTTGAAACCCCCTGACTGGCAGAGAGAGAGAGAGAGAGAGAGAGAGACGGACACAAAAGAGGGGAGGGGAGGGGAGGGGAAGACGGATAGGGGAATGTGATATACAGGGAGGTGGTAAGGGGAGGTATGGGAGGGGAGGATGTAAGGGGAGGGGCGGGGGCTGAAGGAAGTGAGGGGTGAGGGATGTGGAGAGGCATGGGGATGGGAGGGGTAAAAGGAGGGGATGGGAGGGGGATGCAGAGGAATGAGGACTGTGAAAAGGGAGAGGGGAACGAAGGGAGGGGAGAAGAGGATGGGGGGTGAAGGATGGGGCAGGATAGGGGAGGGTGAATGGTCTGGGAAGGGAAGGGAATAAGGGCGAGAACAGAGGAGGGAGGGGTATTACGGGTAGGGTGGGAAGGTGGAGAGAGGGAAGGGAGGAGAGTAAGGGAGGAGGAGGAGGAAACAGGGAAGTAAAAATGTAAGAAGGGGGAGGGAAGGGAGGGGTATGAGGTTGATGAGGGGGAGGGAAGGGAGGGGTATGAGGTTGAGGAGGGGGAGGGAAGGGAGGGGAATGAGGTTGAGGAGGGGGAGGGAAGGGAGGGGAATGAGGTTGAGGAGGGGGAGGGGAGGGAAGGGACGGGTATGAGGTTGAGGAGGGGGAGGGAAGGGAGGGGTATGAGGTTGAGGAGGGGGAGGGAAGGGAGGGGTATGAGGTTAGGGAGAGGAAGGGAAGGAAGGGGTATGAGGTTCAGGAAGGGGAGGGAGGGTATGAGATTGGGGAGGGGGAGGGAAGGGAGGGGTATGAGGTTGGGGAGGGGAAGGGAAGGGATGGGTATGAGGTTGAGGAGAGGAAGGGAAGGGAGGGGTATGAGGTTGAGGAGGGGGAGGGGTAAAGGAATGAGAGGATGAGGGTGTGTGTGATTATCATGTAGATTAGTGTAACAGTATCAGAACCACAGACAGTTCATACACACGACTGCAGACAAGGAGCAGGGAGGAAAGACACAGGGAAGAAGGAGGGAAGAAGGAGGGAGGGAGGAAAGCCAGGGACGAAGAAGGGAGGGAGGAAAGCCAGGGACGAAGGAGGGAGAAAGGAAGGAGGGGGGAGAAGGAGAGGGAAGGAGAAAGGATGGAGACAGGGAGAAAGGATGAACGAGATGAAAGAACGGGAGAAAGAAGGAAAGAAAGATGGAACGGAGGAGGAGGGAAAGACTGAAGGGCTGAAAGAATGAATGAATGACGGGACTGAAAGGAAGAATGAATGAATGAATGAATGAATGAATGGCCGAACTGATGGATGGATGGATGAGTGAATAAACGAAGTGAATGAAAGTGAATGAAGAAATATGGGAGGCACAGACTCGACTAGGTCATGAATGAATGCATGAAGAAGCAGCTGAGGAAGGAAAAACAAATACATGAATGAATGAAGGAATGAAGGAAGGAAGAGAGGAAACAGAGGGAAGGAACGAGAGAAGCAGAGGCATAAAAGAATGAATAACAGATTTTACAGGGATGAATAAACGCAAGAAGAATGGCGGGATTATGAAGGTAAGGAACACGCACACACACACACACACACACACACACACACACACACACACAGAAGGGTCGCAATAGGTGGGTGAGACAGGTAAAGGAGAACGGAAAGACTCATAAGGAGGAAAGACGGAGAAAGGAAGGAAGGAAGGGAGGAAGACGGGGGAAAAGGAAGGAGTGGGAAGAGGAGGAAAGCGGGCGAGGAGGGGAGGGAAGGAAGAGGGAGGAGGGGAAGGAAAAGGGAGGAGGGGAAGGAAGAGGGAGGAGGGGAAGGAAGAGGGAGGAGGGGAAAGCTGGGTAGGACAAGATGGAGGGAGCGAGGAAAAGTTGATTAAGGTGCAGGGAGGCTGAAGGAAAATTGAGGGAGGTTTTGTGTGTGTGTGTGTGTGTGTGTGTGTGTGTGTGTGTGTGTGTGTGTGTGTGTGTGTGTGTGTGTGTGTGTGTGTGTGCAGGTGTGTGATGTGTGCAGGTGTGTGGTGTGTGCAGGTGTGTGGTGTGTGCAGGTGTGTGGTGTGTGCAGGTGTGTGGCGTGTGCAGGTGTATGGTGTGTGCAGGTGTATGGTGTGTGCAGGTGTGTTGTGTGTGCAGGTATATGGTGTGTGCAGGTGTGTGGTGTGTGCAGGTGTATGGTGTGTGCAGGAATATGGTGTGTGGTGTGTGTGGTGTGTGCAGGTATATGGTGTGTGCAGGTATGGTGTGTGCAGGTGTGTGGTGTGTGCAGGTGTGGTGTGTGCAGGTGTGTGGTGTGTGCAGGTGTGTGGCAGTGTTAGGGGCACCACATCACCACCACAGCCAGCCTCCTAAAAAATGAAAAAAAAAAATCATTCGAGATGCCACCACCACCATTACAGAAAACTTGACAAAACTGGGTGTTGAAGAAGAGAGGGTGGAGAGGGGCGGGACTGAGAGGGAGAGAGGGAGGGAGAGAAGAGGGAAGGAGGGAGGGGAAGAGAAGGGAGGGAGGGTGGGAGGGAGAAAAATGCTGGAGGAAAAGGGGGACAGAGGAAATCAAGGAAGCATTACTGAAAATCTATCAATATTTGTTATTGAAAGACAGTGCGAGAAAAAGATGTGATGAGAGAGAGAGAGAGAGAGAGAGAGAGAGAGAGAGGAGACTTAAGGGGAGAAAAGAAGGGGAGGAAATAAAGAAGAAGGCAATTCGGAGCAGCATTATAAAAAACTAAAAAAATTGATCTGAGAAGACAGTGGATGGGGAGAGAGGAAGAGGCGGGGGGAAAGGAAGGGGAAGAGGAAAAAGAAGAGGGAGAGAGGAAGAGGGATGGAGGAGAAGCGAGGGAGATGAAAATGGAGGGGACGGGGAGAGGGGAGAGAGGGGGAGGGGAAATTTCAGCAGCATTGTAGAAAAAGGGAGGGAGAAGGAGAGGGGAAAAGGGAGGGAGGGAGGGAGAGATGAAGAAGGAGAGGAAAACGGAAAGAAAAAGAGGGAGAAGGAAAGGAGGGAGGGAGGAGGAGGAGGAGGGAGGTAGGGAGGAAGAGGAAGAGGGAGAAGGGGGAGAAGAGGCGTGGGAGGGAGGGAGGGAGAGAGGAAGTAGGAGAGGAAGAGGGGAAATACGAAGAGCATTACGGTAAACTTGACAAAACTGACTGTTGAAGATGGGGGTGGAAGAGGGGACATAGATAGGAAAAGAAGGGGAGGAGGAAGACGGGGAGAGAAAGAGAGAGTGGATGAGTGGGGAGGAAGAGGGAGAGAGGATAAGGGAAGGCAAGAGGGGGGAAACGAAAATGAAAAGGAGGAAATGAAGGGAAGGGAGAATAAAAAGGATGAGAAAGAGAGACAGGACATTGAAGAGAAAAATAATGACGTAATGAGAACATGAAGAGTAATGAGAAGAGAAAATGGATGAAAGTAGGAGACATTAGAGAGAGATATAAGAGAGAAGAATAATGAAGAGAAGAAAGAGATGGCTGAAGGAAGGAAATAAGGAAGGAAGGAAGAAGTGACGCAAGGAGGAGAAAGGAAGGAGGGGACTTAGGTAGGAAATGAGGATAAAAAGGAATGAGTGGGCGGGAAGGAAATAGGGAAGTTGGAGGAGAGGAAGGAAGACCTGAAGGTAGGAGGGAGGAAGAAGGAGAGGAAGGAGACATTGGAGGAAATGAGGAGAGAAGGAAGGAAAGAACAGACTGGTGGGAAGGAGGCATGAAAGGAGGAGAAAGAGACTGAAAGAAAAGGAAAGGGAAAAGAATTATGAATAGGAAAGATTTGAGGAAAAGGGGGAGGAGAGAAGGAAGGAGAGAAGACTGGAGGGAAGGAGTGAAGAGCAATGGAAGGGGGGGGGGGAAGTAGAGGCAAGGAGTGAGGAAAGAAGAGACCGGAGGAAAGCATGAGGGGAAGATTATTGAAGGGAGAAAAGGAGAAAGGAAAGAGAAAGAACAGACACGAGAGGAGGAAAGACTGGAAGGAAGTGGAAAAGAATGGAAGTAAGGACGGAGGAAAGAGAGGAAGACAGGATGGAGGGAGGTACAAAAACGTGAGGTAAGGAGGAAGGGAGGGAGGAATAAAAAAGGGAGGTAAGGAGGAAGGGAGGGAGGAAAGAAGGGAGGTAGAGAGGGAGGGCAGGGTAGACCTAGCCTAGCCGAGCAAGACGCCATTGGGGAGGTGGGCCCAAGAATCAATACACTCCCAACTCCACCACCCCTGCCACCACCACCACTACCCCTGCCACCACCACCACCACTACCCCTGCCACCACCACCACCACTACCCCTGCCACCACCACCACCACTACCCCTGCCACCACCACTACCCCTGCCACCACCACCACCACCACCCCTGCCACCACCACTACCCCTGCCACCACCACCACCACCCCTGCCACCACCACCACTACCCCTGCCACCACCACCACTACCCCTGCCACCACCACCACCACCCCTGCCACCACCACCACCACCCCTGCCACCACCACCACCACCCCTGCCACCACCACCACCACAACCCCTGCCACCACCACAAGGTACTCTTCCACCTCCAGCTGTTCCTCTGCTACCACCACCACCACCACCCCTGCCACCACCACCACCACCACCCCTGCCACCACCACCACCACTACCCCTGCCACCACCACCACCACCACCACTACCCCTGCCACCACCACCACCACTACCCCTGCCACCACCACCACCACCACCACTACCCCTGCCACCACCACCACCACAACCCCTGCCACCACCACCACCACTACCCCTGCCACCACCACCACCACTACCCCTGCCACCACCACCCCTGCCACCACCACCACCACTACCCCTGCCACCACCACCACCACTACCCCTGCCACCACCACCACCACTACCCCTGCCACCACCACCACCACAACCCCAGCCACCACCAACACCACAACCCCTGCCACCACCACCACCACGACCCCTGCCACCACCACCACCACTACCCCTGCCACCACCACCACCACCACCACCACCCCTGCCACCACCACCACCACTACCCCTGCCACCACCACCACCACTACCCCTGCCACCACCACCACCACTACCCCTGCCACCACCACCACCACAACCCCTGCCACCCCCCCCACCACCACCCCTGCCACCACCACCACCACTACCCCTGCCACCACCACCACCACTACCACGTCCACCACCACCACCACCACCACCACCACCCCTGCCACCACCACCACCACTACCCCTGCCACCACCACCACCACTACCCCTGCCACCACCACCACCACTACCCCTGCCACCACCACCACCACTACCCCTGCCACCACCACCACCACTACCCCTGCCACCACCACCACCACTACCCCTGCCACCACCACCACCACTACCCCTGCCACCACCACCACCACTACCCCTGCCACCACCACCACCCCTGCCACCACCACCACCACTACCCCTGCCACCACCACCACCACTACCCCTGCCACCACCACCACCACTACCCCTGCCACCACCACTACCCCTGCCACCACCACCCCTGCCACCACCACCACCACTACCCCTGCCACCACCACCACCCCTGCCACCATCACTACCCCTGCCACCACCACTACCCCTGCCACCACCACCACCACCACCCCAGCCACCACCACCACCACCACCACCCCTGCCACCACCACCACCACCACCACCCCTGCCACCACCACCACCACTACCCCTGCCACCACCACTACCCCTGTCACCACCACTACCCCTGCCACCACCACTACCCCTGCCACCACCACCACCACCACCCCTGCCACCACCACTACCCCTTCCACCACCACCACCACTACCCCTGCCACCACCACCACCACTACCCCTGTCACCACCACCACCACCACTCCTGCCACCACCACCACCACCACTACTACCCCTGCCACCACCACCACCACTACCCCTGCCACCACCACCACCACTACCCCTGCCACCACCACCACCACTACCCCTGCCACCACCACCACCACTACCCCTGTCACCACCACCACCACTACCCCTGTCACCACCCCTGCCACCACCACCACCACCCCTGCCACCACCACCAACACCCCTGCCACCACCACCACCACCCCTGCCACCACCACCACCACCCCTGCCACCACCACCACCACTACCCCTGCCACCACCACCACCACCACCACCACCCCTGCCACCACCACCACCCCTGCCACCACCACCACCACCATCACCCTTGCCACCACCCCAGCCACCACCACCACCACTACCCCTGCCACCACCACCACCCCTGCCACCACCACCACCACCACCCCTGCCACTACCATACCACCCCTGCCTCTACCACCACCACCCCTGCCACCACCACCATCACAACCACCATCCATGCCATCACCACCACCACCACCACCTCTGCCACCACCACCACCAACACCCCTGCCAGCCATATCCTGCCAACATCACCCCTGCCACTATCCTACCCTGCCATCACCACCACTGCCGCTGTCCTACCCTGCCACCACCAACTCTGCAACTGTCCTACCCTGCCACCACCACCCCTGCCACTGTCCTACCCTGTCACCACCAACTCTGCCACTGTCCTACCCTGCCATCACAACCCCTACCACTGTCCTACCCTGCCACCACCAACTCTGCCACTGTCCTACCCTCCCACCACCACCCCTGCCAGCCATATCCTGCCACCACCACCCTGCCACTGTCCTACCCTGCCACCACCACCCCTGCCACTGTCCCACCCTGCCACCAACACCCTTACCACTGCCTACACTGCCGCCACCACCACCACCCCTGCCACTGTCCTATCCTGCCACCACCACCCCTGCCACTTTCCTACCCTGCCACCACCACTCCTGCCACTTTCCTACCCTGCCACCACCACCCCTCCCACTGTCCTACCCTGCCACCACCACCCCTGCCACTGTCCTACCCTGCCACCACCACTCCTGCCACTTTCCTACCCTGCCACCACCACCCCTGCCACTGTCCTACCCTGCTACCACCACCCCTGCCACTGTCCTGCCCTGCCATCACCACCCCAGCCACTGTCCTGCCCTGCCATCACCACCCCTTGCCACTGTCCTACCCTGCCACCACCACCCCTGCCACTGTCCTACCCTGCCACCACCACCCCTGCCACTGTCCTACCCTGCCACCACCACCCCTGCCACTGTCCCACCACTACCACTGTCCTACCCTGCCACCACCACTCCTGCCACTGTCCTACCCTGCCACCACCACCCCTTGCCACTGTCCTACCCTGCTACCACCACCCCTGCCAGCCATATCCTGCCACCACCACCCCTCCCACTGTCCTGCCCTGCCACCACCACCGCTGCCACAGTCCTACCCTGCCACCACCACCGCTGCCACAGTCCTACCCTGCCACCATCATCTCTGCCATTGTCCTACCCTGCCACCAGCACCCCCTGCCATCACTCTCCATTACGCAGCCACAAATAGGGCAATAAAAACCTAAGGGCCGATGAGTTTTAATGACATATCAATTACCTGGGCCACAAATATTACAGGCAAACCAACTTTACACACGTTAGAAAATATAACAGCAGTGGGTCAGTCCTTGGTCTACCCCCTCTTCTCTACCCCTTCACTCTCCTCCACTCACCTTATCCTCCTCTTTTCACCGTCCCTTTCCCTTCCCTCTCCTCCCTTTACCTTGCCCCTCGATTCCCTTTCCCTCTCCTCTCCTCTGTTCCCTCTTCCTTCTCCTCCTTTCTTATATCTTTATCCTCCTCTCCCCTTCCCTCTTTTCTCCTCCCCCTTCCTCCCCTCTATTTTACTCTTCCCTCCCCTTCCCTACCTTTCCTCACCTCACTCCCCCTCCTCTTCAATTCACCATCGTCATATATCTTTTTTTCCCTTCCTAACTCTTTCCTCTTCTATCCCTCTCTCCACCTCCTCCCCTTCCCAGCTCACTCCCCTCCCCTAATCTCACATCCTCTAAACCAGTCATCCCTATTTTTTCCCTCCTCTCCCCTCTCCACCTCCCTTCCCTTCCCTACCCAGCACACCACACCACACAACCACTCCTCTCCTCTCTCCTCTCCCCTCCCCACCAAAACACTCTTCTCCCCATCTCTAGTCGTAACGTTCTTTCATCTTCGTCTCTCCTTTCCTCTCCTCAGCTTTTTATAATCGTCTCAACAATTCCTTTCCTTTTCCACCCCTCTTCTCCTCCCTAAACTCTCTCTTCCCTCCCCATCTCACCTCAGTACATCCCTTGTTCTTGTTACCTCTCCTCCCCTCATCTTCCCCTCACTCCCTCTCCCCTTCTTTCCCCTCCCAGCCCGTAAACTCGCTGGATTTACGAAGCACACAAACCAGCACGACATAACTCCTACACTGCACGATTGGCGATTTCAGTTCCAGTATCATTATTATCTACAGCTGAAGCAAATACAATAAACTAATGCTTAATATTCTCAATCAATCCATCAATCACTCTCTCAATCAATCGTGAATGCCATGGAAGGGGAAATCATTAAGGTGCTCATCTCTACCATCCACGCACAAAATAAACATTCAAACTTGCACACACAAAATTTATTCCAAAGAGCATCAGCGTCAGTTGGCACTCCCCTCGATGAACAATTAACATACCTTTAATATCTAAATAACTACGTGTCCCATTAAAATCGAAAATGGGACACAAAAACAAAAAATACTCCTGTCTGGAACATTTTTTTTTTTCTCCCTGTCTCTGTTAATGTTATTCTTTATTCTCTTACTTCAATGACATAGGATTTTTACTTGATGTGAGAACTGTATGGGCTAGTAGGTGGTTTCGGAGGGTGGGGGAGAGCCAAGTTCGTTCTGTGACTATTTTCTTGCCTACATACACCCTCCACTACCATGATCTCTCTCACACACACACACACACACACACACACACACACACACACACATAGCGCGAGTATTTTGATTGCATGTGACGTAACTCGCGCAGACCCGCGGATGGGTTACGTGGCGGGTGTGTTACGACCCCTGTGTGACGCGGGGGGAGGGGGGAGGAGTGGGTGTTAATTAGAGTGACACGGGAGAGACGAGAGAAGGAGGGAGTGAGTGGGGGGGAGTAAGAGAGGGGGAGAGAGGAGACAGAAAGGGAAGAATGGGAGAGGAGACCGGGGAGAAAGAGGAAGGAACTGGACGAGAAGCATGGAGAAACCAGGGGAAGAGGGGAGAAAGTGGGGCGGAAAGGGGTAAAAGAGGGGAGGAGAGAAGAGTAAGTGTGGAAAATGGGGAGAGAGAAAGACAAATCAGTGTGGGGAAGAGAATGGGCTGGTCAGAGAGGTGGGGGGGAAGAGGAAAGAGGGAGTGGATGCCATGAAAAAGAGAGGGGAGGAGTAAGGAGGAATGGTACAGTGAGGAGAGAAAGGGTGAAAGAGGAAGAGGGGGAAGTGACACGAGGGGAAATGAAACAAAGGAGAAAACAGAGGAAAGGGGAAGAGGGGTCACAAAAAGGGGAAGTGACGCGAGAGGAAGTGAAAAAACGGGGAAATAAGAAGTCAGTATGAGTGAAAAGGAAAGATTGAAGAGGACATAAGATGAGGAAGGGAAGAGAGGAAGAGAAGTAGTGGGGATGGGAAGGAGCAGGGAAGGGAAGGGGGATGGGGGAAGTAGTGGAATACGTAAAGAGACATGAGAGGCAGGGTGGGGGTTAGAGGGGAGGGGAGGATGAGAGGGAGGGGAGGCGAGGGGGAGGGATGAGGAACGACTGAGAGCGAGGTTAAAGCAGAAGGTTCCTCGAATAAGGCGAAAATATATGAAGATATGGAGATAGAGACTCTGATAAATAGACTGCTGGACACAGATAGATATACAGCCAGGTAGATAGACAGACAGACAGACATACAGACACAGATGGATAGATAAAGAGATAACTAGACAAACAGATAAAAACATTCAGATCATATCGGTAAAGAAAATGCTAAATGAGGGATAGATAGCCAAATAGATTAATATATGTATATGGATGTACACAGAAGAGAGAGATACAATTAGACAGACCGATAGACAGACAGGCAGACAAAGATAGATAGATACATGAAGCTGGGGGACTGAATATCCAACCCTGTCTTACCTTGAGTGAAGTGAGAGAGAGAGAGAGGAGAGAAAATGAAGAGAGTGAGAGAGAGAGAGAGAGGAGAGACAATAAAAGGAGTGAGAGAGAGAGATGGAGGGATGAGTGAGAGAGAATTATGGGCCGCCAGGAGTAAGGCTAGACCGTGTGGGGAGGGGGAGGGGGAAGGGGGAGAAGAGGAGGGGGAAGGGGGAGAAGAGGAGAGGAAAGAGGGAAAAGGAGTGAGAGGTGAAAAAGGAGAGGAAGGGAAAGGAAGTGGGAAAGATATAAAGACTGGCAGATACATTAACAGATAGATAGATAGATAGATAGATAGATAACAGGTATACATGCAGACAGACAGACAGACAGCCAGACAGGACAGATAGACAGATTCGATATAGATATGGTGAGGGAGAAGAGGAAGGGTGAGGGAGATGGAAAGGTATTGGTGGGTGGGTAGGTAGGTAGGTAGGTGGGTGGGTTGAGAGAGAGAGAGAGAGAGAGAGAGAGAGAGAGAGAGAGAATGACAAACACACAAACAAACAGAAGAGGAAGAGGAGGAGGAGGGAGTAGGAGAAGGAGGAGGAAGAGGAGGAGGAGGAGGAAGAAACTGGCATGTGGAGGTAAGAGGAGAAGAGGCAAGAAGACCAAGAAAACAAGAGGAGGAAGAGGAAAGAGGGAAAAGAGGAAGAAGTAGGTTTGGGGAGGACAGAAAAAACTGCTTACACAATATCCTACTTTCTCTCTCTCTCTCTCTCTCTCTCACACACACACACACACACACACACACACACACACACACACACACACACATACATTTATTTTTGCTTTTATTCTCATTATTTCCGGGGGGGGGGGGGTATTTTAGGTTAGTAATGACTGTGTGTGTGTGTGTGTGTGTGTGTGTGTGTGTGTGTGTGTGTGTGTAAATTAGCTTCAGCCTTACACTAACCCTTTCACAACGATGACACTTTCTCTATTCTCTCCCTACTACCTATAGACTATTTTCCCTATCTTACAGCCTCTCTCTAATAAAACCCTCCCTCTAACTAAAGCTTCTCTCTAACTACGACCTCTCTCCAACTACAGCCTCTCTCTAACTAAGGCCTCTCTCTAACTAAAGCCTCTCTCTAACTAAGGCCTCTCTCTAACTAAGGCCTCTCTCTAACTAAAGCCTCTCTCTAACTAAAGCCTCTCTCTAACTAAGGCCTCTCTCTAACTAAGGCCTCTCTCTAACTAAAGCCTCTCTCTAACTAAAGCCTCTCTAACTAAACACAATCACGATAATAAAACACCAAAACACACATCATCGCAGGGAAGAGGCTGAGATAAACTTACGACACTCCAGCTCACGGACTCACAAGCTTGCGATCATTTCACCGTCGTAGCTAAGATATGTTTTAAACGGTAGGGGAAAGGAGGAGAAAGGAAAGGCAGAACAAGGTACCTCGTCCTACCTGTAATACGTAAGACTAAGGTACAATAAGGAGGTATGGGTTAATTTGCTAATCTCATTTCTTTTTCTAGTACAGACACGCGATTGTGCTCACTAGCCCTCTCGTGGTGGGGTCAACTCTAGTAATCTGTGAGTTTATAAAGAGTGATTTTGTTTTACATGTCCGAGTGTGTTAAAGAAAGTACCCAAAGCAGCGTGTGATAAAAACGAGTAATTAGAGAGAGAGAGAGAGAGAGAGAGAGAGAGAGAGAGAGAGAGCGACGGAATGAGACAAAGGAGTAAAGCAAGAGAATAAATTACAGCTTAACTGAATCGGTAAAAATAAAATCATAAGGAACAAGAAAGAGAATATATATGTATAAATGGGTGAAACAGACAGACAAACTTAGGTGAGTAAAGGCAGAATTAAAAAGCTAGAAAGAAAGAAAGAAAGAAAGTGAGTGAGGAGAAAGAACAGGTAAATATAAAAAAAAATAATGACGCGTGAAAAAGAAAGATAATTACCGATGAGGAAAGAAAAAAGAAAACAAGGCTGAGTCGACGAAATTACTGAGAGAGAGAGAGAGAGAGAGAGAGAGAGAGAGAGAGAGAGAGAGAGAAATATTAAAAACGCTTCTATTTCCTTGCACTTAATTCCTAGCGGTCTATGAAGCTCCCTAACACCTCTCCCATGGCGATTTAGTTTTGGATACGGAGGACGGGAAGGTGTAATAGGCAAAATGTTAGGGAGCGACAGGTGCCACACATCTAACACTATCAACCATTAACCCTCTCATGATCGGGATAAGTCTGGAATTTCATCCCATCTGAGAATATATAATTACATTTGGCTTAGTGAGCTGTAAAAGTTCGAATGAGAGGTGGCTACATAATAATAATAATAATAATAATAATAATAATAATAATAATAATAAACTAGGCTAATGACCACAAAAAATAACAAGACAAAAAATAATAATGAAAATAAATGTGTCGGCTGGAATATTTTTTTTTTCTAAGACCCGAGAAGAGAAAAAATATATATATGAGATAAATTTGAGTTAATCAGCCAGAAAATTGGAATAAGCCGCGTATGAGGTAAAAACGCTCTCTCTCTCTCTCTCTCTCTCTCTCTCTCTCAGCTAGAAAATTATCAACCGCGCGAGGTAAAAAATATGCTGTGTGTGTGTGTGTGTGTGTGTGTGTGTGTGTGAGAGAGAGAGAGAGAGAGAGAGAGAGAGAGAGAGAGAGAGAGAGAGAGAGAGAGACGGGAACAAGGAACGGTACTTCAGCCACTTACAATGTACCACTTGCTTAAATTAGATCACTTTAACACACACACACACACACACACACACACACACACACACACACGCCTCCATTACTTACACACACCACACCCACACCTTCTTCTTCTTCATCTTTTCCCTCTTCTTCTTCTTGCACGTATTGTCTTAATCTTTCCTATCTCTCTCTTGTCTTTATCTGCCGTCTTCCTTCTCCTCTTCCACTTCTTCTTCTGATCTTCCTCTTCTTTCTTCTTCTTCTTCCTCCTCTCTCTCTCTCTCTCTCATGGTCAGCATATTCACACACACACACACACACACACACACACACACACACACACACACACACACACACACACACACACACATTCTCTCTCTCTCTCTCTCTCTCTCTCTCTCTCTTTTTCTCTCTAATCGCCCGGATATAAAGAGAATAATACAGGTCATCGTACTGAAGGGGTAAAAAATAACTCTCCTGATACTGAGCGGGTGGTATTGAAGTCGATAAGGTTCCCAACACCTCCTCCTTACCGATTTATTCCTGTATAAGGCACGTAATATTGTCAGGTATATGTTTCACCTGTGTCGATAATAATAATACCGTAATAATAATAATAATAATAATAATAATAATAATATGGGAAGAGCAGGGTATAGAATGAATAATAATCAGCAAATGTATAGACGCATGAGCTTCTCCTTAACCAATAAGATCGAATCCCTTACCACAAAACACTTAGATTTGGATTCCTGGTGGCATTGCAGGTCTCTTAGCACAATTTCCTTGGCGACTTATTATGCATTGCTAGTACACCACGATTTTCTTTTTTTACTTATGCAACCTTATTAGTTCGTCAGAGTAAAGGAGAGAGGGAGAAAACAGGGGATAATAAGCAAAATAAATCGCCGAGACAGAGTTGCTTCGGAGGCTCCAACGTTATCTAGAATACGACCCGCAACATCACGCCACACACACCACTATCCACCACTCACCACATTCACCACAGCGCCTCACCCCCATCACATCCACCACAGCGCCTCACCCTCATCACATCCACCACAGCGCCTCACCCTTACCACACATAAACCACACCCACTACTCACCACATTCACCACACCAACATAAACCGCAGTAAGAACGAAGTAAAGCTGTTTATATTTAGCAAAGGATGAGTGAGCCGTGTACTTTAGTTTACATTCAACACTTTATTCTTTTTCTTGTTTTTCTTCCTCTTATTCTGTTCTGTTCTTCTGCCTGTTCTAGTTCTTCTTTTTTCCCTCTGTTGTGTTCTGCGTTTGTTCTATTTTGGTTGCTGTTCTTCTGTTATTCTGAGACCTTTATACTTGAACTGTTTGTTATTTGTTTTGTTCTCTCTGCTGTCTCGAATAGTGTTGTTTGTTCTGGCTTGTGTGTTGTTCATTTGTTATTCAGCTTTGTTCCTCTTGCTCTCTCTCTCTCCCCATTCTACCCACCTTTCCTCACCCCATTCTTTTTTTCTCTTCCCCAGTCTCACTTCCTCTCCCTCCTTCTCTCGATCCTCCTATTTCATTTCTTTCCTATTTAATCATCCCAAGTCTTCCCTGTTTCCAAGTCCCTCTCTAAGACTTTCCCTCCAATATTTCTCCCATTTCCTACTTCTTGCCCCATCTCGTCCCTCCAAGTCTTCTCCATTCACACTTCCTCTCAACCTGTCCCATTTCCACTTCTTACCTTGCATTCTCGCTCCCCCTCCCACCCCACCTTGCCTCTCTCCCTCCATCTTCTCTCACCTTCCCTCCCTCCATCTCCCTTACTCACCCCACCATCCCCCACCTTTCCTCCCTCCCTCCTCCTTCCCCATCTTCCTCTGCTTTTTCTTCCTCTCTTCCATCCCTCTCCCCTTCCCACCCCATATTCCTCCCCTCCCTCTCCCCTTCCTTCCCCATCTTCCCCCGCCTTTCCTATCTCCCTCCTCCTTCCCCATCTTCCTCTGCTTTTTCTTCCTCTCTTCCATCCCTCTCCCCCTCCCACCCCATCTTCCTCCCCCCCCTCTCCTTCCCCCACCCCATCTTCCTCCCCTCCCCCTCCCAGCTCTCACTTCCTCTTCATTCACCCCAGGACGCTGAGAGTAACTTTAATACTGCTCCGCTTCAAGGTCGTTTGGCATCACGGTTAGCCTTCACCTTGACAGCCTCACTCTTCACGCTGTCCCTCCCGTCCTGTCAGCTGTTTTATCTATTGACGGACGCCGCATCTTGTGAGAGATTGTACACTGCGAGCTACCTTACAACTGTTAACGTAAGCGCCGGCCTGGTTATGGGAACTCTGACACACACACACACACACACACACACACACACACACACACACACACACACACACAAATACTACTGTGACTGGCATGGAAGGCACCCAAACATTCGTCCATACCTCACACGCAACCGTCAACTCTACAATCCAGGTCCCTATATCAATTCTAGATACAAACAGGTTAAAGAGCCCATGCCAAGGAGCAACTCTATACACACAACACCTACGCCTTTTTGTTCTTTGTGAGGGAAAATCCTATTCGGCTCTTCGGTTAGCTGGACATTAAAGCAACGAGTACCGTACATCAATAATAATAATAATAATAATATCGGTAATAATAATAATAATAATAATAATAAAGCACTCGTATTACAAGAATAAAAAAAAATAACCTTCAGAGCTTTCCATCCTCTCTATAGGATTTCAAGTCTTCTTCGTTGTCCTCTTCTCAAAATTGGGAATGGATTACAGGCCTCCACTGATACTGACGAGGGCCTCTCCATCTCCCCATTTCCTCCCCAACATCAAAAGAACCGCCAATCTTCTTTCCGTCCTCCCGTATCACTACACGCCTCGCTACTTCAACATCCCATAACATCCAGGGGGCTTACGATCTTCATAATCTTCTTCTAATATCTCAAAATTTCTGAAGCTACTCGTAAAAGCGTAAAGGATATATATATACGGCAGTTCCATGGCGCCCCCACACAGCCTGCATTACGAGAGGCATCAAGTTTTAAGATTACGCAAACGATCTAACTACTTTTAACGCATGTATAAATATCTAAATAAATCCGCAGCTACTGTCAGGGTTTAAAATATACCCAGCCACCTTCCACACCTCCTAGTCAAAGCACCATTATACTGTTAAAAGGCGGGCCGCAGGAAATTCATCTTTTATCGTCATATCCTCGAGGTCTTATAGCGATTTGGGGAGTTACTAGTCCTTAACGCAAGGGTCTGAAGTCTTCCCAGGTCCCACGTTTGGTCCGGCAGAGAGTCCACACACACACACACACACACACACACACACACACACACACACACACACACACACACACACACGAGAGGCGGCTTCGGAGGACTGGTATAGGCTGTGTGTGTGTCTTGGAGTTCCTCTCACACTCGTTTCACATTTCTTGCTTTCTTACGGTCTTTCTTAATACTGTTGTCGTAGCTTCTGTGTGTGTGTGTGTGTGTGTGTGTGTGTGTGTGTGTGTGTGTGTGTGTGTGTGTGTGTGTGTGTGTGTGTGTGTGTGTGTGTAATTCACCGGGTCGGTCAGGATCACTTGATGGTCGTGATCGTCAGCTATTACCCTCCCGGAAGGGAGCTGAGAGCTCATATAGTCCGATCTAAGGGCAAGGCTGTGACCTTCACACACGCACACACCCGTCCCCTTGCTCAAGGGGGACAGTAACCACCCACTTCGTCAATGAAACTTTTCGCAACCTGAGCGAGGCGCGAACTCCCGTCCACCAGTTGGCAAGCGAGAACGTTACCACTGCACCAGCGAGCGGTGTGTGTGTGTGTGTGTGTGTGTGTGTGTGTGTGTGTGTGTGTGTGTGTGTGTGTGTGTGTGTGTGTGTGTGTGTGTGTGTGTGTGTGTGTGTGTGTGTGTGTGTGTGTGTGTGTGTGTGTGTAAGTACAAACGACGATCTTTGTGTGAGTGTGTACGAGTTCAGTCTCTCTCTCTGCGTGCGTGCGTGTGTGCTTGACTGATACGTGAAAGTGTTTTCAGTGCAAGTGACCATCTCTCTCCGTCCATGTGCGTGCGAGTGAGGGGCAGAGTAAGTTCTTCACCCGCACAACCAACCCACCCATCACGTACACTTACCACCGCCACAACCACACCGCCACACAATCACATTACCACATCAATCCCCCAGCCTCTAACCACACCCACACTCCCCCATCCCCCAGACATATTAATCCCCACCACCACACCACTACAACCACAACCGTGACCCCCACACAATGCCAGGTCTATTCCCCACCATAACTACAGTGTTACAACCACAACATTACAATCTCACCCTCACAACCACACCACACTGGGGATATCCAGCCTATGTCACTCTGTCTAGCGAAGTGCACGGTTCAGTGGCTCTCACACACGTACAGTAACACAAAAAAATGAGAGTAAACATTAAGCATCCATTTACCAGATTGGCACAACATTAAACAAGAAAAAATAAGAGTAAACATGAGAGTTATGGAAAATAAACACAAACAGACACGCGAGAAAAAAAAACAGTGATTAGACTCTCATGAATATCGGTCGTAGGAAGAGTAAACAAAGTGATATTATAGCTTTTACCTGCAATACCTTCGAGGAGTGAAATACGGTTTGGATTAAAGTCTTCACAAATCATCCACAAGCCTCACCCACGTCAAAACAACATCCTTATTACACCCACACACCGATCCTTAATGATTATAAGTATGGCGTATATTCAAAAGGGTGTGAGACGATCGCAAAAATTACATATACAAAACCATATATAAATCAAAGGGCTAAAACAGTGGGACGTATTTGCTAGTGAGTCTTGAAGTAATTTTGAGGCTATAATCGTCCCTCCAAATTACCGGTATATCAGTTCGACTTATACCAAACAGAAGACTCGCTCCATCCCACACAACACCATCCACTTCCACTCAATACCAGGGTAGATCGACTTCACTCGATACAAGAGACACTCCATCTCACGCAAATCCAGTCAACTTCACGCAATACCGGTTGACCTCACGCAATTTTAGTGGCCTTCACGCAATTCCGGTTCACCTCACGCACTTCCGGATGACCTCACGCAATCCCGGTCAGCCTCACGCAACACCGAGTCTCACCGATGTTTGCACCGTGTTGTGAGGCTTGACACCTTTATGCTCTGTGTTGGTGGGGGGACGTGTTATGTTGTGGTGTTGGTGGTGATTGTGACACACTGCTTCTCGGCGCCCCTACACCATCACACTACACCCTAACACTCACACTGCCTCCACACACCGCCGCAGGGGAGCACACGCAGGCGGCAGGGGAGGCGAGGGAGGTAAAGAAGGTAGGAGGTAGGAGACAAGGGAGGGGCGGGCAGGAATATCAGACAGACGACAGAGGAAAACACACACACACACACACACACACACACACACACACACACACACACACACACACACCGATTAAAGACAAGGGTATTGCTGTCTCTCTTCCCCACACAAACACAAAAAAAAGTTTGCTCTGTGACTTTTGCCTAAATAAAACACGCTGGAAAATAAAAAAAACAGACTCTGTGTTTTTTCATGGTTAAAGCTGAAAATCCTGTCTCCGAATACTACCACTAGGGAAATATCTATCTATCTATCTGTCTATTGCCGGACGCCTTAATCCCATACGGGGTGGCCACAAACAAATCTCCTCCACGTCGCCCTGTCCTCCGCCATTTTACTGCCCTGCTCCCAATTCACACACACCCTCTCTCATATACCTCTTCACTCCATCCCTCGATCTCATCCTTGGTCTCCCCCTCCCTCTCTCCCCCTCCACCTCACTCACACTCTCCTCGTCAGTCTCTCACTCCGCACCATCCTTCATGCTGTTCATATAAAGTACAAGTTCAGCCGCTTACGTAATAATGTGTATCTTGGGTGACACTACGTTATTATAAGGGCGATATGACAGAAAAAGATAAGCGGATTATGGTACATTTGTTGCTGAGAGAGAGAGAGAGAGAGAGAGAGAGAGAGAGAGAGAGAGAGAGAGAGAGAGGTGTGTGTGTGTGTGTGTGTGTGTGTGTGACCGGCCATCCTCTTAACCTTTGTCGCATCCAACGCTATAGAGGCAGCAAGAGAGGCAGAGAAGACAAGAGGTAAGAGATGGAGAGAGAGAGGATGTAGCGACGATGACAGAGGCAGGAGGGAGGAAGCAGGGGGTGGAGGTAGGAGAAGGAGGTAGGTGGTGAGGGCAGGGGGGAGGAGGTAGGGAAGAAGATGGCAGGGGGAGGAGGTAGGGAAGAAGATGGCAGGGGGAGGAGGTAGTGAAGGTGGCAGGGGGGGCGAAGGCGGGGGGCGAAGGCAGGGTGGATGACAGGCAAAAGGCACATCAATGACAACCAAGGCAAAAGGAAGACGAGGAAAGCCACCGGAAAGACAGAGGCACAAAAATGGAAAGAAAAAAAGGAAGTGAATTAGAAATGACGGTGGAGGAAGTGAGCAATGGAGAGAAAAATGACAAGATGGAGAAAAGGAAACAATCTCCATGAAATATAGAAAAAAATATATATAGATAAAAAAGAGAAAAGAGAATGAATGGGTAAAACGTAACAGCAGGCGGGAGAGGAAGAGAGATATAAGGCCAAGAGAGACTGTGTGTGGGGGAAAAAAAATGACCCCCTCAACTCCTCAGAGGACCCCAGCAGCCTACTTCTGTACCAAATCTGTCCCACCCACCCCCACCCCTTCCCAATCCCCCCCTCATCCCCCCCCTTCCTTCCTTACCCCTCACCCCCTGCCCCATGAACTCCCTCCCACCATCCTTCTCCACCTTTACCATCCCCTACCCACCCGCTGCCTCCTCCAGCCCCTTCTCCCACCCCCTGCCAACCTCTCCCCCCGCCCCACCATTAAATTGTCCCCTGCCTTCACCTCCACAAAAACATCTTGGTAACGTAAGCAAGACTTCATCGCATCATCACCCTCCCGCAGCAGCAACAACAACACTCCACCCTACACCACCACCATCAACACCACATCAATAGCAAAGAGTTTCCCACCATCAATGCCCAAAATAACAGCAATAACATCAGTAACATCAACACCATCATTACCATCACCTTCGCTTCATCTCACAAAATTAGATACCAATATCTCTCTTTTCTATAACTAACAGCCACGAAAGGATCATTAGGTCTGTTGTCTGCTGTCTTTTGCACAACCACCACCACCAACAACAACAACAATTACTACTACATAACAAGAGCCCCACAACAATACCACTACCCCATTACCCCATCACACCATCATCAATAAACATAAAAGTATCACACTATTGTCACACTATCATAAACACCACCATAACAATACCACCAAACACTACCAATACACCACCATCATGACTGCAACACCATCAACCAACATCATAACAATCTGATATCACAACCCTCACAATACCACAACCACTATTACCAGCATTATAAGTCATCACAATTACATCACATCATGTTCTTTTAACAAAACCACCACCACATCACAAACATCTATCACCAACACCGTATCACCTCACTGCTACCGCTATCACCAGTTCAGTCACAACCATCACTATAACTAGTACAACCACCAAGACTACCTCAACCACACCTGCTACCACCATCATTTATCACTACCACAAGTATAAAACCACTATCCCCACTCACAACACCACTACTACCATCATCACCTCACATCCCTACCACAATCAAAACTACCATCACCACCACACAAACCAACACTCAACCATTCCCACCATATCATCATCATCATCAAACATTAAACCATCCATCTCACCAATAACCTTACATAAACCCTCCCAACTAACCATACCTGCCAACTGTGTGGTGTGATGATGGGGGTATGAGTGAGAGGCTATGGAGAGTTGGGTGACTGGTGAAGCTAGGTCAGCGCTGTAAAATGGCCAATAGCCTTTGTTGGGTGGCAGGGATGGCTGGATGGATGGATGGATGGTTGGATGGATGGATGGATGGATGGGTGGATGGAAGGATGGGTGGGGGGGTGGATGGATGGATGGATGGGGGGGTAGGTAGTTGGTTGGATGGATGGATGGATGGATGGATGAAAAACTGAGACAGACAGACAGACAGACAGACAGATGCAGAGACCGAAACAGGTAATGGTGACAGGTAAGCTGAATGACAGATTGATAAGTGACAGATTCTTAATGATAGAAAATGGACGGTTAGACAGACAAAACAACCTCTGGACAGAATCATGTACATCCATAAAAACAAAGGTACAAGAAGGGCAAGATGGGGACAGACAGAATGATAGGCTGATCGAGAGAGAGATAGATAGATAGATAGACAGATAGACAGTGGTATCCCCAAAGAGGTAAAATGAAGAGCAGGACTGAGGGAGGAGTAGTTGCAGCTGCGACGAGGAGGAGGAGGAGGGGTAGGCGCCAGAATAGTCTCACTCACCACACGCGGCCACCACCACCACCACCACCACTACAAACACTTCCCCTACCACCACCACCACTACAAACACTTCCCCTACCACCACCACCACTACTACCACCACCACGACTACTTTTGTTTTACCACACTACTACCGTTCCATTATAACATACCACCACCACCAGTAATAGCAGCAACCACAAAAACTATCATCAATCATCACTGCCCAAACCACCACCACCACCACCACCACCACACTAGCATAAACAGAGGGTGAAACGTAGAACAGGGTGAGCAGGGTGAAACAGCAGAGAAACAGGCCTAGAGAGACAGAGAGATTCCCTGGGCTGAAACATTAACTGAAACACACACACTTCCACCCCACCACCTCAAAACAAGATCACTTTACCACCAAACGCGGATTCTCAATTTGTGTGTGTGTGTGTGTGTGTGTGTGTGTGTGTGTGTGTGTGTGTGTGTGTGTGTGTGTGTGTGTGTGTGTGTGTGTGTGTCATAACAACAACATACGTTCGTCCTCATGGCGATGCGTGCAATTAAGTACTCCTTGTGTGCCTCTACCATACTTCACACACACACACACACACACACACACACACACACACACACACACACACACACACACACAAAACGATACTTCACAGGCTTCAGAAACAATCCATTCAATTCTTTAGTATAATTATTAACTTTATTTTTTTTCCACTACGTTCTTCCTAGCACCAGACGATTTTCCTTAGCTTAGGGGGTTGCTTGGGTGGTGAGGGAGGGGGGGAGGGGTTAGAGGTAGGCCCCATTAACCCCTTCAGTTCCACATACTTTACTATCTCAAATCGTCCCCCTGAAATCTGATCGAGAAGACACGTGAACGATCTGAAGGAATTGATCGCCTTTAGTACACACTTCTCTTTCTTCTTCTATTTCTTCTTATTCTTCTTCTTTTTCTTTTCTTCTTCTATTATTATTATTATTACTACTACTACTATTACTACTGCTGCTACTACTACTACAATTCACCCTTCCTATCACGTCACGATTCTATTCAGCCCGTAATGACCCTGATAAGAAGTGGAAGAAGCGAGGCAGACTGCGATCCTTAAATTCCTGCTATCAACCTTATCTAATCTTCACCTTATCACTCCATCTCTCTCTCTCTCTCTCTATTTACCAGACACCTTAATCCCGTAAGAGGAGGCCACAAACAAATGACCTCCATGTCGCCCTGTCCCACGCCATTTCGCTGCCCTCCCCCCAGTTCACACCCTCCCCTTTACTAATTCTGGCTCTACCTGGACGGCTTTATTTACCTTACGCCCCTTCATTCCGAGGACCTCGTTTAATTAGGCCTTATATTTATTCCCACCTGGCGATTTTTCTCAGCATAGCGGGGATTTTTTTTTTGGCGCGCGGGGGGGGGGGGGGGGTAGTAGATGGGGTCCTGGCTATGCCCTTCATTGCTACAGCTACGGCAGTTCAAAATAATTATTGAATAAAACACACACACACACAGGCTACTATACTTGATGCGGGATCATAGAGGCCTTCGCTAATATGCAGCACTATGTATGGGGTTTGGCTAAGAGTGCAGCACCTTGCCTGTGATGATCCTTTGACGTGACTGACTGACTGGGCCGCCCCTCAAGGTATCTAAAAACATGGTAGCAATCAACTGACCTCCAATATTTATCTATCAAGGTCATCGCTATCTACCAGGCAACTGGACTCGTAATAATAATAACAATACTCGTTGTGTGATGATGATGATGATGATGATGATGATGATGAGGAGGAGGAGGAGGACAATAATAATAAATAATACCAGGTAATGATAATACGAACAATAATAATAATAATAATAATAATAATAATAACAATAATAATAAAAAGTCAACTCTTTAATAACTTCATTTTCATGTTATTTAAACTATTTCCAGACATATTCAGACACCTCAAGACAGACTTTCGAACTGAGAGGGTTACACACAGCCTTCTTTAACCCCTTCACCGCGAGGGGGCATCTAAAGGGAAAATTACGCAGCCTAACGATCTAAAAAAAAAAGAAAAAGAAAAAACAAAAACAACGACGTCCTTGGCCTGAAGTGACACAGCGTTCATGCGACCCCGAATTCGAGTATCAAGGCCGATCTCTGAATTCTAATGCGACCCTTAACACGCCCTGCCACCGATAGCACCGATAAGCACAGGCCCGATAACACCACGCCGATAACACCACCACGCCAGAAGCAGTGACTATCGGCCCGGGGATAAGGCAGAGGGGGAGGCAGAGTTAAGCAAGGAGGGAAGGCAGGGTTAGGCAGGTTTAGGCAAGGGGGGAGGGAGGGTAAGGCAAGGGGGAAGGCAGGGCTAGGCAAGGGGGGAGGGAAAGTCAGGCAAGAGGGGGAGGCAGGGTCAGGCAAGGGGGGAGGGAAAGTCAGGCAAGAGGGGGAGGCAGGGTCAGGCAAGGGGGGAGGCAGGGTCAGGCAAGGGGGGAGGTAGGGTCAGGCAGGAGATAAGGAGAGAGAGATATAAGGGAATATTTACCCACCTGAGCTCAAAGGTAAAATGATAAACTTTGCATTAATTCTCTCTGGTTTTGATTTCTAGGAGGTACGAGAGTCAAGGGAATTTTTGTATACCTTTCCTTTGTTTAACCTATAAAAAAAAAAAAAATCGATTTCAATTATTTCTCTATTGGCGGTAACTTTTTTTTTTTTTTTTTTGAGAGAGAGAGAGAGAGAGAGAGAGAGAGAGAATGTTGTAAGATACGGTGTGACTAACGTGTAACCAGAAAGACTGTGTTAGCAAGAGAGGTGTGAATAACTGATGAAGTGAAAGAACGTGTGCAGTGAAAGGAATAATTTGTGAAAAGGGGGGCAGGGGATATTAACTTAGTGGAAGTGAATGACTGAAAGATTTGTGAATGGAGGGAGTGTGTGTGTCCAACCTCTCTCTCTCTCTCTCTCTCTCCGTTCCTTTACCTTAACGTGGCCCAGATTTTCGTCCTTTGGCAGCTTATTTCAGGTAGCTGAGTGACAAAAAAACATAATGCTACGGCTCTACATCCTTTCCACAGCACTTCTTCGTGACTAGAACCATATTCGAACGTTAGTCTACTGTTACAACTCGGCATTCATGATGGAGAGACGGCAATTCTATGCCAGGTAAAGCCAGTAAATAGAGTATAGTAACATTAAGCAATTCCTTCCTACCTTCTAACCAACACTCACTGCATTTTACGTAACCAAGACTGACTAATCAAACAGTGTAAGTGGTCCAGTTCCATTAGGTGAAAACACTCAGGCTCCAGCGGCACATGAGGCATCGGTAAGAATATCTCGTACCAGGAAAGACAAACTAGAATATCTGTTAGGAAGAGACACAAGGACTAGACAAGAATATCCGTGTGCGGGGAGGAGAGGTGTGTGTTATTTGAGAGGAGGGGTGGGAGAGAATATTTGTACAGTAAAGGATGTGAATTATCTGTGTGTAGGAGTGAATGTTTGCCCGGTGAAGGATGTGTTTGAATAATTCGTGAAGTGAAGGGAAAAACCGCCCAGTGACTAATCTGTGACTTGGAAATAAAAGCTTGTGTATACAGTGAGGGACGTTTGATGTATGAGCTGGAGGGAATGTGTGTATAATGAAGTATGTCTGAAATATGAGGGAATGTGTGTGTCTAGTGGAAGATACGTTTTAAAAAATTTGTGAGGTGTACAACGTGTGTTTGGTGGCAAATGTAGGTTACCTGTATGAATCATTAAAGAGTTCTGGAAAGCATGTGTCAGGTAACAGTGCATGACCAGGTATATATATTCAGTACACCTCTGGGAATGGGTATTAATTATTTGTGAGGTTAGGGGTATACGTCAGACGCCATGATATCAGTGTATGAATAATGTGTGAGTTGGAAGAAGTCTGCTTTGGTGAACGATATACAATACTTTATGAGCTGAAGTAATAGGGGTCTGAGGGAGGGCAGTATGATGTTTGTGAATAAATAAAGACGTGTAAGAAATAAAGTAGAAAATAAAGTGTTTATGGGCAGCGGTGAAGAAGTTTCCAGGAAGGCCAAGATGTATGAGGACTTTGTGAGCTGCGATGTATGTGTGATGAGCATGAATAATGAGTAGCGGGGAATGTGGTTTTAAGTGGACATGATGTGTATAAAGACTGTGAGTTCCTGGGTTGAAAGGGCAGGATATGTATACTTTGTGAGGTGTGGTGAAAGTGCAAGATGTGTATAGAAAAGTTTTGTGAGGTGAAGTGTATATGGTTTTCGGATGTCCATGATATGTGTGGATAATTTTATGATTCGGAGGGTACTTTGGGGGTAAGGAAATGTAGCTATGCATAACTGGCAGGCTGATGAATTGTGTGTGTGTGTGTGTGTGTGTGTGTGTGTGTGTGTGTGTGTGTGTGTGTGTGTGTGTGTGTGCAATTTGCGAGATGCGACATAGAGCCATAATTATGCTGTGTGTGTGTGTGTGTGTGTGTGTGTGTGTGTGTGTGTGTGTGTGTGTGTGATAATTCGCAAGCTGTAGTGAGGATCCACAAGAATAATTTTGTTTTTGCAGGCCTGAAGTGTGTGTCTGAGCTGTATGTTAAAGAGCTTCACTATAATCAACTACTCACTACATACATGACCAGTGGGGATAAAAATAGATGCGGACAGTCTTTGTAACTCCTTGTACCTCGTGCCGTCCTCCTCAAAACACTATCTACACACTAATTTACTCTGCTCGTGGAGAAGGGGTTGATGAAGTCTTTATCTATCGTCTCAGTCTATCGCCAGATCGAAAAACAGTCTACCAAGCTGAATAAAAGCGTCTGAAAATAGCGTAAACAAAACATTATGTATTTAACGAAGAGACTGGGTGCCATTTTATATAACATGTCTGTCAGATGTGTTTGTTAGTTATTTTTTTTATTCTTTTTCAACAAACTATTTTAGGTATTATAAATGAGGGTAACACTGGATGATTATGTTTATTAAAAAAAAAACTGCAGTCAGAGAATTAAATAAAGAAGCCTAAAGGAAAATAATAATCTCCTATCCACTTGAAAATGCAAATAACAACGACGAGAGAGAGAGAGAGAGAGAGAGAGAGAGAGAGAGAGAGCGCACAGGTGTACCAAGGTATGATACAGGTGCGGGGGGAATTCCTTTTTAGCCTACACTGCCCCCAAACTGTCAAGACCTAATGAAATACTGCTAACCTACCCCCTACTCCCCCCACTACCTGCACACACTCATTATAAAACCAACATACGATTTTACTCAACACTATGAAGGGACGACGCAGAAGGTGATGTGTTTACTATGAGGGAGCTAAGGAAGTCTGTGTTACCGTCGCCTCCTTTAAGTCTCACAGTCAAGAAAATGGTCTGGAGGGAGTAAAGAAAAAAGGTCATTGGTCATGTTTTCTTCCACTTGACACCTGACTTCTTTGGGTAACTTACTACGATCCTGAGACCATCCGTAACGTCCTATTATCCACCTCACACTCGGAACAACTCTAGTACCAGCTGACGTCCCACCCTTTTATTAATTCAAGAGAGGCACAGAATCCTGAAGTTAACATCTACATGTACTGGTAGGCAAGATCCTTAGTCCAAATCCTGCCTTACACTATGCCACACCACACCACATCCACACCACGCCACAACACACTACATCTACACTAACCCACAACGCAATACCCTGCCCATAACACTCCACCCTGCAACACACCACTCCTCTCCTCCCCACCTCCAGCACACACCACACCATACCACCCCACCCGCACACCACACCATACCACATCACACCACCCCGTCATTAGTAGGGACATATAAAAAGATTACTAAGCGCAAGTGCACAGGTGTGTCCTGTTGGGGGGGGAAGCTAAAGGTGTCAGGTGAGATGGAACACGTGTAGGTTATTGAACACACCTGTCTCACACACACACACACACACACACTGACCCAATTGGCAGACGTTCTGTAGGCAAGATTCTACACACCAATTTACCACATACCACACAGGCTACACCAGAATACACTACGCAACATCACAGTACACCACACAACACCTTTAGACACCACACTACACTATGCCACACTCCATTGCACAACAGATACACACTACCATTGCCACACACTAAACACGACACCCACATCTCCTTACACCACACCACACCACACTCCAGCTCACCATAATATTCACACCACAACCGCACACCGCACACCACTGGACTGCATCTCACCACACACCACACCACACCATGTTTGCTTGCCTAACTACTCTTGTCACTTTCCTACAACAAACCATACCAACCTTCTGTACCACCACAATATATGTCACTTCATCTCTCTCTCTCTCTCACACACACACACACACACTAAATCCGCCTACCACAGTTCACCACATCCCCACCACAATCTACTCAAGTCACAAAGGGTAGCGATGATGTCACTTAAACTGTATGCGTTTGCTTAATCTGCAGTTGCTAAGTTGCTGCTCTTGTTGCACCCTGTTGTTGTTAAGTTACTGAACAAACTCGAGTTGTTGTAAACGTTCCTCATTTTGGTATACGCTGTTAAATTGCTTGTTCTTGGTGTTGTTTACGGGTTGTTGTTTTTTTATATACTGGAATTGTTGTTGTTGTTGTTGTTAGCGGTGGTGGTGTTTTTTTCTTATAACCATGAATACATTATAACGACTGAATGCAATGGATGTATAATATTACCGTGTTACTGAGCAACCCCGGTCTGTCTACCCGAGCAAACCCATCAACCGCAGGCAAGTCTACAGGACCATCCCATGCAGTGTGTGAATGAAGAGTAAAGGATGTATGTGTTACACGTATGTATGTATGTATGTATGAATGAATGAATGTGTGTGTATGAATGAATGAATATATGTGTGTATGTAGCCTAGGTATATATGTATGTGCTTGCTGGTCAGATGGGTGGGTGGATGAATGAATGGATGGGTGGGTGGATGAATGAATGGACAGATGGATGGCAGGACGCATGGTTCGCTGGATGGATGGATGGATGGATGAGCGATGAAGACGTGCGTAAGGAACATAAAAACATTAGGAAAGTTGAATGTAGAGTATTATCTGTGTAGTATATAATCGTGTGTGTGTGTGTGTGTGTGTGTGTGTGTGTGTGTGTGTGTGTGTGTGTAGTGATGCGGGAGGGAGAGAAAGAAAGGCACACTCCAGGAGGGAAGGGGGGTGAGGGAGGGGGTGAGGGGAGACAATGGAAGGGGTGTGAAGGGAGGGCAGAAGGGGTGAAGAGAGTTGAGGGGGTGATGTGAAGAGGGGTGAGGTGGTAAAATGAGAGAGAGAGAGAGAGAGAGAGAGAGAGAGAGAGAGAGAGAGAGAGTGATGACGAGGGGAGGGCTTCGTCGAGGGGAAAATAAGTGGATGGACAGATGGAGAAGTGGACATGAGGGGAGTCGAGTGGGGGAGGGGAGGGAGGAGATGGCGAGGGAAGAGAGAGGAGAGGGGGAGGGAAGGGAGGAGGGAGGAGGGAAGGGAGGGTGGAAGGGAGGAGGGAGGAGGGAAGGGAGGGTGGAAGGGTGAAGGGATGGGGAATGAAACTGAATGAATATATATAAAGTAATGGAAAGGAGGTAAAGGAATGAATGCTAAGTAACAGAAGGGGAGGGGAATAATGTAGGGGGGGAGGGGAGAGGAAGGGAGGAAACGGAAGGAAAAGGGAGAGAGGAGCGGGGAGGGGGAGATGGAAGAGGGAGGGGTGAGAGAAGGGGGAGCTGTTGCGGGAGAGGGGAAAGCGGAATACAAAGTAGACTCAGAGAGAAGGAGGGAGGGGAAGCGAGGGAGAGGGGGAGTAGAGGGGAGAGGGAAAGGAAGAGGAGAGAATGAAAGGCATGGAGGAGAGAGGGAGAGGAGACAGGGAGGAGGGAGGGGGGAGAGGAAAAAAAGAATGAGAGGGTGAGTAAGAAGGGGAGGAGGAAGAGTGTGTGTGTGGAGGGGGGGGGAGAGGGAGAAGGAAGACATGGCAGGGAGGAGGGAGGCACGGGGGGGAGGGAGACTCTTCAAGGGAGGTCATCAACGCTGGAGGTGGCGGCCATTTTTAAATCCCCGTCGTGTTTAGACCACACACACACACACACACACACACACACACACACACACACAATCAAATGCACGAACATCTTCAAATAATATACGCAAAATCCCCCCCCCTCTCTCTCTCTCTCATCGCACTAAAACAACACACACACACACACACACACACACACACACACACACACACACAAACACACCACCACAAAGGAACCTTCACAGTATTAAGAATGCAGCGTGAGGAAAACAGGTCACACACACACACACACACACACACACACACACACACACACACACACACACACACACACACATTTTAAGTAAGACACCTAAACTCAAGTAAGTCACAGGCCAGAACTAGTCTACACATAAGTAATATTAAGTACAGGGCAATACTTAACGTCAGACTAAGGATTTAAGTACCGTACACGAATCACCCATTTAAGTACGCCAGCCTACTTAACACTTTGATATTGAAGTAGCCTGCAGGACACCGTAATCCAAGTATATATCAGTAAGAAAATATATAAACAAAAGCACGTGTGTCGCCTACTTAATAAAGTGCTTAAAAACTTCAAGACTTTAATACACACACACACACACACACACACACACACACACACACACACTTAAGGACAAGCTTGCCATTATGTTTTTCTAAGTACTCGACTCACTCTTACTTCAATGTAAGTGATGATTAAGTAGGCAGCCTCCGTCACACCAACACTCACCTGAAAAGGAAAAAAATAATATAAGTAATTATGTACAACTTAAGATTACAACAAACACGTATATAGAACGTTCAAGTTGTTAGTAGTAGTAGTAGTGGTAGTAGTAGAAGTAGTAGTAGTAGTAGTAGTACCGGCAGTAAATAATAATAATAATAATAATAATAATAATATGTATCAGTCCGTAAAAGTCCAGTGCAGGACAAACTGTCTCCTCAGAGGGAGGAGTAATGGCCAGAATTAACCGTTCCTCATGCTGGTCATGTACGACTCAGGAACGTGTGTGTGTGTGTGTGTGTGTGTAATTTTCGAACTGGAGAGGTTACGTTAAAGCCTTCATATAACTCTTTAATATGAGACAAATTATACACTTTCTACATTAAATAGGCTATATGCATCTAGAGGTCAACTGAAGGGCTTAAATGCTTCCCACAACAGGATTCGAACCAGGCCACTACAGGTCAGGACGCCAACACGATACCCACTCAACCACCGTGGCTCCCCAGATAAATAAAAGCGTCTCGAGGTCATCGGACTGAAGGGCTTAAATGCTCCCCGCAACAGGATTCGAACCAGGTCACTACAGGTCAGGACGCCCACACGATACCCACTCAACCACCGTGGCTCCCCAGAAAAGGCAAGTCCAAGCGCTTTAATATACACATTCATTATCATTTACAACCTAATTAACATATCCGACAAGCCATTATAATTTCCGTAATAATCTAATAGGCCTGCTACTAGGAATATTAAAGAGAATAATTACCTGTTATAATCACGCCAGGTACACTAATTAACAAAAAGAGTAAGATTTAAATACCCCTTTAATTACGAGGCACCTGAAATCAGTTTAGGATACGATAAATAAAAAAAATACTGACAGAGGTAATGAAGAAAATTTTAACCCCTGAGAAACACGAAATAAAGATAACGAATAATAGATAATAAATAAACAAATGAATCAATAAATGGAGGTGGTGTCATGACCTGGGAGTGTGTGAATGCTGGGCTAAATTAGTGGCTACGGTGTTGATAAGTCTCATGCCTTTTGCCTTCATCTTTATTCGTCTCTGCCTTCATCATCTCTTCTTTATTTACGTGGGAATAAAGGGCGGGATGCTGGATGATGATGATGATGATGATGATGATTGATGATGAAGGTGGTGGTGGTTGTGGATAATAATGATGATGATGATGATGATGATGATGATGATTGATGATGAAGGTGGTGGTGGTTGTGGATAATAATGATGATGATGATGATGATGACGGTAATAACTGATATAGTGATGACAATTACTAACAACAGTGATGACAACATTATTCACTGTAAGAGGAAGCATTTATGTCCACACGTCACTCAGCAAGGAAGCATAACTGTACTGAGAATTAAGAGGGGTTGCTAGGAATGAGGGGAGGGGAGGGGAGGGGAGAGGGGAGTGGGGAGGGGAGAGTTGGCTGGTTACTCATCAGTTCACTACGCCTCTCTGACTCACTTTCCTTCCCCTCCCCCTGCCTACTCATCTCACTTCTCTCTTTCCTCCCCTCCGCATGAGGGAGAGAGAGAGAGAGAGAGAGAGAGAGAGAGAGAGAGAGAGAGAGAGAGAGAGAGAGACTTACTTTCCCTATCACCCATTCCTACCTCCTCTCTCTCTCTCTCTCCCTATTACCACAGCAATAATTTTAGCGTATATTACTGAAATGCCGAACGAATTCTTGTGAAAAATGATAAAGCCTGACTAGGGGTGAAAAGTGTGCATACATAGTGACAGCAGAAGAGTGAAAGTGACAGCAGAAGACAGTGAAAGTGACAGCAGAAGACAGTGAAAGTGACAGAATACAGTGAAAGTGACAGCAGAAGACAGTGAAAGTGACAGAATACAGTGAAAGTGACAGCAGAAGACAGTGAAAGTGACAGAAAACGATGAGTGACAACAGCGAAAGTGACAAGACAATGAAAGTGACGGCAGAAGTGAAAGTGATAGTACAGACAGTGAAAACGACAGCAGAGGACAGTGAAAGTGACAGCAGAGGACAGTGAAAGTGACAGCAGAGGACAGTGAAAGTGACAGCAGACAGTGAAAGTGACAGCAGAGGACAGTGAAAGTGACAGCAGAGGACAGTGAAAGTGACAGCAGAGGACAGTGAAAGTGACAGCAGGAGTGAAAGTGACAGCAGAGGGCAGTGAAAGAGACAGCAGAAGACAGTGAAAATGACAAGACAGTGAAAGTGACAGCAGAAGACAGTGAAAATGACAAATAGTGAATGTGACAGACAGCAGAAGACAGTGAAAGTGACAGCGGAAGACAGTGAAGGAAGTGACAGCAGAAAGTGTGTGACCGGAAGGTAAGAAGATACAGCAAGACTGAGTGAAAGTGGCAACAGTGAAGGTCAGTGAATAGTGAGTGATTAGGTTATACCATAAAAGTGACAGCAGGCAGTGAAAGCGACAGGCTGATAGTGAACGTGACGTGAAAGTGGCTAACAATGAGTGACAGCGACAGTAAACAATAACAGTGAGCGCAGACAAACTGACAGCGGAGTAATTGACAGCAGGCCATGAAAGTGACATCAGATGAGTGAATGACAGTAGTGAAGGCAGACAGTGAAAGACAGCAGTGACAGACAACGGGCAGTGGCAAAGACATTAGACTTAAGTGAATGACAGCAGTGATAATGACAGACAAGGAAAGTGACAGCAGAATGGTTATGGTAGTTTATATGATATCGTTATGGTAGTTGTGGTTACCACTGTGGTCCTTGTGGTTGCTATGATTCACTGACTGTTATTAATCCCACCATCTTCCCTGTCTAATCCCACCATCTTCCCTGTCTAATCCCACCATCTTCGCTGTCTAATCCCACCATCTTCGCTGTCTACCATATTTTTTTACACCCGAAGTTGTGTTTTTGCCGCCGCCAACGAAGTTGGTCGAGGTTATGTATTCCCCTACGTTTGTCTGTCTGTTTGTCCAGACAATAACTCCAAAAGTTCTCAATGAATTTCAATGAAATTTGGTGGACGGGTGGGCCTTAGGCCAAGAAAGAATTGATTAAATTAGGGGGCGGATTAGGATCCTATGTATTCCACACAATACATCCACGGATCCGGATCCGGATCTTTTGTAATGACAATGGCATTGGCGGAGGTATGTGCTCTCTGAGTGCTTTCTAGTTATCTGTCTGTATTTCTGCCTAACCTTCCACGGATAAATAAGTGACGGTAGGAGTTACGAGTGAGGAAGTTAAGTGCACCTACCATACCAACCACATCTACAACTACAAAACTACAACCACCACACTACCACAACATACAGGGAAAGTACCATTACTATCATACCTTATCATAATTCCCAGTACCATACTAACAATAACCACACTAACGCCCACAACAGTCAATCACACACACACACACACACACACACACACACACACACACAGAATGACGAAGGAAACGACACTCACCACCTAATTTAGTGCTATAAACATCTGAAGTCCTCATCTCATCGCTGCAATGTTGCATACACTCGCTACTATTTGACACACATCTGCCACTACTATACACTTGATTATCACCGTATATATTCCTTAGTAACATTTATACACTTACACCCACCTAACACACAAACACACACACACACACACAATCAAACTTTCTCTCTCTCTCCCTACACACACACACAATCCCACACCACAACACCAAACACCACTCAAACTAACATAACCTACACCACATCCCGTCCAACTCCCCTCCCCATCCCTCCCGTCCCTCCACGTACCCCCCTCCCCCATCCCTCCACATACCCCTCCCCCCCAAAAAAAAAAAAAATGAATAAAGAAAAAAAGGGGGGCCGCCATATATATAAAAAACGCTGATAAAAGTTAGGTCAGTCGGTCATTCTATTTTCTCTTTCCGATGTTATTTTTTCCTCTCCCGTCTTACATAAGCAGCAGAGATATTTACGACCCGGCCACGGAGGGGAAACTGGAGGGAGGAAAAACAGTGTGGAAATAAACGCTGTATAAAGAGTTTCACTGGATTAGCGGGGAGGGGTGAAGACGGGCTGGCTGGGATTGTTCGTCTTCTTTCTTGAGTGCGAGGCTGGGTGGTGGTGGGGGAGGAGGAGGAGAAGGAAGACAAGGAGGAGGAGGAGGAGGAGGAAGAGGAGGAGGAGGAGGAGGAGGAGGAAGAGGAGGAGGAGGAGGAGGAGGAAATGGAAAACTGACTGTACCCCATGCACACGGCAACATGCAATCCCAATCTTCGACTCACAGAAAAGATACCACAGTCATGATGGCCTTCTTGTATCCGTTACTGATGTCATCGTATCTCGTTCAGCAGCGCACATATGGACCCGAGGCTAAACTACCGTAATACGATCAACTACGGGTCAAAACAGTCTACGCCTCCGACAGGACTGACATGAACACCTCCCCGTCACCTTTGCCGTACTAACCTTGGCGTTGAGAGGGCCGTCACTACATCAGCCGTGTTCTACCACGAGACGAAGGGCACACACGTGGAAGTTCGATCTCTCCAGGACTCACTCTTTTTACGGCGCGCCAATACATGCACATACCGGAACTGTGACACACCACGTTGGGTTTACTCACCGCATTTACCGTGAAAGAGGAAGTCTAAGTAGTACGGTGTATCGGAAACAGCAGCAGCGGCGATTTAGGTCAGGAGTCTTACGGAGAAGGACTGCTAACAAACACAATCTCTACGTAACTTCACACTGGGTTTCCAAAATGCGTTACCCAATTTACGAGCTCAGGAATGCACAGTAAAAACTCGACCACTCTCCCCGAGGCTGGGAAAGGACTGGAGAGAGAGAGGAAGAGGATCAGAGCTGGGTGTGGAGGGGGAGTTGGAGGGGAGGGTAGGGTATGAGAAGAGTAATGAGTCACGTGATCAGGCAGGGCATCCCTCACGTTATTTCAAGTTTGCTTAAATGTGTGCGTGTGTGTGTGTGTGTGTGTGTGTGTGTGTGTGTGAGAGAGAGAGAGAGAGAGAGAGAGAGAGAGAGAGAGGCATGGAGGGAGGGGTGAAAGAGGTCTGGGGGGACGAGGGGGGGGGGATGGAGGTCTTAGGCTTAGAGGTGGGTGAATGACTGAAGAAGGGGAGGGGGGAGGGGAGGGAAGCGGCCATGTTGGTGTTTTTATGAACCACACACACACACACACACACACACACACACACACACACACACACACACACACACACACACAGGGAGTAAAAGCAGGGAAGAAGGGGCAGGCAGGGGTATAGAAAGAAGCATGGGAGGCATCTAGGGGAAGGCCAGGTAACTAGTCACGTGTTTTCACCTAACGGAACTGAACCATACAAGTAAAATTATGGATGTATGAAATTCGACAAGCCGTAGGTCTGAGTCTCCTTGGTTACTAGTCAAATTCACCATCCAATCTGACTACACCTGGTTATCATCTAAGCACTGAAGTTGGAGATCTTAGGTTAGAAAAAAAGCGATATACAGAGGCAAGTAACGCACGGATGAGAGGAAGTAACGTACGGATGAGAGGAAGTAACGTACGGATGAGAGGAAGTAACGCACGGATAAGAGGAAGTAACGCACGGATGAGAGGAAGTAACGTACGGATGAGAGGAAGTAACGTACGGATGAGAGGAAGTAACGTACGGATGAGAGGAAGTAACGTACGGATGAGAGGAAGTAACGTACGGATGAGAGGAAGTAACGTACGGATGAGAGGAAGCAACGTACGGATGAGAGGAAGTAACGTACGAATAAGAGAAAGTAACGTACGGATAAGAGAAAATAAAGTTATGGCTACAAGGAATAAAACAGAGCGTACTGGATGGCAAAACTCTCACACACCCAACTATCAACAAAAAAATAAAACTCCCCAATTGCAACTAGACGCAGCCACACACGTAGGCCTACTGCATGGTACTGTGCTACTGTGGTGGAGTATTATAGTGTCATACGGTGTGGTTGTGGTTATTGTGTAGTTTGGGTGGTTCTCATGTTGCTCACGCCTTTGTTGTTGGTGCTCTCTCTCTCTCTCTTACTAATTCCCTTTGCTTTCTCCCTCCATCCTGCTCACCTCTCCTCCCCCTTCCTTCCCCTGCTCTCTATATTAAGCTTATCCTTCCCCTCTCCCTCTATCTCTCTCCTAATCCCTTATCCCCATCCCCCTTTGCTTCCTCTACTTCTCTCCCTCCACCCTTTCCTTACCCCTTTCCCTACTTCCCTTCCCCTTCCCCTCCACCCCCTACACTACTCCCCTGACCTCACCTTTAGCAAGCCACCCTGAAACCAAACACAAACAGGCACACACAAACAGACAGGGTATCAAACTGACACACATGGCAGACAGACACAGTGTTTGAGGAAGATATATATACACACACACACACACACACACACACACACACACATACACACACACAAAATGACAGCAAGCCGAAAATACTGCACTGTAGCTAAAATCTGACAGGGCGACAGACACACAAGAAAAGGTATGTGTTACAGAGATAGAGAGATATAGGGCTGGACACGTGGTAGAGACAGACACGGCTTTATGGTGACACAGATTATGGCGCTACAGAGAGAGAGACACACAGGGCTGTAGTACAGTTTCTGAGACAGACAGACAATCGGTGCGGCAGAGATAGTGATCATAGAGACATACAGAGACGCAGTGTTTGTGTCAGACAGAGGGAGGTGGTGGGATTGGGAGGGGAAGGGTGGCAGACTGAGACCCACTATAGTTCTGCCACATCTGACCATCAGCCAGGAACTACACCACACTCCTATAAACCGCCACCACCCTCCCCCTACACACACACCCCTCCTGCACCCCACCTCACGCCCTTCCCTCCCTCACCTCACCCCACCCTTATCTCGTCCTATCAGTTCTCTGCCTTTCCCTGTCATCTTCAACCCTTCTCTCCCTTCACCCTGACCCACTCCCTAAATGTCCTTTCCTCCCTTACCCTCAGGCTTCTTCACCCATCTCTTCCTTCACCCTGACCCTCTACACTACCCCTCCCTTATCCCCCCCTCACTATCTGTCTTTCCATCCCTCACTCTCTGTTCTCTTCATCCTCACCCCCCACCCTCTCCCCTCACACTATGTTCCCGTCACTTTCATCCTCATCCCAGCTCTCTCCTTTACCCTTAGGCCTACTCCCTCGCTTCCTCACCCTCACACTTATCTCTCTCTCTTTTTTCTCTCTCTCTCTCTCTCTCTCTCTCTCTCTCTCTCAATTGCCCATACCACTCCTTCCATTCCTTTTCCCTCTTTCTTTTGAAATTATTTCTCTAAGCTTCTTCCCTCAATTTTCCACCCTGCCCTCCTCCC
>NC_137005.1:796986-849486 GCF_032717465.1 Coenobita brevimanus | reverse complement strand
GTGAACTTACTTAGTTTAGCTGGGGGTTGGATGACATATACTTATCAAACAAGTTTTAAGGGTTAGTATTGTATCACAGTTTACTAGACTGGAGGGAAGTTTATTCCATATATTTACAACCTTATTAAAGAAGAAATCATGTGACTGAAATCGTTTGCCGATAATTTGGTCCATTACCTCTAGTATAATCTGAGCGATCAACTGTGAAGTGTTTATCGATGGCCATATTATCGTGTCTTTTGAATATTTTGAATACTTGGAGGAGGAGGAGGAGGAGGAATGGAGAAAAAGAAAAGAGGGAAAGGTGAGAAAGAAGGGGTGACTTATTATAAAGAGAGGAGAGCAACAAAACACTTAAATCACACCCCACCACCAAGTAATGAGAAGAGGGCAAGAGGAGAGGAGGTCGAGGAGGAGAAATAGAGAGGAGGGAGGGAGGGGGGAGAGAAGAGGGAAAGGAAGGGAGATGAGGGCAGGGGAGCAAGGAAGGAGGAGGGACATATATAGAATACACAACAACACAACACTCTGATCACGCCCTACTACCAAGTATGTGAGAGAGAGAGAGAGAGAGAGAGAGAGAGAGAGAGAGAGAGAAAAGAGGATAGCTAGGAGGAATTTACAGAAAAGAGGGACAGGAAGAAAGGACGAAGAGATGGGAAGGGAGAACAGAAGACAGAACAAGTCCAACATCTTCCGTGATCACAAAATATTAAACCTTACACTTACCAATAAACCACCTCCCCTACAAGTACGAAGGAATGCTGCCTCCCTTGCATCATTTTACAGAAACTTTTATGGCAAATGCTCAGACGAAGTTGCATCCATTGTGCCACCTCTCCATGCCTTCCCCCGCACTAACGGGCATCTATACTCTGTTTTTTTTTTTTTTTTTAAATCGAGGCGAAGATGCACTTGACAGATTAGTGATTACTGGCTGAATGCAACATTACTTCATAATCTAGCATTCTTAACTGACGACAATTATCTGAGAGGGAAATTTGAGTCAGTAAATATTTTTTGGACATGATGCATTCAGCCAATCACCAACAACCTGTCGAGTGCACCTTCGCCTCAATAAAAAAAAAAAAACGGAGTATAGTAGCGCTCACGACTGGACTGTCACACTGCCATATTGCAGAACGTCTGCCTATCAGAATCCTTTTATTCCCCGAACTGCATCTCTTTGGAAATCGCTTCCCCAGAGTGGTTTCCCCCCAAACTTCAACCTACAGCTGTTCAAGTCCAACTGTTACATGTTTTTTTTATGAACAGAGGACACCTGTAATCTGATGGATTATTTTTTTTCATTAACCTGTTTTTCCTTCCTCTACTGTTATTGTAAGAAAAAAAAAATGCGTAATTCCAATACACAACTCCAATATCTTGCAAAGAACACATTTTTTGCACAGCACCCTTGCACCGGACCAATTTCTCATACACGCTCTCCATCTTAACCAAGCTGTAAGACTTCTAAAAAAAGTCCGCAATTTATTTCCAAGAGACTAAGCATGAAATTCAGAATGTTAGTTAGAAAGAGAGAATGAGAGAGATCTAGTTAGAATGAGTGAATGAGAGAAAGGGCAAGTCAGAATGGAAAACTTAACACAGCAGACCAGACGCGTACTTAACCTAATGTTTGGTGCAAATAGTGGAAATATTATGGAATGAAAACTAAACACTATTATTGTGGTATGTTTATGGCGAGATCCGAGAAGGCAGGGTGGGTGGGGGAGGGAAATGAGGAAGGGGGAGGAAGAGGGGTGGGGAGTGGAAAGGGAGAGAGGGTGACGGGGATGGGGAGAGGATGGGGAGACGAGGAACGTGAAGGGTGGAATGGGAGGGAGAAGTGTTGAGGTGTGTGTGTGTGTGTGTGTGTGTGTGTGTGTGTGTGTGTGTGTGTGTGTGTGTGTGTGTGTGGTTCAGGCCCCCTCCCCCCTATAATGTTACTACGAGCGCCGGAAGATCCACACCTGACACCACCACCACCACCTACACTCACACCACCACACCACAAGGCCAGGGGGGAGGGGAGAAGGGAGATTAAAGGAAGGGAGAAGGGAGATTGAAGAAGGGAGAGAAAGGGTGAAGGGAGAGAAAGGGAAAAGGGAGAACTGAGAGAAAGGATGAAAAGGAGAAAATGGATGGAGAAGTAAAAGGGTAAGGAGGGAGGGAGAGAGAATGAAACGAGGACAGGAGAGGACAAAAACGAAGGGTGAGAGGGAAAATGAGAATAGAAGAAGGAAAAAAAAAGAAGGGAGAAGAAGGGGATAGAAGGAAAGAAAAGGGAGGAGGGAGGTGGAATGAAGAGGAACATAGAGAAGGAAGTGGAAAAAAGAGGAAAGTGAAGGAAGTGAGCTGTGAAAGAGAGAGAGAGAGAGAGAGAGAGAGAGAGAGAGTTGGAAGGACGGAAACAAGGAAAAATCATAGCAGGAAAGTGAAGACAATGAGAGATAAGATAGGCAGTACAAAACACAGCAGAACAAAGACTACAGACGCAACACCGTATCACTACACTAATCACATCCCGCTGAAGTAATCACAACTCGCTAAACTAAACACCTTTGACGAAACTAATAATACTTGGCGAGACTAATAACATTTTGCTTAACTAAGGACATCTTGCAGCTAACGTAATCACATTTTCCTATATTAAACATGTTGCTAAACGAATGGCATCTTGTCGGGATAATTACACCCTGCTAAACAAATGACACCTTGCTGAAGTAACGATACGATGTACTGTTAAGCTAATTACACCTCGTTTAGCCCTCTCAGTCCTATGGCGCGTTGTTGGTATTTCCTTCCTACCTATGGACGATTCTATACGCTTTGAAAGAGATCATTTGTTGTGACGGGGTTAAAAATACTCTGCATTAAATTTGTCACAGCATAATGTGTCTGAGGAATATGTGTGGAGTGACGCGTATGGATCGAGTTAGAAACGATCAAGTGCGAAGGAGAACTGGAGTTGTTCGGAAGATGGCTGGTAGAGTTGAGCAGAGGGTGTTGAGATGGTTTGGGCATATGGAGAGAATGGATAATGAGATAACTAGATCCGATGTGAGAGGTGTAAGGCTGAGAGGAAGACCACGAATAGGATCGATGGACAGTGTGAAGAGAGCGTTGGATGCGAGAGGGATGTCTGTTGAGCAAGGAAGAGTGGCTGTGCGTGACAGAAATAAATGAAGAGAAATTGTGAATGAATAAATGATGACGCAACCCTGAGGGGATATTCTCCCGCATTTGGTCTGATCAGCTGATCAGGTCAGGTGCGGGTAAGGGGATGGGTCTATTATGATGTGCCAGGGGTAAACCAGCTCTGCTGTCGGCCCTGCTGCGGCTGTCACTGATTGCACTGCGCAGTTGACCCTTGTGCGGTGGTGCGGTGAGGATCTGCTCCTTCTCCCTCTCCCTTTTGGGGCTAAGATGCGAATGAATGTGTTTGTGTGGATGAGTAAATTGGGAGTGTGTCGTCCTGCATCGGCTACCTCCCCTTCCTTGGGGGAAGCAGTCTAGGTATATAGTATAGTATAATGTCTCTCCCAAAGCTGGATATAAGTGTCTGAAGGTATGGAATGGTAATACAAGGGATCCGAATCCCTGGCACATGTGAATGAGAACCCAATGGACTTCTGGCTGAAGCTGCCCTCCCCTGTACTCCCCGATCCTCCTTTCGCGGGATGGGGAGGAAGTTCAATGTCTCTATAGCTAGGCAGTGGAGCCAACAGGTTATATCAGTGCCACCACAAGCAGGGGCCGTTCTCTGATATCGATAACAATATGGTAACAAAAATAAAATTCGTGATGGAATTGATAGGGTGAAGTGCTATGAGATGCTGCTAGGGTGAAGTGCTATGAGATGCTGCTAGGGTGAAGTGCTATAGGATGCTGCTAGGGTGAAGAGCTATGAGATGCTGCTGCTAGGGTGAAGTGCTATGAGATGCTGCTAGGGTGAAGTGCTATGAGATGCTGCTAGGGTGGGATGGGTCAGTATGAGATGGCACTAAATGGTGGAGGACGGAACGGGACGGAAAAAGTCGGTAAGAGATGGAATGAGACGGGACAGAGTGGCTTGCTGGACAGAACGGGATGTAGGGGAACGGAATGGGATGCAGATGATGGAACAAGAGGGACGGAAAGGGACAGGAACGGACGAAACGGAACAGAAAGGGACGGAACGGAACAGGAACGGAACAATGGGACGGAACGGAACAGGGTGGAAAGGTACAGATGGTGCAGGAGGCAGGACAGAACGGTACAGTATGGTGCAGGGCAGGAAAGAATGGAGGGACAGAGATGAAGGAGCCGTAAGGACACGAGAGGCGATAATAATAATAATAATAATAATAATAATCAATAAATAATAATGTTTTTCTTTCATCCTGGCCTTTATTCCTCTCTATTCACTCTCTTTACTTCCGCTCTCTTTTCTCACTTTCTCTCATTTCTCCCTCATTTCCTCTTCCTTCCAAATTCCATCATTCTTATATTTTATTGTGCACTTTCACTTCCCTCTTCATTCCTCTATTTCTTTATTTACCTTGTTCTCTCTCCCCCCCCAACTCCCTTCCTCCTTCCTTCCTCGCTCCTCAACTACACATCCGATCCATACTTTCTCTCTCTCTCTCTCTCTCTCTCTCTCTCTCTCTCTCTCTCTCTCCTGACCCTCTCAACCTTTCCATTAGCCTGGGTTTCGCGAGGCGCCCTGTGAGGTGGCTGTGGTGGCGGCTGTGTGACTGTGGTGAATGTGGTAGTGATAGAGGGAACTGTGTGGCTGTAGTGGTGGTGCTGCTGTGGTGGTGTGGTGGATGCAGCTTTAGTGTGCTGTGGTGGACGGAGCCGTAGTATTGCTGTGGTGAATGTGGCTGCTGTGGAGGTAACTGTGTGGATGTGGTGTGAGATGTAACTGTGGTAAGCTCAACGTAGCTGTGGTTAATGTGGTACTATCAACGTAGGAGTGGTTAATGTGGTAAGATCAATGCAGCTGTGGTTAATGTGGTAAGATCAATGCAGCTGTGGTAAGATCAATGTGGCTGTGGTTTATGTGGTAGGATCAATTGTGGTTAATGTGGTTGCATGACTAGTTCCTGCAAATTATACCACACACAACATTGTACATACTGACAGTTGAGAATAATGAACAATATCCACAATGGGTAATAAAAGCCTTCCAGCTGAACAAAAGTTGGTACTCTGGACAAAGACCCATGACAGTAGTGGTAGTGGTGTGGTAGGTTGTAGTTGTGGTTGGGGAGGCTGCCTGTATGGTTGTGTTGGTGGTAGCTGGCTAGTGACACAGGAATTGGGTGTAGGAGGGTGATGGTTTGTGTGTGTGTGTTAGTGGTCTGTTGGTAGCTGTTATGGTATAGTGAATATGCCAGTGGTAGTGATATACGGCTGTTATGGTGGTGTATGGTAGTTTAGGTTATGTGGTTGTATGGTCATGTATAGTTATGGGAATTCTATGGCTGTGGTTGTATGGTATGGTGGTAATGGTGCGTGGCTGTGGTGGTGGTGTGGTGGGTAAGGAGGAGGGGGGGGGGTCGAGGAGGACTGGGCAGGGTAGGAAAGCGGTTGGCAAGATAATTCCCTTCCCCCCCCCTCTTACCCTCTCCCTTTCTCTCTTTTCCCCATCCTCTCCTGTTTCCTCCCTCCCAACTCTCTCTCTCTCTCTCCCTCCTAACTCTCTCTCTCTTCTCTCTCTCTCTCTCCATTATGGCAGTAAGGGGCTGGTACAGACAAAGGAGTACTGTGTCTATGCATCTACTACAAAGACAGCAACACCATCACAACTACAACACTGGACCTTTCGTAGCAGTGGGTCCAATCACCTATGACATCACAGTAGTTAATCCTTGCAATTGTATTAAACTTTGCAATACGTCTTGATGTTGCAAAGGTTTCTCTTGAGGTGAATACAATCGACTGGGGACACCAAAAATACGACAGGAAGGACGTCACCGAGCTGCGAGTCCATATCTTCCCGTACGATAGTGATGCAATGTAACTTGGTGTTTAAAAGCAGCAAGTAACATACACAGACTATTAACAAATCCTATAATGAAATAAACTGCCGAGGAAAAGATGCTACGGAGTCTCTTATACCAAAGAGAATGAGGCTGAGTCTGTAACCAGGGTATAAATCCACTTTGGGCACTGTCTTCCTGAGTATGTCTTTCCCTCTGTCTACGATCACACACTTTGGGTAGTCTTCCTAAGTATGTCTTTCCCTCTGTCTACGATCACCAGTCTTCCAACGTGTCTAGGTATTTTGAAATAAAAAGGAACTTGGTGCTGACTTTCTTTTGTTCAAGTTACTTTGGAAGAACAACTTTTGCAAGCTCTGAGCCTCTGGTTGTGTCGTTTTGCCATACCGGTACGCTAAAGGAGAAAAAAAAGTGTTATAATGCAGGCGCTGGCGTGATATTAAATAAATTATAGTGATTACCCGATAACAGAGTCAGGTGGTCTGGCAAGTCCTGCCTCGCACGCAAAGGTTTTCTGAATCCTATAATGCCACTTAAGAGCATAGGCTGGTCATCTACCCTCACCTGCTCTGAGCTACACCAACCCAGCCTCGGCCACCTACATCAGGAAAGGGATAACACTGCTGAATGTTTACCGCGTCTGGCACTACAGTAACACGCCAGGAAGAAGGCGTGTGGGGTGTGTGGTGACTGGCGAATATAGCTAAGGTACGGAAGAGAAGCTGGGTATGAGTGGAATGGGGCATGTGTGTGACGCAGTTCATATCATACCCCACTCCTACCCCTATCTCTTCCCCTCCCCATGGATCTCTCTACCTTCCCCCCCATCTCTCCCCTTCCCCATGGATCTCTCTACCTCCCCCCTACCTCTCCCCCTCCCCCTCTACCTCTCCCTCTCCCCATGGATCTCTCTGCCTCCCTCTCTCCCCCTGCGTCCGCAAATCACCCACGGTAGCTGACCGGTAGGCCTGGAGGGAAGCGGGGTTTAGAGTGGGGGGAGGGAAGATTGGAGAGATGAGAAGGAGGAGGGGGATGGCGGGGAAGATGAGGAGGAAACGGAGAGGTAGGGAGAAAGAGGAAGAAGAGAAAGGTGGGAAGGAGGAGAGGAGAAGAAAAGACGAAGGAAAGGGAAGAGAAAGGAAGGATACCGAACGAGAGAGAGAGAGAGAGAGAGAGAGAGAGAGAGAGACCAAACATTAAATAATAAGGTAAAATCAGACCGTGAGAGGGGATCTAGGAGTCATAATTAGCAGAGAACTAGAATCAAGACAACAGTGTACTAGTATAAAAAATAATATACATCAAACTGGGAGCCTACGATTTATTTCCAGATGCGTTAACAGAACATCAAGCGTAATAATTCTACAGCTCTTCCTTGCATTAGTAACACCGCACTTAGAGTATGTCGAGCAGTTTTGGTGTTCTGACTGTATAGAAGATTTAAATTGTGTGTGTGTGTGTGTGTGTTTGTGTGTGTGTGTGTGTGTGTGTGTGTGTGTGTGTGTGTGTGTGTGTGTGTGTGTGTGTGGAGAATGACAAAAATTTAGGATATTCAAAACTTTTCATACGACGACTGGCTGAAAAGATTAATTTTACCCTCACTTAAAAGACACAGAATAAAGTGAGATTTAAGTGAGGTGTTTAAGTGGATGAAGGGAATAAAATGGAAGATATTAGGAAGAGGACAGAGTTCGAACTAATGGCTTCACACTTCATAAATTCCGATTCAGTAGGGAGATAGGTAGGAACTGGCTTGAACAGAGAGTCGTGGATGAGTGGAATATGCTACCCATACTCCTTTGACTCTAACTTGGCCTAAAATTGCCATCTCTTCGTCTTCAACACTGAGCTTCGACATGCGATTAAAACTACGATGCTGGTTACGATAAAGTGCTATAAAATGGATAACGAGCCCTAGCATTGTCTTTTCCCTGCCAATTAGCTACGTTTTATAAGCTGGAGAAGACGCAGCTATGAGCCAGGTAAGTGTGAAAGATCTATAGTGATGTCGTTGCTGCCTCTTCAACTGACAGCTTAATGACAAGGCTAGAAATATGACTAGGAAGGATCAGATATAAATATTGTCCTGGTAACTAATTCACATTCCTTATTTTCAGGTTTCACTACGATGGTTCATGTCTTCCTTTCGCCCTTTCCTATATATTTCCACGTCAGTTTTTCTATACTGTAGTTTTCCTCACTTTTCCTGCTAATTTCGTTTCTAGGATTTGGGTGTAGGTGATATGGGATGGGCAGGTGTGTATGTTATGGGTGTAGGTGATATGGGATGGGCAGGTGTGTATGTTGTGGGTGTAGGTGATATGGGATGGGTAGGTGTGTATGTTATGGGTGTGGGTGATATGGGATGGGTAGGTGTGTATGTTATGGGTGTGGGTGATATGGGATGGGTGGGTGTGTATGTTATGGGTGTGGGTGATATGGGATGGGTGGGTGTGTATGTTATGGGTGTAGGTGATATGGGACGGATAGGTGTGTATGTTATGGGTGTAGGTGATATGGGATGGGTAGGTGTGTATGTTATGCGTGTAGGTGATATGGGATGGGCAGGTGTGTATGTTGTGGGTGTAGGTGATATGGGATGGGTAGGTGTGTATGTTATGGGTGTAGGTGTGTAGGGGGGAGGGGGCAGCATTAGGCCTATACACAAACGCAGGCCTGGGGGGGAGGGACTCTCTCCTCCTACACTAAGATTACCAGAGATCAAGTGGAGGGTCTGAGGGGGGAGAGGGGAGGAGGGGGGGAGGGGGAGAAGAGTGGGCAGAGAGAGAGAGAGAGAAAGGGGGAGGGCTGGGAAGGGGGAAGGAGGGAGGGTAATTGAAGGGAGAAGTGGGGAAGGGAGGGATGGAAAGGAGATAAAAGAGGGAGTCGAAAGATGAAAGAAAGGAGTAGGAGGAGGAAGGGAAGATGGAAAAAAAAATGGTATATAAGGAAGAGAGGAGGGGAAGAAGATGAGAGAGAGAGAGAGAGAGAGAGATAGAGAGAGAGAGAGAGAGCCTGGCATGTAAGAGGAGGGGAAATGAAGGGAAGGGAGGAAAAGGTGCAAGCAGACTACGCGAGGAGACGGAAAGCCGCCGTGCTCATCCTTGCAATTTAAGCCTTTGAGCCTGTGGTGGGTTGTTTTCTCTCTCTTGGGTTACTATAAAATTCAGTTTATCATAGTTACCTCTCCTACCCTACCCCTCCTACGTCTCACCCTACCCCTCCCACGTCTCACCCTACCTCTCCCGTCTCACCCTACACCTACGTCTCACCCTACCCCTCCTATGTCTCACCCTACCTCTCCTATGTCTCACCCTACCTCTCCTACGTCTCACCCTACACCTACGTCTCACCCTACCCCTCCTACGTCTCACCCTACCTCTCCCTTTCCTACGTCTCACCCTACCCCTCCTACGTCCCACCCTACCCCTCCTACGTCTCACCCTACCCCTCCTACGTCTCACCCTACCTCTCCCTTTCCTACGTCTCACCCTACCCCTCTTACGTCTCACCCTACCTCTCCCTTTCCTACGTCTCACCCTACCCCTCTTACGTCTCACCCTACCTCTCCTACGTCTCACCCTACCCCTCTACGTCTCACCCTACCTCTCCCGTCTCACCCTACCCCTCCTACGTCTCACCCTACCTCTCCTACGTCTCACCCTACCTCTCCTACGTCTCACCCTACCTCTCCCGTCTCACCCTACCCCTCCTACGTCTCACCCTACCTCTTCTACGTCTCACCCTACACCTCCCCTACGTCTCACTTCTGCTTCCGTACCCGCCAGATGCCCGCTTCGTAACTACCAATACTAACTACTTGGCTACCGGGGGGGAAGACAAAGAAAGGGGTGAATGGACAAGGGGAGAGAGTGGAGAGGGGAGGAAGAGGGGAAAAGGGTAATGATGAGAGGAAGAAATGTCAGGAAGTGTCGTACGAAGGAAACCACCACAGAACAACGATGAAGAGACGATGAACGAAAAGGGGAGAGGAAGGAGGGAGGGGATTGGGAAACGGAGGGGAGGGAGAAGGGGGACGGGGTGGGGGAGGGAGTAGGTCTGCGTGAGGGGTGGTGCGGGGAGGGAGGGAGTGTGTGGTGTGGTGGGCCCGGATGAGAGGTGAAGGTAGGTCAGGGAGAAGCAAAAGGAGGAATGTGTGAGAACTGCGCGCGTGGAATGTTCTCGTGGGATTTAAGACACCAGCACCTTTTCCATTCCAATTCATCTCTATAGACGCTACTTCATGCAAAATACAGTACGCTAGTCGACATTAATGACTGTATAATAACGTATAAAGGTGTGCTGTGCGGTGCCAAACAAATACCTGAGGAAGATGTTCTATAAATAAACCTTATATTGAGCTTCGTACTCCGTTAACTGGTTAGTTGGCATGTCTGGAGGTGGGGTGGGGTGGGGTGGGGTGGGGTGAGGTGAGGTAAGGTGGTGAAAAAATGAAGTGAAATGAGGTGACGGACAAAAACAAACGTAGGCTATCATAGGAGTCCTGATTTCTCGACACTGTGAACTGTTCGAATGGGTGAAATTATACTTACAATTAACACTTACACACACACACACACACACACACACACACACACACACACACGCATGACAGCACCACGATGGACAGGATACACACAGGTATGACTGGACTGGCCTTCGGGTTGTGGTACGATGCGTTATGGTGGCAACACACGTAAAACTTCGACATTGACAGACTTAACCTACAGTATATGGGGTACTGTGCTGCTCATGTCGGTGCGTGAAGAAAGAAACTATCAGTAAGCTACTATTATCATCTGTAGTGGTAGTAGTAGTAGTAGTAGTAGTGGTAGTAGCAGTAAACATGGGTGCGATTTGTTTGTGGCCACCCACGATTAAGGTGTCTGGTTAAAGATATAGATAGATAGATAATGAAGGCTATTATCTAACCTCTATAGTTTTAAAAGCCTCTCCTACGAAAGTAAAATCGCCTGGAGACACCATGCTTCAAACACAGAGATAATACACAACTGTGACCTCAGGACTGAACAGGGAGGCTGCAATGGATCGTGCAGCATGGACAGCCGCCATTAGGTGACCAAGGCCGACACATGCAAGCATGTTGGAGCCTTTAAAAACGAACGAACGAACGAACCTCCCCCCCGATACCAACACACCCTGCCAAATGAAGGAGACTAAGTTTATGGGGTGAGGAAGCTTACTCTGAAAATCGTATGGAGTTGTCATTTACTCTGGATTTTACCTTCTTTTATATATTTATTTACTTTGCTTATTATAGTAGGATATGGTGTGTGTGTGTGTGTGTGTGTGTGTGTGTGTGTGTGTGTGTGTGTGTGTGTGTGAGAGAGAGAGAGAGAGAGAGAGAGAGAGAGAGAGAGAGAGAGAGAGGTGGTGTCAGTGAAGGTGTGTGTGGCAACAGGTGAGGGAGGGGGGAGGGGGAGAGATAGAGGAAGAGTGGGGGAGACATAGAGGAAAGGAGGAGGAGGGGGAGAGATAGGGAAAGGGAGGGGGAGGGGAGGAGAAAAGATAGGGGAAGGGGGAGAGTGAGTGGATGGTAGAGGATGAGACGGAGGGATGAAGGGGTGAGGTAGGCCTACTATATTATAAGCCACGGCCCAGCAGGCTTTCACTGGCACTCCTTCCCACACACTGCCTCCTTCACAACACTGCCGGGTATTGGCCACACGTCCTAAATCTTCACTATAAACACTACACTTCCTTACTCATACAACATTCAACACTGCACTAGAGTCAGTTCTCGTAATCACTATCAGAGAGCACTTAGAGTTTATCTCATAAATGACAGTCAGCACGAACTCATGCAAGGACGATCCTGCCTCATTTTCCTTGCAGGTCTATGAGACGGTAGATAACGATAAAGCCTACGATATTATTTACCTGGACTTTAGTACAGCCTTCGATGGGGTTACACACGACAGGTTATTAGAAAGGTTCCAGCACACTGTACAGACGGCGCTAAATTACAGTGAATAAAATCCAGGCTAAAGAGACTAAGCCAGATTGTGGATTAGACTTTATCATTAACTCAACTGACGACTGTGTTAACCTTCAAAACGACGTCGATCTATTGTCCAAATGGTCTAAGGATTGGCGAATGAAATTTAACGAGGGAAACTTGTTAAGTGCTTAATGAAGGCAAAGGCACCGATAAAATAAGATAAACGAATAAATGACAAGGAAATTAATACATCAGAATGCGAGAGAAAGCTTGGAGTCATGGTTAGTTAAGAGATTAAACCAAGGCAACAGCTTTGTTCTTTTGCTATCTTTTTCTTTTTCTTTTTCGCGGAAGCGTAGACAACTATAGTATCTCAAAAATTAGTAAGGTCACATTTAGATTAGCGTATGCCGCGCAGTTTGGGTGCCCGTACTACAGAATGGATATAGGAAACGAACAGAACACGAAGATAAACAAAATACAACTCGTTTGAAGGGAGAAGAGGATTGGGACACTTAACAAAAGCGTTAAGTGGATGATGGGAATAAATAAGGGAGATATTACGAAGGTACAGAATGTGAGCACACAGAACAGAACTCGAACTACCGCGCTGCTTTCAAACTAGTTAAATTCCGTATTAGTAAGGAGAGAGGTAGAAATTGGTTTTGCAAATAGAGCACCGGTAGTAGACGAATGGAATAAGCTACCTGGTGATAAAGAGTTTCTACCCCCTTCCATTCAGAGTTTCAGACATAACCTTGATAAGCACATGACAGGTAAGGAATGGATGTAAAAAAAAATACCGTATCTCATAGTTACTAATTCAATCATTTTCCTTTTCAGGTTACACTACGATAGTCTGTTTTCTCCTTTCGCACTTTCCAATAAAATTTCCGTCAGTTTTTCTATACTGCGTGGTGTTCCTTATCATTTTTTCCTGCCGGTATCTGCTGGAAGGTTTGGTGGGCGTGGGAGAGTCTTAATTGTTTTCCTTTTCATATTTTAGTACCTCAGCCACACACTTACCGCAGCGGCCTAGCATGTGTCAACTGACCTACTGCAATTAGCCTCTCTTCTTATGTTTAATTAGCCTCTCTTCTTATGCTTTACACAATCACACCACTTTACACTTCTCTTCCTCTGCCATCACGAACATTACACTTCCCTCATCATCACAACCCACCTCACTACGCTTCCTTATCCCCTTTAACACAAGTATGCCATTCTTCTTTTACTTCTACCAGACGATTTTACTCAGCGCAGGAGTTTTCGCGCTAGACGGGTTAAATTTATCTCATCACTTTGCTCTTCGTTACTTGACCATCCATAATGAGTAAAATAGTAGGTGACAGCAGGAATAAACTAACATCATGGGAGTGAAAGGGTTAACCATCACATCCCTTCACACCACATCTTCACCACCCACCTTCACATCACCTTTTTAAGACATCATATTAAACCCTTCTAATACTGCTAACACATCACACGAGCTGGCAGACCTGGAGTGCATTCTTATCCAACAGAGAACAGTTTCAGGGGGACAGTTTGACAGACAGAGAGAGTTTAATTCAGGGACTGTGTTGAGGCACGGAGAGAGAGGCAGGAAGAGGTATCCGTAAGGCAGGAAAGGGTAAGGCAGTGAGGGATGAAGTAGTCTAATACAGGACGAGACAGGGAAGGGGTGATGCAGAGAAAATGTGTGGCAGGGGAAGAGTGGGGAAGGAAAGGTGAGGAAAGGAAGGGGTGAGGAAAGGAAGGGGTGAGGCAGGAATGATGTGGAAAGGAAGGGGTGGGGCAGGAATGATCCGGAAAGGATCGGGTGAGGCAAGGAAGAAGTGAGGCAGGAATGATGTGGAAAGGAAGGGGTGAGGCAGGAATGATGTGGAAAGGAAGGGGTGAGGCAGGAAAGGTGAGGAATGGAGGGGGTGAGGCAGGAATGATGAGGAAAGGAAGAAGTGAGGCAAGTGAAAGCAGAGGCATGGAAAGACTCAACAGGGAAGGATTGAGGCAGAGAAATGTTAGGCATGGAAAGGTCAGGCAGAAAAGAGATGCGGCAGGGGAAGGTGAGGCAGGAAGGGGTGAGTCAGAGAAATGTTAGGCAGAGAAGAGATGTGGCAGGAGAAGGGAAGGCACGGGAAGGCTAGGAAGAAAAGGGATAAGGCAGGGTAAGGTAAGGCAGGGTAAGGTATGGCAGGGGAAGGTGAGGCAGGAAGGGGTGAGGCAGGGGCTGGGGAGTTAGGCAGAGGATCCAGTTTCAGGTTTTTGCCAGGGGGGGGGGTTCAATTTTATACCAGGTTCATGTGTGTGTTTTGTTGTGCCTGTGTGTTTAAAGGGACGTGTGCCTCGGGGGGGAGGGGAGAGGAGGAGGGGAGGGGGAAAGGAGGAGTGGAGGTGGACAGAGGGGGAGGGTGGTGCGGATGTGGGGAAGAGAGTGAAAAGGGGTGAAGAGGAAGTGTGTGGTGGGAGTGAGGGTGTGGAGAGGGTAAGGGGTGATGTGGTGTGGTGGGAAGTGAGAGTGCGGAAGTGAAGTGTGGTGAGGTGAAGCTGTGGAAAGGGGGATGTACAAGGAAGGATGGGGGTGTGGTGAGAGAGAGAGAGAGAGAGAGAGAGAGAGAGAGAGAGAGAGGATAGGAGGATGTTATGGTGCTGGATAGGTTGTGGACGAGGTGTGGCTGTGGTGGTGGTGGTAGAGCTGTGGGTGTGGGATGTGAGGGTGTGGAATGGGACTGTGAAGGTGTGGAAAGGGATGGTGTGGGTGTGGAAAGGGATGGTGTGGGTGTGGAAAGGGGTGGTGTGGGTGTGGAAAGGGGTGGTGTGGGTGTGGAAAGGGGTGGTGTGGGTGTGGAAAGGGATGGTGTGGGTGTGGAAAGGGATGGTGTGGGTGTAAAGACTGGGATGCTATGGATGTCAAAAGGGATCGCGTAGGTGTGGCTGTGGACGAGCAGGTGAGGATGTAGAAGGAGATGGTACTGGTGTGGACAAAGGAAGTCGCAGGTGTGGGGGGAAAAAGTAGGAGTAGACGAGGTGTGAGAGGGAGGTGAGGGTGGGGGCGAGGCTGTGTGGGTTGGTGTGGGTGGGGGCGAGGCTGTGGGTCTGGGAGATGTGTGGGGGAGTGGGAGAGGTTTAGCCCAGGTAGAGAATAGCTCAAGAAAAAGAATCCATGAAGAGGAAAGATGCATCACAACAACGCATGGCACAGAAGCACAAAGGGCAGTGACAGGGGAGACGAGGGGCAAGGTGGAGGCAGGAAGGGGAGAGGAAGGAGGGAGAGGCAAAGGGATGGTGGGAAGACGGGTGGGAGAGACAGGGGAAGGCAAGGAAAGGTGTGACACGGCAGGGAGGTGATGTGAAAGGGGAGGCGAGTGTGTGAGATGTAGCTTAGATGCAGCGTGGCGGGGATGGGGAGTGACGGGGTGAAACAGAGCTGGGATGAAGTGTGTGTGTGGATGGGACAGGATGGGATAGGCAGAGGGTGTGGCAGGGGATGGGGAGGAAAGAAGGGGTAACATGGGAAGGTGATTCAGGAAGTGAGGCAGGGAGGCAGGAATGGAAAATGAATGCTTGGCAGGGGAGGTGAGGAAGGGAACGTGAAACAAGGGAGGAGAAGGAGGGAAGCGTGGCAGGGAAACTGAGGTAGGGGGAAGAGAAGGCAGGAAGGCGAAACAGGGAAGGAGACGTTAAGAGTGGTATGGAAGAGCATGCAGGGGAGAGGGGCGGAGTTAGCAGGGGAGGTAAAGAAAGTGCAACGCGGGAAGGGAAGGGGAGAGGTGAGGCAGGGAAGGTGGGTGAGGCAGGGAAGGTGAGACAGGGTAGAAGGCGTGGCAGGGTAAAGTGAGGCAGGGGGAAGGGGGGAGAAGCGCCCCCTGCCCGGTCCGTGATCAATACCGTCATTGAGTGGTGAGGGACGAGTGCTCACTGGGTCCGCTACTGTACTCTTCGTCCCCACACACACACACACACACACACACAAATATCGGCAGAGTAAGGTCCTGCAATCATACCAAAACATACATGAACATAAGCTAAAACACTGACACACACACACACACACACACACACACACACACACACGCATCAGCAGAGCACTACAATCATACCAAAACATAAATGAACATAAGCTAAAACACTGCCACGTATGCACACACACACACACACACACACACACACACACACACACAACCAGAAATGCCGCCAACAAAGAGAGAGCCACAAACACAAACAAACAAACAAACAAACAGATTTCCCACGGCCCCTCCGTCCCCCTGGCGGCAATATCCACAACCAGGCCAAATTGAGAGCACTATTAATACCAATAAATAAAAAAACTGTATGTCCTTTTTTGACACAGATTAGTAAAAGGAAAAAGAATCAAATGTTGGTGATGGGTTGGGGCTTGATCTCTCTCTCTCTCTCTCTCTTACACTGGTCACTTTATCTTCTCAACATCACAAAAGACAAATATATATATAAAAAATTTGTTCCGCTGCCTTAATTTGCATGATAAATAAAAATCAGTGCTAGTTATATTTATTCTCTCTCTATCTCTCTCTGTTTCTCCCTCTCCCTCCCCCCCTCTCTCTCTCTCTCTCTCTCCTGTCTCACGTACCCTGGGATCGAAACCCTGACCCAGCCAAGAGAGCCAGTAGTCACCCACTCCTACTCCCCACTTCCTCTCTGATACTCCACCCCACCCATCCTCCTCCCTACCCCCACTCCTTTACCTCCCTGATACTTCACCCTCCTCTCCATCACCCTATCCCCCTCCCTCATACTCCACCCTAGCCTCCATCCCCCTTCCTTATCCGATATTAAACACTGTCTGCTAGAAAAATAAAAATGCACAAAAATTATACCACAAAGAGTCAAAGTGATAAAAATAAATACGATGCTCTTCGACGGAAAGCCAAAAAAATTACATGCAGTAAGAAAACCCTCGAGGCATGTATTGGCAGTATCAGCAAATCAAATCCCAAAGAATTTTTCAGTGACGTGCAAAAAGGTAATAACTCCAACAATTGGTCCCTTAGTCACAGCTGACGGAGAGCACACATGATGATGAAACTAAGATGGCGAAAATCCTTAAAACTTTCTTCGCATCAGTATTAACAATAGAAATATAAGTAAGATTCCTACAGTTTCCCCAGTTCCAATAGAAGACGGTATCATAATCACTGACACGACAGTTAGTGATCACGAGGTACTATATATACCTGCAGTTAGCAAATATATTGAGAATAAAACAGCGGGACCAGACAAAATATCACCAAGTGTATTAAAGGAACTACAGAATATCAAAGCCACTATCTGAACTTTTTAACTTATCACTTAAGAGCAGTAAGGTGCCACACGAATGGAAGCCTGCTAACGTAACCCCAATATTCACAATGGGCAACAGAGCACAACCAGACAACTACCGCCCAATTAGCTTAATATCAGTGGTTCGCAAATTGCTTGAAACTATTATCAGGGACAAGTTTGTGAAACACTTAGATACAAACAATCTCATCAAAGATTAGCAACGTGGTTTTCGGAATAATCGCTCTTGCCTCACGAGTCTGTTGGTCTTTTTCAATGATACACTGAATATGTATGATGGGACCAAATCTGCTGATGTTGTCGTCTCGATTTTCAAAAGGCTTTTGACGAAGTTCACACAAAAGACTCCTTCAGAAGCTAAAGGTGCATGGTTTCAGCGGCAGTGTTCTCGGGTGGGTAGAAGATTGGCTCACCGGATGAAAGCAAAGAGTTGTAATAAACAGAAAAAGAGTCAGACTGGATAAACGTTACAAGTGGAGTGCCACAGGGTTCAGTGATGGGTCCTAGTCCTTTTTTAATACACATAAATGATACTGATGAAGATTATGTTGTGATATTTCAAAACTGCTGATACTAAAATAGGTAACAGAGCAGATAAGCCACAGCACTGCAGAGGTAGGCAATTCAGAGAGATCTTGATCAACTGTATAACTGGGCCCAAACATGGAAAATGGATTTCAATATTAAGAAATGTAAAGTGCAAAACACTGGCAGCAAAACTGTGAGAGCAAGTTATATATCACGTCCAACTTGATGGGGTAAACCATGAAAGACATAGGAGTTAAAAATGACAAATGATCTGAAACCAAGCAAGACAATGTACAGTAGCTGTAAAAAAATGATTGGATTCATAGGTACAGCAATTGAATACAAATCTGATAATATCGTCCTCACTTTGTATAATTCTTTAGTACGCCCGTACTTGGAGTACAAACAGGATATGGAGAAACTTGAAAGAGTACAGAGAAGGGTGACAAAGATGATACCGGTACCCAGATTGAGAAATAAACCAAACAAGGAAAGTTTGGAAGCCCTTAATCTCTTTACCCTCACTAAATGGAGGTTGCGAGGAGATTTAATTCAAGTACGGTACTGCAGTCGAAATATTCAAAGGTCACTATAATATGGTCATCGATAAATATTTCACAGTTGATCACTCAAACTTATACTAGAAGTAATGGGCATAAAATTATTTGCAAATGATTTGTCACATGAAGCTAAGCATTTTTTCTTTAATAGGGATGTAAAAACCGTACATTGGAGAAACTGTCCTCAAATGTATTAAACTGTGATGCAGTACTACGGTAACCTGTAAAAATCGCTTGGATAAGTAGGCCTATCTGTCCTCTGATCCCCCAGTCATGTACATTCACTCCCGAATGACACATGTCTGTTGTTTATGTTAGTCATTTTTCTTTTTCAGACCCTGGAAGATACAACTGCTGAACAACAACGATAAATACTGCTAACTTAAAGATACTCTTCCTTTCAGGTAGATAGTATATATATGTGATAAAATTTCCTTTCCCTATGAAATTTCCATTACAATTTTTCTATGCTGCATGGTGGCCCTTCTCACTATTTCCTGCCGGCTTCAGCACGAGGGTATGGTGGGTGGGGGCGGGGGGAGTCTTCCTGCTTTTCTGTCCTAGCCTTTAGCTGACAGACTACCTTGGTTGGTTATAACGTTACCTGTACCAAAGAACCTGTTGCTGTTTGCTTTCCTTTTTACTCCACCCTAAACTCTCCACTTCCTCCCTGATTCCAAGTCCTATCCCCACCCCTCTACTCTTCCTCACTCCACTCCCTACTCCCTCATACTCCACCCTACACTTCCTTCTTCCTTCCTCACCTCTCCCCCTCCTCCTTCATCTCAACCCCTGTTCCTTCATCCCCCTCCTCTCCCATCGACTCCCATCCCTTTCTCCCCCCCTCTCCCCCACCACTCTTCCTGCTCCCTTCCCCCACTTTCCCTTTCCTCCCATCCATCTCTTGCTATCAACCACTTCCACACAGATAACACTCTCTCTCTCTCTCTCTCTCTCTCTCTCTCTCTCAGCGTTTAGCCTTCACTGTACTTTCTAATATATGCAGGTCCTATAAAACTCCCTTTAGGTTTCTCATTCTCAAATCGAGCTGCTTCTCACAATTTTCCTGTACATCGTTTTGCTGGAGGGGGGAGGGGAAGCCTTCTGCTGTACCACACTTCTCTTACACTTCTATGACACAGGTTTCAGTATTACGGTGCTACATGGGTGGCTGTTGTAACTGTTTCGTATGCTTGTATAAATCTGCAGTGTTGCCCCTATCAAAGGCATATACAAACAAACAGACATTAAAACACTTCGATTTCACATGCATCTCCCTATACAGTAGATATCCCTTTCTCCCTCGTACTTGGCCAGCTTGAGGAAGGGTTAATTCTGGTAATCGCTTTCTAATAAGGACTGAAAAGGGCTGATAAAGATATAAAGTAGCTACAGATACAGGTTGAAGCGTAAGACCAGACCGTGTCACTGGGCTGGTAAGGTCTGTGGGGTCTGAGCCAAGGTCTATGAAAGATACAAATCACATCATAGGGTTACTTTCTATCGCGGTGAAGGGAATGATTTAAAAGGAAATGAATGAAAACAGGAAGAGCAAAAATGGAAACAGGAAACGCTCGCACGTACACGCGCTTCCACACGCACACAAGCATGCACGCACACACACACACACGCACACTCACACACACAAACACACGTCTGCGTCAGAGAGAGAGAGAGAGAGACAAAATCCTGCCACTAAACCCAAACTTTATTTTCCCCTTTTCGGTCAAATCTTCATCCCTGCGTGACGACTAAAGGATTCTCTCTCTCTCTCTCTCTCTCTCTCTGACCGCGCCAATCCCTCAGTTAACCCTCTGACTGGGTGCGTTCTCGCCAGCTGAATATAATCGCATGACAGAAGCTAATAAAAAATAAATAACTAAATAAATATTGAAAATTTTTTGCCGAACGTTAACTATGAACACCTTCCCTATTTCAGAAGTCTTCATTCACCTTGGGACACTTTTGAAATTAATACGATAAAAGTTTCCATTAACCTCAGCACCGCATACGTTTTCTAAGTTACAATCGTCTAGAAGAGGGGAGACTATACTATATCTAACAGCATTGGGTATTGGAGGGGTTCAGCCTTATAATAAATAATGTGTGCCTTTTGTCTGTTTATGGAACACCTGTTGGGTATGATTAACTTGTATCTCTTAGGAATAATACACAAAGGTCTAACTGTTCCCATCTTCGTCACCTGCTTTAGAAATTACTGAAGACAATGGGGCTCTTACATATACCGTAGTGACTTCAGGTTATACACTTCACCACTAAGACGCGTTTTTCTTCCATTTCTTCTTCCTTTTTCTTCCCTACTTTTCCCCCCTCGCCTGTTCTTGCTATATTCAGACGTTAATGAAGACTGGGGAGACCTTTCGGACATGCGGGGTTGGGTAAATATCTGTGTAATCCCCAATAACCCCTCCACTACTACTACACATCCCTCCAGCTTACATATAAATCGTCCGGAGATAAGAGGGAAGGGTTAAGAAAATACATCAAGGAGCTGAAGTGGTTAAGAATACAGACTACAAAAAATTCACTACAAAAGGGTACAGTGATGTCCTTCCAAGCCAACACTCCAGATCAATAACAAACAACATCAACAATAACAACAACCACTGCAAACATCAACAAAGTCAACAATAAACAGCAATAAAGATTCAATTACTGCATCAGCCATTTTTAGCTATTTATATTATCTTTCTCGGTATTTATTTACAACATCTACACCGGGCGGCAAATAGCAAAACGCCCAAGCAAACGCAAGCACTGTTCGTTTTACACGCAACATTAAAAGCCAAAACACATAAGGGGAAAAGTAAACACACACACACACACACACACACACACACACACACACACACACACACACACACACAGCCTGTCCTGGTGTAGTGAGGGTGAGGGTCGGTTTATGAGTTTGTGAGCCTGGTCAAGGGCTGCCATAAACTGGGGGAGGGGAGAGGGGGGTGAAAGACGCCCCCCCTCCCCCTTTCGTACTTCCCTCCCGTTTCTGATACGCCTTTTTCCCTCCCTCTCCACATGTCACTCCCTCCCTCCCCAAAATACACGCGGTGTAATAGAAGATAACGGTGGTGGACAGTGGTATAGAGGAAAAGAGTAGGACTGATGCAAGAGAGACGGTGAAACAGCAGAGGTAGTGGACAGTGATGTAATGGAGGAGGGTACGACTGAAACACGAAACAGACGGCGAAACAGTAGATGATGGCAACAGAGAGGAGTTAGCTTGAGGAGGGTACGGGGCACAGCTGATGGAAGACACTGGTTGTGGCTGTAAAGTGACTGTGTTGTATATTTGGGTATCTGATGTGTCCACCCCACACACGCAGTAGCCTATGGTGGAGTTAAACCCACTCAAACGTTCTCCAAACTTGAGGTCTCTGCCAAACCGACCTAAGCAGTCCCTGATTTCCTTCTACCATCTTAAAACACCCCACCCTTATCATCCCCATTACCGTCTCCACACAACCTTGACAAAATCTACTATCCTAATGCAAACTGGCCTCTTCCAATGATAAGGAAAACTCAAAAGTCTATATTTTCTTCTACCTTGTCCTAACCTTAGATGGGAAAAAAGGTCATGATGATGATGATGATGATGATGATGATGATTACAAGTGGCACCCTGACACACAAATACACGCTACTCCCTGGCTCTATCGCACAAACTTTACCTTGCTGATAACACTGACATATTACAATGATAACACACTACCTAACACCCTCACTACCTGGAGTGCTCAGTATCCCATCAGCTGAGTGAAATAATCAGATAGCAACCCCAATAAAGTACAATTTGTTACTAAAGGGATTAATGGCAACTTTTAACACCCCCTCCACTAATTCAGGTCTACCATACGTTTAATAATACCGTCAGGAGATAGAAGGATTTAAATACAAGACATCATGGTACTGAAGAGGTTAGAGTCGCTGAGAAAACTACAAGGAGGCCCTAAGACGGTGTGAGAGGAAAGCTGGAAAGAGGATGGCGTAACAGTGACGTAACGCGTCCCGGTAATAGTGCAGCTAGAACTTGTGACGCCCTTCTCAGACTTCCTGTTACGCTGGCCTCTTGTTGTGTTACGTCACTACGGTACGTCCCACTGCATCCCTCACAACACTACACCACACAACAGAACTAACCTACACCACACCGAGACAATAACAACCGTGCCATATCACGGTCCAGGCTACCACAGTTCTACCACACCATACCACACTACACCACACCACACCACACATCACCGTATGGGTACTAAACAAAGGAAGCTACACCACACAACATCACACTTACACACAGCTAACTCGCCTACCACATCACACAGCACAGAACCGCACCACAAAAGGCCTGTAGCGTAATCCTTCCAAAACCTTCCACGCCATACAGTAACATATAAACTTACTGAACTTTCCACACCAGCATCACATCCCCATCACACACCTTTTCAGTCCTACCACAATTCCCACCACACAGTCTCTACTACCACTAAAATCACACTTCACAGACTACTACAACCCAACCACAGCCTAACCGCCCTACCACAGTACACCACAGTAGAGAGGGGGGCAGGGCAGGGAGGCTGGTGGTGGTGGGGTGATGGGGAAAAAATCAGAGACGGGTAACGACTTCCAAATACCTCGTAGTGACCGATCTCCCTCCCTCCCTCCTTTCCCTCACCTTCCTCTCTCCTCCTTTCCCTTCCCTCCCCTCCCTCTCTCCTCTCTCCCTCACCTACCTCTCTCCTCCTGTCCATTCCCTCCCTCTCTCCTTTCCCTCCTTTATTTTCCCTTCCCACTCTCTTTTCAAATATTCTCCCATCCTCATTTAGTTCCTATCCCATTCATCTGTCCCCCTCTTTCTCTCCTTTCCTCCCTTTCCCTTCCTTTTCTTCCTCCCTCCTTTCCCTCCTCTTTAATCACCCTCCCTCCCTTCCTATTCGTTCTCTCCCTTCCCTTCCACTTTCTTTCCCTCCCTTCTTTTCCGTTCCCTCCCTCCCCTCCTCTATTTCCTTTTCCCTCCCCCCTTCTCTTTACTTCCTTTCCTTACTCTCCCCTATCTCTTTCCCCTTCTCCCTCCTTTCCCTACCTCCTCTAACACTACACTCTCTCTCCTCCCTCCCCCTCCCTGCTGTCTTCCCCTTATCTTCGTAACTAAGAGATAAGAATTATATTATAGTGATATTAGGGCCAGACTGCCTCGTTGGGATCAAAGTGTGTCTGATTCTCTCTCCCTCTCTCTCTCTCTCTCTGTTGCGGACGAGATTACAAGAGCTCCCCATGTAACAGTATATGGGGGGAAACGGCACAGGGCAAGGGGAGTGGTGGGGAGGGGAGAGGGGTTAAGGGACGAGAGGAAAGGAAGAAGAGGGAGAAGTGAAGGGAAAAGGGGAGGAGTGGATGTAGGGAAAGACTCAGGAGGAGACAGATGGGAGAAAGGGGGGAGAGAGGAAAACGTGGGGAGGAAAGGGGAACAGCAGGAGAGGAGGAAGTGAAAGGAAGGGAAAGCAAGGGAAGGGAAGTTAACAAAGGATGCGAGAAGACGAGGAAGGATAACAGAGAAATGAAACAGGAAGGGAAGACACTGAAGGAATGAGACAATAAGGAAAAGAGATGGAAGGGGGAAGGGTGAGGGAAGGGAAGAAATTTGAAGGAGAGAAGGGAAGAAATTTGAAGGAGAGAAGGGAAGAAATTTGAAGGAGGGAAGAGGAAACTATACGTGAAGGGAAAATGGAGGGAGGAAAGTCGATTGGATAAGAAAGGAAGGGTGTGTGAGGCGAAGGATGTGTGGAAGGGGAGGGAAAAGATGAGGGGGAAGAGGGATGAATAAGGGGAAAGGTATGAGAGAAGGAAGAGGAGGAGGCGAGAGAGGTGAGTAGGGAGAGGGAGGGGAGGAAAGGGGGGGGGGGACGGGAGGGGAAGTGGTGGCAGAAGGAAAGGGAATCGATAAGAGTGGAAAGGAAGGGAATGTGAGGGGAAGGAACAGGGGGGGGGGGTGATGCGATAACATTCTGAGGGAGGGGAATGGAAGGTGTGGAAGGGGAAGGGGGAAGGGTGTGCGAGGAAGGGGAAGAAAGAGGGTAAAGGGAGAGAACGGGAGAGAGAGAGAGACAGAGAGAGAGAGGAAGCCATTTTGTGGGATGGGTTATGAGAAGAGGGTTGGTGGGGGAGCAAAAGAGGAGGGGTGACGAGTGGCAGGAGGAGGAGGAGGAGGAGCAGGAGGAGGAGGAGGAGGAGGAGGAGGAGCAGGAGGAGGAGGAGCAGGAGGAGGAGGAGCAGGAGGAGAAGCAGGAGGAGGAGGAGGAAGAAGGGAAAGAGGGAGGGAAATAAATAAAATTAGCAGATGAGGGCGGGAAGGAGGAAAACGAAGAGGAAAGGGGAAGTGGACGAGGAAAAGAAAAACATAAGAATAAGTTTGTAAAAAGGAATGGAAAAGAAAGAATGGAATGGGAAGTTTGGGAAGGGAGGAGGAAAGGAAGGAGAGAGTGGGAAGGGAAGGGAAGGGAAGGGAAGGGAGAGGGAGGGAAGGGGAAGGGAGGGAAGGGAAGGGAAGGGAAGGGAGAGGGAGGGAAGGGAGAGGAAGGGAAGGGAAGGGAAGGGAAGGGAAGGGAGAGGGAGGGGTGGAGAGTCAATGTTGAGGAAATAAGAGAGAGAAATGGAAGGGGAAATAAGTACAAATGCTCTCTCTCTCTCTCTCTCTCTCTCTCTCTCTCTCAGTGGCCAGTTGAGGAACGGGAGGAGAAGGGAGGGTGGTGTGAGGGGATGACGGAAGAGGGGGGGGGACTGGATGAACGGAGGGGAGGGGAAGAGAGAAGATGGTGGTAAGTGTAAAGAAAGAAGAGAAAGGAAGACACGAGGAAGGAAGAGATGGAACGTGAAAAAAATGGAGAGGAGAAGACGGGAGAGGAGAAGACGGGAAAGGAGAAGAAAGGAGACGAAATGGGAAGGAAGGAAGGAAGACGAGTCAAAAAAAGACGAAGAGGACGAGAGAAAAAGCAAAACAAAAACAGAGATGGGAATGCACGGAAGGGGAAGGGAAAGAAGGGAGGAAAGGAAGGAACAGATGAGAGAGAGGGCGAAGACATGAGGGAAAAAAAGAGGAAGAATGGAAGAGAGGGAAGTGGAACAGAAGACAGAGATGAGGAAGTGAGGGGAATGAGAAGGAATAATGAAAGGGGAAGGGAAGAGATAACCAAGATGAATGAGAGGAAAGGAATGGAATGGAATGGAAGGTAAGGAAGAGAAAAACAAGGGAAGAGAGAAGAGAAAAGAATGGGGAAAGCATGAGACGGAAAGGCAAGGGAAAGGAAAGGAAGGGAAGACATACAGAGAGGGTAAAGGAAAGAAAAGACAGGAGAAGAGATGGAGGTGCTAAGGTAAAGGAAGGGATGAGAAAAGAGAGAGAAGCAAATGGAAAGGAAAGGATGATGAAAGAAGAGACAGAGACTGAAAGGAAGAGAAAAGATAAAGAAGCAAAGGGAGAGCAATGGAAGCGCAGAGAAGGGATAGAAAAAGGAACAGAAGAGGAGGGAAGAGATAATGAATGAAGTGGAAAGAAAAGAAAGAGGAGGGAAGAGATAAAGAAGGAAAGGGAGAGGAACGGAGGAGGAAAGAAAGGACAGAGAAGAAGATGGAAGGACAGGAAGAAGATGGAAGGACAGGAAGTGGAGGGAAGAGAGAGAAGAAGAAAGGGAAGGGAAGGGAAGAGAAGAGAAGGGAAGGGAAGCGAGGGTACGAGAAGGGAAGGGAAGGGAAGGAAAGGGAAAGGCAGGGAAGGGTAGGGGAGGAGAGGGAATGGCAGGGAGGGGAAGGGGAGGAAAGGGAATGGCAGGGAGGGGAAGGGGAGGGTGAGAGCAACAGAGAAGAGCATGCACAAAAACCTGGGCAGTTTGGACAGGAATAAAAGGTGAGAAAAAAGACGGGCAGGAATGTCCACTGGAATAATATTACACCTATTAGGGCAGGGGGGAAGGAGGGGGGGGAAGGGAGGTGTGAAAAGGGGAGAGGGAAGGGAGAGGGAGATGCGTGGGAAGGCGGAGGGAGGGAGGGAGGGAGGGGTGAAAGAGGGATAGGGAAGGGAAAAGGAGATGTGTGGGAAGGGGAAAAGGGAGAGAAGAAAAGTGAAAGGGGGGATAAAAGGGAGGTACAGGGAAAGGGATAAGAGGAAAGAAATGGGGGAGATGGAGGGGGAGAAAGGAGAGGAAGAGGATGAGGAGAGAGAGAGAGAGAGAGAGAGGGGAGGAGCAGGATGGAAGAAGTAGAAAGGAAAAGGATTGGGGGAGATAAGGGCAAAAAAGAACGAAGTGAGAGGGAAGGGGAAGGAAGAAGTCGGTGGAGGAGAGAGGAGGGGAGAGGACTGGAAGGGGAGGAGAAGAAAGGGCTGAACAGGGAGACGGGAGGGGAATGGAAAGGGTGAAAGGTGAGAGGGAGAGGGAAGAAAGAGAAGAGAGAAATAGGGACTAAAAAAAAGGGTGAGGAAGAGAAAAAAGGGTGAGAAAGATGAGGAAAGAGGGTGAGAAAGATGAGGAAAGAGGGTGAGAAAGATGAGGAAACAGGGTGGGAGAGGGGAGAAAGCAGGGGTCAGGGAGGGGGGGGAAGGCGAAGGAGGGGAGGATAGGGGGAGAGATGAGGGGTGAAGAGGAAGGCAGCGGTCGATGATGGAAGATGGGAAGAAGATGGAGGGAAAAGAGAAAACAATCGAGAGAGAGAGAGAGAGAGAGAGAGAGAGAGAGAGAGAGAGAGAGAGAGAGAGAGAGAGAAATACTGGAGATAAGACGTGGGGTTCAGTAACTACAAACAAGATAAAGATAACGATAAGGAGCTGAGGACAGAAATATTAGTAGAAATGAAGAGTGAAAGAAGGAGACAGGAACAGCAAGCAGAAGGGACTGGGAGAGAGAGAGGCAGACAGCAAAGACAGGGAGAGGACGGAGATGAGACAGCAGGAAAAACAGGGAAATATTTTAAAGAACTAGTTTCTCCCACACACAGATCCATCGTCCCCAAACGTGTGTGTGTGTGTGTGTGTGTGTGTGTGTGTGTGAGAGAGAGAGAGAGAGAGAGAGAGAGAGAGTCTTCCTTAACCCATTCACGAGGGACTTATAAGATTAATAAAATTTCTTGTCAGTGTCATAAATAAAATAAAGAAACCGTATACTGAAAGGGTTAAGGGTGAAGGGAGAAAGGGAGAATGAAAGACGACAGGTGAGATAAACAGGGAGGACTGGGGATATGAGGGGAGAGCCAGGTGGGGGAGCGAAATGTGAGGAAGGAAGGAAGGAGGAGAGGAAGCCTGGGGAGGGGAGGAAGGGGAAAGGGCCGAGTGAGGTGGGGAAGAGGGGCAGGAAGGATTGAAGGAGGAAGGGAAAAGGTGAGGAAAACAGGAAAGAGACAGGTAAGACAAAGAGGAAGAACACCTGCGAGGGGCTATATCCTGCCACACACACACACACACACACCTGTCCTGGGGTGCTGCAAGAGGGAATAGCATCAAGGGAGGAAGTAGCAGCGGTGGTGGTGGTGGTGGTGGTGGTGGTGTGGTATGCCCCTGTCCTGCGCTACCCGTCCTATTTGGGTGTTGAGGGGGGGAGGGGTGTCCATGCCTTCCCCAGCCACCACACCACACCGGTTCTACCACACTCACTACAGGGGTCCTACCACTACAAATGTCACTGTCACTAGCTTGCATAGTCTACCGCTACCACAGTCACAACCACAACACACCGCCCTACCACACTCCTCACCACAGGGATGTTACCACAGTCACAACCACAACACACCACCCTACCACACTCCTCACCACGGGGATGCTACCACTGTCACAACCACAACACACCACCCTACCACACTCCTCACCACGGGGATGTTACCACAGTCATAACCACAACACCACCCTACCACATTCCTCACCACGGGGATGCTACCACTGTCACATCCACACAACGCCCCACTAAACTACCACATTCCTCACCACGGGGCTCCTACCACTGCTGTCAACCACAACCACACCACACCACTGTCACAACCACACCACACTCCTCACCACAGGGGTCACACCACTGCCAATGTCACTACCACTGCTTCCGTCACAACCACATCCTCTGCATCCACACACTGTTTTCTCAATGGTGATGATGGGAAACGTGTGACATGGTGAGGAAGACATGACAGACGGTGAGGGAGAGACGAGTGATGGTGAGGGAGAGACGAGTGATGGTGGGGGAGAGACGTGTGATGGTGGGGGAGAGACGAATGATGGTGAGGGACAGACGAGTGATGGTGAGGGTGAGACGAGTGATGAGGGAGAGACGAGTGATGGTGAGGGAGAGACGAGTGATGGTGAGGGACAGACGAGTGATGGTGAGGGACAGACGAGTGATGATGAGGGAGAGACGAGTGATGGGATAACTGGAATAAAACAGAAGCGAGGAAATGAATGAAAAGCTGTGACAAAGGCAGAAAGAAAAAGAATTTAAGGAAGGAAAGAACAGAGAAAAGACAGGAATGGAAAAGTAAAATCATACGCTAAGATGAGCGAGTGAAAAACAAGAAGACGATGGTAAGGGGAAGAAAATGAAGACAGGGAGGAAAGGAAAAGACAGGGACAGGAATGTGAAGACAAGGTGAGGTTGAAGGAAGTAAAGAAAGAAAAAATAATGAAAAAGAAAGGGAGGATAGAATGAAGAATGGAAGGAAAGAAAGAGGAAAGCAAGGGAAGAAAAAAGGAAGGAAATGGAATGAGGGAGAAAGGTGAGAAGAATTTTCCTCACCCTTGGAGGGAAAGTCAAGAAGAAAATGATGATGAATAAGAAGGAGGAAGGGAGGGTGAAGAACAGCAAGAAAAGGAGAGGGAGGTATGTAAAGATGACAACAGAGATGGAAAGAAGAGAGATGGAAATAAACCAGGGTGAATAAGTGAGAAAGGGAGAAGACAGAAAGGAATAGCAAAGGAAACAGAGAGAGAGAGAGAGAGAGAGAGAGAGAGAGAGAGAGAGAGGACGTATCGTATCGCTGGGAAGAATGAGATTATGGAAAGTATAAGGAATGACTGGTAGAAAGACGGTATAAGGTGAGAATATTAGGAAGGAGTGATATGTGAAGACTGAACGAACGAGAAAGAACTTACATGGGGGAGAGAGAGAGAGAGAGGGGGGGAGTGTAGAAATATAATGACTAATGAGAAACAAAGTAATGGAGCTGGAGTGAAGAAAAGGCATGAGGGGGGAGGAGCAATTGTGGCATATAAAAGGTAAGAGAGAAAAAATAAAATCAGTCCCCGTATGAAATTATAAGGAAGGGTGGTGTAGAATAAAACAGTGTACCATAATTTAGGAAAAACACTCCCCGTACCGTAATAATAGAGAGAGAGAGAGAGAGAGAGAGGAAATCGGTATGAGGGAGAAGTATGCCGTGGTTTTGAGTGTGTGAAAGGCATAATAAAAAGGGACGTGAACATACTTAATGAGTGATGAAATGAGGGAGTGCGGCGTGGGTGCCAGGGTGCGTGAAAACCCTAACGAGTGAAGAGAGGTGGAGCAAGGAGATGGAGGAGGACGGCGTAGGGTGGTTTCTAAAAATAAATAAATAAATAGGGGTAAAGGAAAGCGAAACTGGAGAAATATGAGGACAGCGTTGAATTGATTACAAAAATAAAAGTTAAATCACAACGGAGGAGAAATATATGAGGGAGGATGGCGTACAGTGGCTTGATATTGGTCAAGGAAAATATAATGAAGGAAAGATTGAGTGGTCAAGTACATTATATGAGGGAGGGTGACGTAGGAAGTGTATGAAAACAGTAAGGAGATCTAAGTCAGAGGGAAAGAAACATGACGGGGGCGTGAGTTGGAGGGAGGGCAATGTGACAGCGAAGGACAGGTTGATATGGAGGCGATTTGTTTGTGGCCACATGTTCCCAGATTACTTCCTTTGGCTATAAACACCGACGGGTTACGAGAGATGGCAACCCAGCATGAGAAAAAGGGAGGAAAAGTGAGATCATGTAAGTACCGTGTATCTATGAGGGTGTGGGGTGTGGAGTGGTGAAGGGGGTGGTATAGCGTGCGGCCGAGAAATACTTTACGCTATGAACATTCTCTGCTAAAAATACCTTACTTAACGCAACTGTAGCAAAGGTCAAGACACAGAGAGAAAGAGAGAGAGAGAGAGAGTAAACCTATATGCTTGTGTAATGGATGTGCTGCTAAGATGTACACACAGGTATGTATGTATGTATGTACAGTATGTGTGTATGTATCGTGTACAGTAACGGCTACACTAGTATGTATTTAGGTAGGCCTATGTAGTCTATCAGTATGTATGTAGGTTATGTACGCTTAGGCATGAACGTTAGGCAAAGGCTGTATGTAACACTACTCTCCACTATCCGGTCAAGATACATAACATATAGTATACAAATTTGGGAGATTGTACACACACACACACACACACACACACACACACACACACACACAGCATCCTCGTGTGCAGTGGGGGCGGAAGTATGCAAATTAATTGATGCAAAATAATATAGAGTCGCTCGAGTTGTGTGCAGGGGCAGGGAGGGGGCAGTGGGGAAAGACCAAATTTCATCCTCTTATTCTTTTCTCACCTGCATTTAAGTATAACAAGTCAAATTCTAAAACGGTACCTTTGAATAGGGCACAGGTGAAACAGTACCGCACCTCTATAACATTAAAATAAAAATGTAAGACGCAAGCTAATAACAACCTCCAAAGACTGCTATACGGTGCAACAGTATCAAAGTATATATATAATGGTAACATGAAATAGCAGAATTAACCGTGTAAAGCCTTTGTGGAACCCACCTACACACACACACACACACACACACACACACACACACACACACACACACACACACACGCGACAAATGACACCTGCGATCAAATGAAGCAGTGTGGGAAGGTAAAGTTCAGGGAAAGGTGAAAAGCCATTCATAAAGATGTGTACGATATAAAACGTAACACAAGACTGGCATTACGAGTGTGATTTAATTTTATGGGATATAAATAGTTACACCGCTTGTTAGACACGGTAAAACAGATTAATGTCCCTTGATAAAAACAAAACAAAAAATAGGCTAGGACGGTACACACACACACACACACACACACACACACACACACACACACACACACACAGTCTCTCTCTCTCTCTCTCTCTCAATAATCCTCCAATAGGGAGCTATCCAAAATTATCCAAACTCCCTTGAATTACAGGCCTTGCTATTATCCAATATAATTCCACGCCACTCACTCTTATATAATGCCACCCACGAGGACTGAGAGAGAGAGAGAGAGAGAGAGAGAGAGAGAGAGAGTGAGAGAGAGAGAGAGGCCAGCTGCTCACCTGGACAGAGGGGGGAGGAGTGGCGGTGCAGGTGGGGTGGTGGGGGGGAAGGGGGGCTGTTATTATAGTGGCCTTGACAGCACAAACGACAGGAGAGGGGAACGACAGGACAGGAGAATAACAGGACGAGAACAACGGAAGACAGGACACAGGGAGAGACAGGAGGGGGGGGGGTGAGGGATAAAAGGGAACGACAGGCAGGCAACAGGAGACAGCAGATGGGACGACAGGAAATCATGACAAGAGAGAACAGAAACGACAGGAAAGCTTCAACAAAACAGACACGATGGCAAAGAAAGATAGGGGGGAACGACAGGGTGGAATGAACGACAGAAAAGGAATGAAAGAGAACATGAGAGACTGACAGGAGAGGCGACTGGAGAGGGTAAACGACAGGTGACAGGGCTGAATCTAGACGACAGGTGGTGAACGGCAGAATAGCAATACCAAAGCCTAGCCACGTCCTAGCCCTGCCCTAACATAGTCTTTTTTTTTAATGCAAGGAAGAAGGAACCCAAGGCCAGTCAAGGTAATATAAACTTCGTGGGGACTTCTAAGTGTTTATTTAGCATATTTTACCCTTACATTCTCTTCTCTATTACCTGTATCGCTTTAATAGCCTTACCTGACCTACCTTTACCCAATCTCACCTTAACACCAACCTAACATCGCTTCTAACCTTGACTAACCACACTCAATCTATTTCAGAGGGAGAGATAAGGTACATCAGTAATTAATAAGCTTATCAGAGTCTGTGTGTGCATCATTTATCTCGAGAGAGAGGAGAGTGTTTGGCAAATACAACTCGCTTATTAACTGGTAACCTACAGTGGTGTGTGTGTGTGTGTTTTAGAAAGGGGAAGGAAAATGAAAAGCAGAATTAGAAGTGAACGGAGAGAGGAAAGAAAACACGGGAGGATGAAGAGGGAAAGACTGACGGGAGAGAAAGGAGGGGAGGCGGGGAAAGAAGAGGGGAAAAGAGGGAAGGTGAGGGGAGGGGAAGGGGAGATGAGGGAACGAAAGGCTTGGGGAGGAAATAGGAGGGGAAGGAAGAATCACGGAGAAAAAGTCAGGACGCTGAAGGGAAGACTAGAGGGGAGAGATGAAGAGAGGGGAGGAGGAAGGGAGGGGAGGAGGAAGATAAAATGGGCGTGGTGAGAATAGGAGGGGAGGGATAGGAATGTGGAGGGAGGGGAGGCGAGCTGGGAGGGGAGGGAAGGAGGTGGGGGGAGTTTAGGCTAGATGAGGATGGAGAGAGGAAGGGGAAGGGAGGATGAGGGGAAGGGGGAGAGAGGAAGGGGAAGGGAGGATGAGGGGAAGGGGGAGAGAAGGGAAGACGGAAAGGGCGGATGAAGGAAGGAAAAGGAAGGAAGGGAGGATGGCTGGATCGAAAGAGAGAAGAGGAGGGTCAAAGGGAGGAAGCAGAAAGTAGAATGGAGGAAGAGAAGAGGAAGACGGGGGATGAGAAGGATGGTTGGAGGGAGGGAGAGAAAAGCGGAAGGCTGGAGGGAGAAAGGGAGAGAAGTAGGAAGAGGGAGGGGGGGGGGAGAAAAGAGGGAGGGGCGTGGGTACAATGGATGTGAAGGGGAGACGGTGACAACGTGGGAGGGAAGGAAGAGAGAGAGAGAGAGAGAGAGAGAGAGAGAGAGTCCACCATGGCTACAAACACCATTATCACGTAGTCTACCATTGCCCGGAGCCAGGGTGCCCTACCATGATATATTACCATGGAGAGAGAGAGAGAGAGAGAGAGAGAGAGAGAGAGAGAGAGAGAATGAACCCGAAAGGACAGAGGAAGGAAAATGACAGGAACAATGAACAAGCTCAGCAGAGAGAGAGAGAGAGAGAGACTCAACACTTCACAACAAGCAAGAGCAACCACCACCTAAAACTTATCCCAAGCTAACAGGCTCTTGTCCAGCTTAACTGACCCGAGGTAAGGCAGGTCACACACACACACACACACACACACTGTACCCAATGGCAATGACCGGGGCTGCAAGACAAAAACATCTCTCTCTCTTCGTCCTTCATTCTTACTCTCTCGTTAAATCCACGCAGCATGAGAGTTAACAAAGAAATAAAGACGTGTGTATCTATTATCCATCCTGCTTATAGGGTTCGCGAGGGGCAAGAGCCGTAAGTGGAATGGGAAGGGAATGGAAGGGATGTGAGAGGAGGAGAGGGGGTGATGCCAAAGGATAGGCCTAACATATTTACTCATAATCCTACCCCAACAGATTATTTCGTCTACTGAACCGCACAGACTGACTGATAAAGGTGCGTTCAATCCCCCTGCGGGTCTGGAAGCATCGAATTCTAACGACACGACGGGAATTATATTAAACGATCAAAAAAAATCGCACACGAAAATCCTTGCACCCGCCCAGGACCTGCGACCATACACACAGACTTACGCTGGAGTGGTTTAAATTGATAACTTTGGTAATAACGCGAGAATCTGGACACATCTTCCACAGGAGGGATAAATAAGGATAGTAACTGGCTGGTCTGGATGGTTGTGCCAGGATGTTAGGGCCTAGAGGGCAGAAATTAGGAGGTAAATACTAGGACCCACCAGCAGCCGACGCACGGAGAGACGCCGAGTCGCTCCTCTCCTCCTCTTGTCGTGTAAATCCACCGTGTCTAGCACTCACCAAGCACACCGTACACTACACGAGCACTGCAACAGCACCTCATCACATAGACAGCGCCCTATTAACTCACTAACTCGGCCACCAACCATGTATTAAGTTTCCGCCTGAGCCCGGCACGAGCGAGCAGCCCCTCACCCCATAAAGCCACACTGGCAACTGAGGACCAAGCGTATGTGAGCAGCGACGCGCGGTCCCCAAGCCACCACACTCCAACTTCGTGGGACCCGACCTTCACTCCGCCACATACTTCCCAAAGAATGCAAATAAACTAAGCCGCTAATAACAAAACTAGGCATTTAATTATACATTCATTATTTTAAAAAGTTAATTCATTCACTGCTTACACTAACATAAAGAACCGTCAAAGTATAATGCATTAACATTACTTTATATCTCATCATATCAAATCATAATCACATTCACTGACATCACAATCACTCCTCCTCCTCTAACACCAGCTGGCGTCACCGAGGCTAAAGAAATAAAGTGCGTATACTTCCCAACTGGCCCACATAGCACCCTACCCCGCATTTTATCCCGTGCTGGCCTGGATATCTCTGGGAGGAAGGGACAGAAGGTGATATGAATGGATGGAAGAGAATGCACACTGGACGCACACATGAACGTATACAAGTGGCGTGCGCTGAGTATAATTTATGAAACACCTGTGGCCGTAAAACAGAGAGGGAATGAACATAATATTCTGACAATAGGACACACGAATCAGGTATGGACAGAGCGGGAAAAATGCGGGCCCCCGAATCGAAGTTTTAGCGAGACAGTCCAATAATCGGGACGGTCGCTTTTATTTCGGTGATTGATGTACTGGGCTGTGTGTTTAACCTAATTATACCTACATTCATCTCTCTCTCTGTTTTCACTCTCTCTCTCTCTCTCTCTCTCAGCACCGATATGGGGATCTACGTGGCACAATGTTGACACTACAGGCTTTCCCACAGCATAATATAATGACAAACGTATTTCCCCTCCGCATCCCAACCCCTCTCACGGTGGGAATAACTCTAGCAGTCTGTTTCAGTAAATGCCTGACGATTAGGAATGTGAAGAAAATAAAACGCCAAACCCCCCCCTCTCACGGTGGGAATAACTCTCGTGTTTAAATTTCAATCTTGTAAGTCATCGGTATTTTGACTCTCTCTCTCTCTCTCTCTCTCTCTCTCGGGGTACTCACGGCAGCATGTGTGGCAGCATGTAGTGACAGGAACACTGGTAAGGACGGATTTCCCCGCACATGTCACACTCCTCCTCCCCCGGCCGCCACATCCCATCCTCATCGTCCATCCCCCACATCCCGACACGTACCCGGGATTCGAAATTGCGTCTCACAAACAACGAATCTATAATGCTTTTTCTTTCTCCCTTCACTGTACTCCTTTCACCTTCACTTGGCCCAGATTTTCGTCCTTTTGCAGCTTGTGTCACGTAGTTCAGTGGCAGCAAAAGATAATATTGTCGCTCTACATCCTCTTCATCGCACTTCTTCGTGACTAGCGCTGGCTGTTATCTTGTTTTTGTTTTTCTTGGAGGTAACAATCTTACGGGGTCCTGGCCTTGGGTTCCTTCTTTCTTGTATTAAAAAAATAAAAAATATGTCTAAATAAAATCCACTGGTTGTGTGAATTTAATATAGGAGATAGAGAACCACCATGCGCTATAAATACAACTTAGTCTGGTAGTGAAGGGGTTAAGGGGCCTTTATCTAGCCTCTAAGTCCTCCTAACCTTCATCTAAGCACGTGTGGGGATATCTAATTAAGTTAACCCTTTCAGCACGATGATGATGTTACTGATGCTGTTAGAGGAGAATTTGATGAAGGCTGAGAGGACTGTTGTAGTGAAGGGATGATGGATAATAATAATAATAATAATAATAATAGTAGTAGTAGTAGTAGTAGTAGTAATAGCCTCCATTTGGAAAGGTAAGAAGCAATAAAATCGCCTGGATAACAAAAATATATAAATATAAAAGTAAACTCGGGCCGATTCACTAAGATTTCAAGCGAACTTTTCAAATGTTCTCTCCAAGCAATTCAGTTGAGATAAGGACGCGATAACAGACAACATCACAGGCCAAATCATACTCCTCCTCTGCACTATAGCTTCGCCTTGACCCCTAATTCCACCACTGACCCCCTCCCCCCCAAGTTAACAACACACAAGGGGGGGTTGTGGAGGGAGGGGGGGGGAGGGAGGGGTTATTCGGAGCAGCTCGATCCTGACGCGGGAAATTTGGTGGCCGCGTCAGTAATCAGAGTTCTCCGCGGTGGATCGGAGTGCTCTGACTCTACGCCTTTTAAAATTACGCTTACTTCCTTGTCTAATTTGCCTTTATTCCTGCACGGAGGATAAAGGAAATAAAGTGAATATCTTGCCTGGTATTTTCTGGGGTTAATTAGTTCCGTGGCGCCTTTTCCTTACCGATTTATTTTTGGATGCGGCTGGGTGTCGTTCCGTACGTCACTAATCCAGAGTATGTTGACCTCAGAATGATTTATTTAAACACAGAAGGGGAAGGCAAGGTGTGATAAGCAAACTAAATCGCTTAGGAGGAGGTGTATGGTGTTAGGATGCTTTTAATAACACACGAAAGGACGGCAAGGAGTGATTAAGCAAAGCAAGGCGCTTAGGAACAGGTGTTAGGGAGCTTCTTCACCGACGCGAATGAGTCCTTGTGTGCTTCCTGCAAGATGTAATTAGTTATGTTAGGTGAGTTATTGTGAGTTATTTTGAGTTATTTGTGAGTTATTTTGTTATTTCGTGAGTTATATTTTGAGTTGTCTGAGTTATTGTGAGTTATTTGTGAGTTGTTATTTATGAGTTATACTGTGGGTTATTTACGAGTTATTTGAGTTATTTGAGTTATTTTGTGGGTTATTTATGAGTTATTTGTGAGTTATTTGTGTTATTTTGAGCTATTTTGAGTTACTGAGTTATTTATGAGTTATTTTGTGGGTTATCAGTTATTTGCGAGTTTTTTTTGAGTTATTTATGAGTTATTTTGTGGGTTATGAGTTACTGGGAGATGGTGAGTAATGAGTTATTAGTGAATTATTTTGTGTTATTTATGAGTTATGTTACTGTGAGTTATTCTGTGAGTTATTGTGAGTTATTTTGTGAGTCTCAGGTGTACACAGTGCACGATAAAAGGAGAATTGTTAACCTGCTGTCGCTAAGGTTGACTTTTCTTTGCAGGAAGGTCAAGGTTATGCGTAAAATCTTCCCATCCCTCTCTATTAAAGAAAGAAAGAGAGAAAAAAAGAAATATAAAGAGAAAGGAAGGAAGAACAAGAAAAAAAATAGTTACACGAGGATTTCTCTCTCTCTCTCTCTCTCTCTCTCTCTTCGGGGTCACTTCTTTTAGCTGTGACAGGTGAACATTATTTTCATTACAGGTAACCATTATATGCAGCTACTACTACTGCTACTGCTACTACTACTACTACTGCTACTACTATTCTTACTACTACTACTACTACTCTTACTACTACTACTCTTACTACTGCTACTACTACTAACAATAATAATAATAATGATAATAGCCATGATCAAATTGCCTGATAAATAGAAATATTTTAATATATTCTAATTAAACACACACGATTTTATTCACATCAAAGAAATCGACCTGAGCACAAAGGTGAGAGAGAGAGAGAGAGAGAGAGAGAGAGAGAGAGAGAGAGAGAGAATCCAGGCCAGACTCACCTGTATAGCAAGGTTAGGAGGACAGGGGGGTAGGATTGAGAGGACAGGTAGTGTAACAAAAGACTGAAAATAACAGACAAGCATTAAAGATCCTGGTAGTAGACGTTGGTGGTGTGTGGGGTGGTGGTGTGGTGGTGTGGTGGTGTGGTAGTGTGGCTGAGTGGAGTGTGGTGTGGTGTGGTGTAGGTTAGTTTATTATATTCCTCACTGGTGTTTGCATGTGAGCGTCCATCTCGTAACTCCAACCCACTACGCCAGAACCACACCGACCGAACCATCGAAGAGCCGTCCTCACGCTCGTTCGTCTCTTCCTCCCCCATCCCGTTCAACTGCTCTCCTTCCTCCCTCCCCCCCCTCCAGCCTCCTCCCTCCCTCCCCTTTTTCCCCCCTCTATTCCTCCCCCCTCCCTCTATTTCATGGACCTGGCAGAAAGTGAGGGCATTTTACATCCCCTCCCTCCCTCTCCTTCCTTCCTCTCCCTCCCTTCCCCCTCTCCTCCTTTCCCCTCCCTCCCCCTCCTCTCTCCCCCCCATGCCCCCTACCAGGAGCGGCGGGCCTTGTCGTGAAGCCTCATTCATCAGCTTCACATGAGGCCTGATGTGGGGTGGGGGGGAGGGCAGGAAGTGAGGCACCCCCCCACCCTTCTTAATCCTCGCTCCTCCACCCCCCCTACCCTCCTACTCTCTCTCTCTCTCTCTCTTGTGCTGACCTACCGCGCCTCGCTCAGCATTTACACAGCATCAGGATCACCAACCTGGGGAGGAGAGAACAAATGAATAACAGGTAAAGAACTAAAGAACAGGGAAGAACTTAAGAAAGAAGAGAGAACACAGGCTATAACAAAATAACAAAGGGAAAGAGAACAGAGAATAACATAACAAGAGAAAGGAGAGAACAAGAGAACAAGAGAAAGAAAAAGAGAATAACAGATAAGAAAGTAAGGACAAGAGAACAAAGAGAACAGCAGAACAAGAGAACAAAGGAGAACTAGAGAACAAAGAACAAGAGAACAAAGGAGAACAAGAGAACTAAGGAGAACAAGAGAACAAAGGAGAGAACAAGAGAACAAAGGAGAGAACAAGAGAACAAAGAACAAGAGATTAAAGAACAAGAGAACAAGGGAGAACAAGAGAACAAAGGAGAGAACAAGAGAACAAAGAACAAGAGAACAAAAGAGAACAAGAGAACAAAGGAGAACAATAGAACAAAGAACAAGAGAACAAGAAAACAAAGGAGAGAACAAGAGAACAAAGAACAAGAGATTAAAGAACAAGAGAACAAAGGAGAACAAGAGAACAAAGGAGAACAAGAGAACTAAGGAGAACAAGAGAACAAAGGAGAACAAGAGAACTAAGGAGAACAAGAGAACAAAGGAGAACAAAGAACAAGAGAACAAAGGAGAACAAGAGAACAAAGGAGAACAAGAGAACAAAGGAGAACAAGAGAACAAAGGAGAACAAGAGAACAAAGGAGAACAAAGGAGAACAAGAGAACAAAGGAGAACAAGAGAACAATGGAGAACAAGAGATTAAAGAACAAGAGAACAAAGGAGAAAAAAAATAAAACCCAGAACAGATGAACAAGAAGTGAACAGAGACTAGAACAGATGAACAAATGAGAAACCATAATAACAGGTGAGAACAAGAGAATATGCAACAAAAAGAACAGGGAGACAAAAGAGAAGAACAGGAAGGAATAACAGAAGGAAAGAGAACAAGGACGTGAACAGAAGAGAACAAGAGAACAAAGAAGGGAACAGAACAAGGCAGAACAGAAGAAAAAGTGAGAACAAAGAGTAGAAGAGGAAAAAAGGACAAAAAAGAGCAAGAGAACAGCAGGAGGACGAGAACAACAGGAGAGAAAAAAGTGAGAACAAGAGAACAGAAGCAGAACAAGAGAACAACATGAGAAAAGACATCAACAGGAGAAAGAAGAAAATGAAAACAAGAGGGCAACAGAACAAGACATGAACAGGAGAACAAAAGAGCAACAGGAGAACAGAAGAACAGAATAAAAGAACAGAACAGAAGAATGAAAGAATAAGAGAACAGAAGAACAACAGAAGAACAGAACAGCAACAGGTGAGCAGAACAACAGAGCAGAACAACAGAACACATGAATAACAAACAAATGCTGAATACCAAGCCCTTCTCAGCTGAATTAACTCCTCTGGTGATAACAATAAAAAAAAAATAAATAAATAAACTCATCCAATACAGCAATAAAGACCATATGAATAAAGGAAAAAGCATCAACCCATGAATGCATATCGCCCGCCATCACAAAAAAGAAAAAAACTAGACCAGTAATCCTAAGGTAATCGGAGGCATATCATCACAGCGTCGCCAAAATGGAAAAAAAAAAAAAGTCTTAGGATTTCGCTGTTTACGCCTGCTAAGTTAAATATCACGCTAGCAATAAAAAACCTCATGCCAGGGGTATTATGTTGGTGAGGGTCACTGAGTATAACAGGTCTTTGAAGAATATCTAATAGTTACCCTTTAAAGAACCATTCTTTTCGTTGAGGGTACGATAGAATATGGCGAATAATGGCAAGCTTGAAGAAAAGTTAGAGGGTATTTTTTCCTTGTAAAATCCTCTGGCAATCGGAGGCATATTGTCGCAGCTTCGCCAAAATTATCAACAAACAAGCCATATATTCCAGGATACTGCCTGCAGGGTTTGCATACAATTTGGCCACTTGATTTTGAGATATTTTGGACACACACACACACACACACACACACACACACACACACACACACACACACACACACAGAGGCTTTCCATGATTAATTAAAGACTGTCAGCATCATCGAGGGGAAGGCAATATGGTCTCCACGCAGCTCGGGTACACGGCCACACTTCCACACAAACATCCACGACGATAAGTAAACAAACAAAAACATGGGCTCTCTAAATTTATGTTTTTTGGGGTATGACCTCTGACCCCCCAAAAATCTATTGCAATGACCTAATTAAAAAGGAAAAATGTAAAATTAACACAAAGGAGGCTGGAGGTACTTGCCCTCAAAATACTATGGTAAGTGGGAAGCAAAAGTGAAGTGAAATAAAGACTGAAACAAAGGCTGAAGAGTATTTGGAAGAAACGAATGAAAGAAGGAAGAAAAAGAGAGAGAAAGGAGGAGGAGGAGAAGGAGGAGGAGGAGGAGGAGGAGGAGGAGGAGGAGGAGGAGGAGGAGGAGGAGAAGAAGAAGAAGAAGAAGAAGAAGAAGAAGAAGAAGAAGATGATGATGATGACGGTGATGGAAGAAAAGGAAGATGCTTATGATGATGATGATGATGATGATGATGATGATGATGAAGATGATGATGAGGATGGTGATGGAAGAAAAGGAAGATGCTTATGATGATGATGATGATGATGGAAGAAAAGGAAGATGCTTATGATGATGATGATGATGACGATGAATAGGAAGTAGATGTTGGTGTTGATGATGATGATGATGATGATAATCACGAAGAAGAAGAAAGACTGTACTCTCCAAACAATGCAATGGAGACCTAATGCATTGGTGACACAAAGAAACAAAAATAAATAAATAAACGAATAAATGAAAAAGAAAATGGCGTCTGTATATTGGATGTGGCAAAAAGTACGAAAATAAATTATGTAAAAATATAAAGAAAAATAATGAAACAAAAATAAATACAAAATCCTTAATATTTAGCCACAGTCTGAAAAAAATAAAGCGAAATATTGAAAAAATGTGTAATGGATATTTTTGTAAAACTGGATGTAAATTAAAGACGCACAGGTAGCGGCTTTAAGGTGAGGCGATAACTCTCTCTCTCTCTCTCTCTCTCTCTCTCTCTCTCTCTTCCAAATCAAAGCAACCTCTCTTCCTCTCTCCTACCTTACCTGCCTCATCCTGTATCACCCTGCCTGCCTTACCCTACCTGCGTCACCCTGCCTGCTTCAATTTGTACCGTCCTGCCTGCCTCACTTTGCCTACTTCACCCTAGCTGCCTCACCCTGTACCACCCTGCCTGCCTCACCCTGTACCACCCTGCCTGCCTCACCGTACCGAGCTTCAGGTACCGATACTGATCATATTCCCAGGTGTTGGCCAGACCCCCTTCACTACCCTGCCATGGCCTGTCCCCCACTGCCCTATCACCCTTCCCTCCTCTGCCTTGCCCTGCCCTGCCCCGTCCTGTCCTGCCCAGCCTCGTCCTGCCCCCCTACCTTGCCCTATCTTGCCCTGCCCCTGCCCCGCCTAACTCTGTCCCATTCTGGCACTCCCCCTGCCTGGCCTGCCTTTTCCTTCCCTGCCTATCCCTGGCCTACCCTACCTTTCCTTATCCTTCCCTATCCTACTCTACCCTGTCTTCCCCTGTCTAACCCTGCCTTGCCCTTCCCTGCCCTCCCTATCTTACCCTTATTCTCTGTTGCCTTACACTGTTTTATATTCCTGCCCTGCCCTGCCCTGCCTTGCCCTGCCTCACCAACCCTACCTTACCCTGTCCTGCCCTGCCCTACCTTCCCTTGCCCTGTGCTACTTCATCATGCCCTACCCAACCCTGCCCTGCGTAAAACCTATATGATACTTCAGGTCTTGCCTCTCCCCTGCCATACCCTTTCCTGCCCTGCCCTGCCTTACTCTGCCATATTCTCCCCTCTCCTTCCCTCCTCTAACCTACCTTACCCTCCCATACTTTACCCTATCCAACCTTGCCCCTGCTCTGTCCTCCCCTATCCTACCCTATCCAGACAACCCTGCCATACCCCGCCCTACCTTAGCTTCCCCTACCCTACCGTACCCTGTCGCTCCTTCTCTCGCATAGTCTTTGTCGATGGAGTGTGGTTAATACAGACACATACATCACACGCTGTACCATAACGCGTACCTGTTCCACTGTACCCTCTCTCTCTCTCTCTCTCTCACACACACACACACACACACACACACACACCTGGGCCAGCTGGTTTACCCTCCCCTCCTCACATATTGATCTATAGCGATCTTGGCAGCTCCACTACTCCCTCCTCCCCCCCTTCACCCCTCTCCCCATATCTCACCCCATCCCCCTCACCCTCACCTATATCCCTATCACTCACTTCACCCTTCCCCTTCCTTCACTACTCCTCCCCTCTTCCTTCACCTTCCCTCACCCCTTCTCCTCCCCTCATCCCTGCACCCTCCCCTCTCCTCACCCCAGCCCCCTTCTTCTCTCACCCTCCCCTCCCCTCCCCTTTCCTCTCCCACTAGCCAAGCCCTCCCCTCACCCCACCCTTTACCTACTTACCTACATAATCTACCTTGGTTCTCTGTCTGTCTGTCTCTCTCTCTCTCTCTCTCTCTCCCTTTTCGTCTCTCACCCTTAATTCTCTCACACCGGCCGTCACTCTCTCTTTCACTCACTTCTACTCTCCACACCTGCCTACCTACACACCTACCTACCTACCTAAACACCTGCCTACCTACCTACCCACCACATACATACACACCTATCTACCTATACACCTGCCTGCCTGCCCACCTACTACCTACTTACACACCTACCTACCTACCTGCACACCTACATACTTACCTACCTTCTTACTGACATACCTACACACCTGGCCTCCTACCACCCTACACATCTAGCTACCTACCTACCTACCTACCTGTCTAACCACACTCCTACCTACCTACCTGACTGCCTTAATAATCAATCAATCTATCTATCTATCATCGTATCTATCTATCTGCCTGTCTATCTATCTATCTACCTCCATACCTCTCTGCCTGTCTGTCTATCTATCTATCTCCATACCTCTCTGCCTGTCTGTCTATCTATCTATCTTCGTACCTCTCTATCTGCCTGTCTATCTATCTATCTATCTATCTCCGCACCTCTCTATCTATCTATCTATCTGCCTGTCTGTCTATCTATCAATCTAGTTATATCTGTCTGTCTGTCTGTTTGTCTCTCAAAACTTGCAACTTGCCTATCAGTCCTTCTCTCTCTCTCTCTCTCTCCTCGTAATACAAAATCATTAATTAAATTTTTCTTCCTTGTTCCTTCCTCCTTCGTTTCTCCTCCTTCTTCCTTCCTTCTCCTCTTCCTCCTTCCCCCTTCCCTCCTTCTCCTCTTCCTCCTTCCCTCCTTCCTTTCTTCTCTTCCTCCTTCCCTCCTTCTCTTTCTCCTCTTCCTCCTTCCCTCCTTTCTTTCTTCTCTTTCTCCTCTTCCTTGCAGCTGCCTCAACGGTTCTGCCTGTCTCGTGCCTTTGTCCTGCCTCACCCTGCCTACCTGTCTCTTGACTTGTTTACCTGTCTCGCTCTCTCTGATTAACTGCTTGCCCCTCTCTCTCTCTCTCTCTCTCTCTCTCTCTCTCTCTCTCTCTCTCTCTCTCTCTCTCTCTCTCTCTCTCTCTCTCTCTCTGTTTACCTGTCTGTCTGTCTGTCTGTAAGTCTATTTAGTTATCTCTTCACCTCTCTGTCTCTGTCTGTCTTTCTCATTAAGTGTGGGGAGAGAGAGAGAGAGAGAGAGAGAGAGAGAGGCAGGAAGGAAGGTGAGAGGTGAGGCAGGAAGGGGTGAGGCGGGAGAGAAGGAAGTGGAAAGGAGTTAGGAGATTAGGAAGGAGAGGCAGGAAGGAGGGATAAGGGAGGTAGGGGTGAGGCAGAGGGTGAGGCAAGCAGGAGTGAGGCAGGGTGGTGGTGTGGTGTGGTGGAATAGCACATCACCTGCGGCAGATGAAAGGGTGAGGCAGGGGGTTAGGCAGGCAGGGGTGAGGCAGGGTGGTGGTGTGGTGGAGTAGCACATCACCTGCGGCAGATGGTCACACTACCACAAAGGTCACTCCACTTCCTCTTGCCTCCCTCCCTACCTTCCTTCCCTCCCTTCCTTCCTTTCCTCCCTTCCTTTCCTCCCTCCCTCCCCTCCTTCCTTACCTTCCCTCCTTCTTTCTCTCCATCCCTCTTCATCCTTCCCTTCCTTCACCCTTCCTCCCTCCCTCATTCCCTCCATTTCACTCCTTCTTTTCTCCTCCCTTCCTTTCTTTCCTTCTTATCTCTCCCTCCCTCCACCTCCCTCCTGTCTTTCTCTCTTCCTTACCCTCTCCTCTTTTCTCCATTCCTTCTTTTCTTCCTGGTTTCCTTCCCTACCTCCTTTCTCTTCTTCTCTGCACATACTCTTTCCTCTCTCTCTCTCACCTCCCTTTCTTTCCTTTCTTCAGTTTTCCTCTTGCTCTTTTTGTCTTCCTCTCTCTCTCCCTCTCTCTCTCTCTCTCTCTCTCTCACACACACACACACACACACACACACACACACACACACAACACCTCAAATGCCACGCCAGGCCACACCACAACCCACACACTCCCGATCCTTGGAGTTTGCAATCTCCTTTACAGATATTTTTTTTATAAGCAACTCCAGCCCTAAATTGAAAGGCCTGGCGGTGGCGGGAATAAACAGCAAATAAATAAATAAATAAACAAATAAATAAATAAATCACGGTCCTGAAGGGGAGGGATATTACAGGGTGCATCAAAAAATATCTTCAGTTACCTGGCGATCGTTTCATTTCAGGTGATTGAGATGGCGAGGAGACCGACTTTTTAATCAATGGTAAATTCGTGTAGACTCTTTAACCCTCTGTAATCCATGACTATTCATTTGTTATCATGCTAGGTGTACTGAAGGGAGGGTTACATATAAAAAAAAGTTACTCTCAGGGAAGTGTTCATAGTCTTTTTGATGCACCCTGTATCTGTTGCCAATTTACTCGTTCAGGTATCCCGTTTATGCTTTTTGGCCCCTCCTGTGGTGTGGTGTGGTGTGGTGTGGTGTGGGTGATTGTGTGTGGTGTGGTGTGGGTGGGTGATTGTGTGTGGTGTGGTGTGGGTGATTGTGTGTGGTGTGGTGTGGTGTGGGTGATTGTGTGTGGTGTGGTGTGGTGTGGGTGGGTGATTGTGTGTGGTATGGTGTGGTGTGACGTGGCATCGCTTAAGTCACTAAACTCTACGGGAATGAAACCCCTAACTACCAAAAATCACTAGTAACACTCAGAGGGACAGGCCCGCCACGAGAGATGTTCCCGCATCTAAGAATCGAACCAGCACTAGTAAGGATAACTTAAGAAATAGGGTCATCGTCTTGAAGGGGTTTATGGCATCCGAACTGACTGGAGTGTTTTTTTTTAATTCATTTTCTTTTTTCCATTCTGTCTTTCCTGTAAAATTTCCTTATCCCGTTTTTTATAGTCCATGTTTCTCTCTCTCTCTCTCTCTCTCTCTCTCGTTTCGTTTCCTGTCTGTTTTCGCGTTCTGTTACACACGCCCTTCCTTCCTCCACTTCTCTCTCTCTCTCTCTTTACCTTCTTGCTTACATACCTTCCCAACTACCTGCCTATCTCTTATTCTGTCTGCCTTCCTACCTATCTCCCTGCCTAACTGCCTGTCTGCTGCCTACCTCCTTGCCTAACTACCTACCTGGCTATCCCCCTACATTATTCCCTGCCTTTCTGCCTGCTATTCTGCTTTCCTGCCGCCCTCTAGGTCTGCCTGTCTGCTTCCCTACCTCTCATACTTCAAGCCTACCTACCTACCTCTCTACTTACCTGCCTATCCTTCTTCCGGTCTGCCTGCCTACCTCTTTGTCAATTTCATCGCCTGTCTAACCGCAATTATCTTCGCTGCCTACCTTCCTCGTTTCTCTGCCTGTCTACTGCCTAACTTCCTCCCTTTCTGCCTCCTAGTCCATCTGCCTCCCTGCCTGATGCTGAGGGGGGGGGTGAACGTAGTAGCCGGAAGGACATAACGAGACCCTTCTTAACGTATTGTGTCCCGGGGGCCTGCCTACCCTCCCTCTGCCTTACCCTGCCATGCCTCACCCTCCTCTGCCTCACCCTGTCTGCCTTTCTCTGGTCTCGCCCTGCTTTACGCCACAACTACCTTACCTCTTGCCCTGCCTCATCCCCAGCCCTGCCTACCCCTGCCTCGTCACTCTCCTGCCTATCCTCTCCTTCTGCCTCTCCCAGCATCATATATATATCCTGCCTGTGCTGCCTCACTCCTTCCTCAACTCGTCTTTGTCTTCTTCCTTCACCCTCCTGCATCCACCTTCTCCTTCACCCTGCCTCTCCTTCACCCTGCCTCTCCTTGGGTTTCCTTCTTAGTCTGCCCTCGCCCTGCCTACTCTGCCTCTTCTCTGCCTCTCTCTTTCTCTCTCTCTCTCTCTCTCCTGCCTGACCCTGCCTCACCCTCTCCCACCCTGCCTTACTCTCTCTTACCCTCTCTCACTCTTGATTCTTCCTGCCTGACCCTGCCTCACCCTTTCCTCTTCCTGCCTGACCCTGCCTGACCTCGCTAACCAAAGGCACTCAGTCACCCTCAGGCACATCCTTCAGTGAGAGAGAGAGAGAGAGAGAGAGAGAGAGAGAGAGAGAGAGGAAGAACAGAGGAAGAGGAACACAAAGAGAAGAGGGTTGGACAGGATGCAGGTGGGAAAGAGAGAGAGAGAGAGAGAGAGAGAGAGAGAGAGACTGTTTACAGACAAAATGGAGACAGACAGACAGACGGGCCCAAACATCCCCTCTCTCTCTCTCTCTCTCTCTCTCCATCCCTCTCCATCTTTCCCTCTCCTCCCTTCCCCCACCCCCTTTACCTCTCCCCCTCCATCCCCTCCTCCCTTCTTAATTTTTCCTCTCCCTCTTCCTAATTTCATTCCTCCCTCCCTCCCCTTTCCCCTCCCTTCCCCTCCTCCTTCTCCCTCTCCTCCCCTTCCTACTTTCTCCCCTCCCTCCCCTTCCCCTCCCACCTCCCTTTCCCTGAAGCCCTTTTGAGGTACACCCTTTCCCACGCTACCCCTCCCCTCCCCTCCCCTTTCCCCTCTCTCTTCCCCTCCCTCTCAGTTACTCCCTCTCTTTTCTTCCTCCACTCCCTCCTTCCTCTTCTCCCCTCCCTCTCCTCTTCTCCCCTTCCCCTCCTTCCTTCCCTTCCTTACTCTCCCTCTTTCTATTCTCCCCTCCACTTTCATCTTCCCTCCTTCCTTTTCTCTCCTTCCTCCTCCTCCTTCCCCCATCGTCTCCTCTCTTCCTCCTCCTTCTCTTCTTCCTCCTTCCCTCCCTCTCTTCTTTCTTGTCGTCTCCACTTCCTTCATCATTTCCTTTCCTCCACACCTCCATTACCTTCCTTCTCTTCCCTTTCCAAGTCTCCTCCTCCTCCTTCTCTTCCTCCTCCTCCTCCTCCTCCTCCTCCTTCTTCTTCTCCTCCTCCTAACCTCTTTCCTTCAATTCCTTTCCATTACCCCTTCCCCCACCAATCTCTTCTCTCTCACTCTCCCCTCTACTCTTCTTTCATTCTTCTCTCTTTCCTCTTCATTCTCTCCCCCCTCTCCTCCTCCTCTTTCTCTCCCTCCTTTGTTCTTCCTCTCCCCTTTTCCTTCTCCCTTCTTACTTCTTCATGTTCTCTCTCCCTTCTCTTCCCTCCACTACCATTCTCTCCTCCTCTTCCTCCCTCATTCTTCTCCCATTCATTCTGCCTTCCTTTCCCCCTCCTCTGCCTCCTCCTTCCCTTCCTTCCTCGTCTTTCCTCTCATTCTTCTCGTTGTTCTTCTTCTTCTCCTCCATCTTCTTCCTCCTCGTCCTCCTCCTCTTCTTCTTCTTCCTCCTCCTCCTCTTCCTCTCCCTTCCTTTTCCCTTCTCTCCTCTCCTCTTCTTGCTCATTGTCCTCCTAATCTTCCACCTCCTCTTTTTCCTCCTCCTCCTCCTCTTCTTCTTCTTCCTCTCCTCCTCCTCTCACCCTCCCTTTTCCATGCTTCCTCTCACCTCCCCCTTTCCTCCCTCTCCCTTTCTTCCGTTTTCCCTTCTTTCTTCCTCTTTCCCCTCCCTGCATTCTTTGAGTTATTCCCTTTTACTCCATTATTCTCTCCCTCCCTCTCTCTCTCTCTCTCTCTCTCATCCCTTCCCCTCCTCCTTTCTTTATTTTCCTTTCTCTCGTTCCTTCTCACTCTCTCTCTCTCTCTCCCTCACACTTCCTTGCTCTCCCTCTTCTCCCTCCTCCCTCTTCCTCCTCCTCCTCTCCATCATTCTTCCCCCTTCTTCCTCCTCCCCTCCCCCCCTCCCCCCTCGCCGGCTGAGTCAGTAAAAGCTTCACTGTGCGTTTGTTTGTTTGTGTGTTTGTTTTTGCGTGTGCGTGTGTGTGTGTTTGCTCTCACGTGCGTTTCGTCATGTTTGTTGTGGATTGAGTGTGTGTACCAAGCTGAGAGAGAGAGAGAGAGAGAGAGAGAGAGAGAGAGAGAGAGAGAGAGAGAGAGAGGTGGTACTGGCGTGGTGATGGATCGAGTTGTAATGGTGGTAGTTATGATAATGTTGGTAGTTGTGGTAGTGGGGAGGGTAGTTGTGGTAGTGATGGGGGTAGCTGTGGAAGTGGCAGTAATGATGGCAGTGATTGTGGTGGTGATGGTGGTGGAAGTGGTGATGGTGGTGGTAGTAGTGGTGGTGGTGGTGATGGTGGTGGAAGTGGTGGAAGTGGTGATGGTGGTTGTGATAGTGGTGGTAGTGGTGATGGTGGTGGTAGTGGTGATGGTGGTGGTAGTAGTGGTGGTGGTGGTGATGGTGGTGGAAGTGGTGGAAGTGGTGATGGTGGTTGTGATAGTGGTGGTAGTGGTGATGGTGGTGGAAGTGGTGATGGTGGTGGTAGTAGTGGTGGTAGTGGTGGTGGTGATGGTGGTGGAAGTGGTGATGGTGGTTGTGATAGTGGTGGTAGTGGTGATGGTGGTGGTGGTAGTGATGGTGGAGGCGATGGTGGTGGTAGTGGCGGTGGAGGTGGTAGTAGTGGTGATGGCGGTGGTAGTGATGATTGTGGTGATAGTGGTGATGATGGTGGTGGTAGTGATGATGGTGGTGGTAGTGATGATGGTGGTGGTAATGGTGATAGTGGTGATGGTGGTGGTGGTGATTGTGGTGGTGGTGTGGTGGAGGTGTGGTAGTGGTGATGGTGGTGACAGGGGTGGTGATTATGGCAGTTTTTATGGGGGTGAGGGGAGAAGGGGAGGAAATGGAAGGCATGATGGAGAGAGAGAGAGAGAGAGAGAGAGAGAGAGAGAGAGAGAGAGAGGGTGAGAAACGGTAGCATTAACCAACAGTAGTTCAAAAGTAGCAAAGTAGGGAGCAGGAACAGTAGCAATAGTAGCATAAAGTGGCAGTAACAGTAGCATGAAGGTTGCAGTAGTATGATAGCATGAAAGCAACAGTAGTGAAAGTAACAGTAGCATGAAAGCAGCAGTAAAATAAAAGTTGGCGTAACAGTAGTGTGAAAGTAACGGTAACAGTAGCATGAAAGTAGCAGTGACAGTGGCGTGATATTAACAGTAGCATGGAATTAACAGGGGCTTTAAAGTAACAGTAATAACAACAGTAAAATGAAGAGTAACAGGTAAAAGTAGCAGTAACAGTAAAATGACAGTAACACTCAAACGGTATGAAGGTAGCAATTGAAAGTGCATGAGTGTAGCAACAGTACTATGAACATGACAGTAACAGTAGTGTGAGTGCTATTAACATGAAAGTAACAGTAACAGTAGCATGAACAACAGCATGAAAGTAACAGTAACAGTAGCATGAAAGCAGCAGTAACGGAAGCATGAAAACAGCAGTAACAGAAACATGAAAGTAGCAGGACCAGTAACATGAAAGTAGCAGGACCAGTAACATGAAAGCAGCAGGACCAGTAACATGAAAGTAGCAGGAACAGTAGCATGAAAGTAGCAGGAACAGTAGCATGAAAGTAGCAGGAACAGTAACATGAAAGTAGCAGGAACAGTAACATGAAAGTAGCAGGAACAGTAACATGAAAGTAGCAGGAACAGTAACATGAAAGTAGCAGGAACAGTAACATGAAAGTAGCAGGAACAGTAGCATGAAAGTAGCACGGGTAATGTTACTTTGTGCTCTCTCTCTCTCTCTCTCTCTCCAAGTGGTCGGAGAGAGAGAGAGAGAGAGAGAGAGAGAGAGAGAGAGAGAGAGAGAGAGAGAGAGAGAGAAAGAGAGAGAGAGAGAGAGAGAGAAGTCGATGTGAGAGAAAGGCCACGAGAACTTCTACTCTCACGCTCCCCCCCCACTCTCTCTCTCTCTCTCTCTCTCTCCGTTAGTCTGTCTGTTCGTCTTCATACCTCCATTCCCTCCTACCTCCATCCCTGCCTGCTTCCATTCCTGCCTACCTCCATCCCTGCCTGCTTCCATTCCTGCCTACCTCCATCCCTGCCTGCTTCCATTCCTGCCTACCTCCATCTCTGTGTACCTCCATTCCTGCCTACCTCCACTCCTGCCTACCACCATCCATGTCTACCGCCAATCCTGCCTATTCCCATTTTGCCACCCTGCCTTACTACCTGTCACCCTGCATCACTGTCTGCCATCCAGCCTCACTGCCTATCACCCTGCCTCTCTGCTGCAACCCTGCCTCACTGCCAGCCACCCTGTCTCACTGCCAGCCACCCTGCCTCACTGCCTGCCACCCTGTCTCTCCCTGCCACCCTGCCTCATTGTCTGCCACCCTGCCTCACTGCTTGCCACCCTGCCTCTCTGTCTGCCACCCTGCCTCACTGTCTGCCACCCTGTCTCTCTGCCTGCACTCCTGCCTCACTGCCTGCCACCCTGCCTCACTCTATGCCTTGGTGTGTACAAGAAACACGATAAAAATTTCAAGAGTGCACATGTGTACATTAATCGTGTACGTCTGTGTGTGTGTGTGTGTGTGTGTGTGTGTGTGTGTGTGTGTGTGTGTGTGTGTGTGTGTGTGTGTGTGTGGTCAATTATTCATCCTATGTAAGCAGGAATAAATGTGTGTGCGTGTTTGCATGTGCGTGTATGCTTTGAGTGGGTCCTTGGATGTGCGTGTACGTGGGTGTGTTTGCCCTTCCGTGTGCATTTTTTGACACGGTGTGTGCGTTACTGTGTGTGCGTCAGGACAGGCATGTACGTGACAGAATATAGAGCAGGGAGGTGTGTGTGTGTGTGTGTGTGTGTGTGTGTGTGTGTGTTGTGGGAGCCAATGAGGGGATGATAGCTTAATGATAGTGTGATAAGGCTCTCTCTCTCTCTCTCTCTCTCTCTCTCTCGTTCACCTGTCGACACACCTGCCCTAGACGGACTATTTGTACACCTGTCTGCTGTGAGTGAGGTGTGGAAAACGATCATTGTGTGTGTGTGTGTGTGTGTGTGTGTGTGTGTGTGTGTGTGTGTGTGTGTGTGTGTGTGTGTGTGTGTGTGTGTGTGTGTGTGTGTGTGTGTGTGTTCTTGCCTACCTAATTGTTCTTACCTAATTTTACCTTTACAGGAATGAGTCAAGCTCGTACTGTCCCGTGTATTAAATCACTTTTATCATACATATCCTTAAATTTATGAGTAGTTTCGTCA
>NC_137005.1:774486-791986 GCF_032717465.1 Coenobita brevimanus | reverse complement strand
AAATTAGTGACAGAGTGGAGTTACACCTGGAGTTACTGATAATTTTGAGAGGTCTTGAAAAACAGGTAAGTTGAGGTAAAAGACGGTGGTGGTTTTTCTATACTGCATGGTGGGTCTTTCTCACTTTTTCATGCCGGTTTATCTAGAGGGGTTGGTGGACGTGGGGAGATTTCTTGCTGTACTCGACTGGTCTTCATCATGTTATTGTCTTCTCTGTAGCAGCTTTGAAAGGACTGTTAGCTTTGTATTCCGTTGTATTCTTGGTCTTTGTTATTTTTGCCCCTTGTATTCCTCGTCATTTTCACCCTTGTATTCCTTCGTCATTTTCACCACTTGAGCCAAAACGTATTCATCACTACCACCACACACTACCACCATTTGTTATATTACTATCACCACATATCACCACACACACACTACGCAATACCACCAAACTCAGTCACCTCTCTTACGCAATCTCTTCACAAACACTAATTCTTACCACATGTCATTGTATTCATCACCACCAGGCACTGTTATCATCACGCACATCACCAATACTCGCTATCTTCAGCATGGGAGATCTTCAACACACTTCATCACCATCATCACAACCACTGTCACTACTGGGAATAAGTTTCATCACAATCCTCATCACAACCATCACTACACACCAGGACTGTTTTTAATACTAAGCATCATCACAACACTTATCACTACCAACAATCCCGTTCATCACCATCTTCATTATCATCATCATCACTCTCACCACTACACACCACTTTCTTCACAAGCCATCACCACCACTCACTACCTTACGGACAATCACCACGGTTACCACCATCAGTCATCACTTTCATCACTCTTCATTACTGACACACACATACACACACACACACACACACACACACACACACACACACACACACCACGATTGCCATTACCACCACACACACACACACACACACACACCAGACGATGACATGAACCACCAGAAAGCGTCCTAGCAGTGAAGGGGTTAAGGAAGGCTGTATGTAAACCCCCCAGTTCCAGAGGCCTGCCCTTAGCTGTAAAAAAAACCGTCTGAACAGTATGAAACAAAGAAAAAAAACACACCAGAATATCAAAGGCCACGAACAGCGGCGAGTTGTGTACTGAAAAAAGGAAAAAAAAAAATAATAATGGTTTGTAATCAGGCAAAAGGCAAAGCAAATTTAGTAAGTACCATAAAGGGTTAACTATGACACTCTTATAAGAGTTCACTCAATGTCCTTTTCATTTTAATCAAGCCACGAATACTAGATCTAAATGCATGATATTCCCATCTAAGAATTTTATGGCCAGGTATGTCGAAATCTGCAAATATCTCCTGGCGATTTTACGATTCCTAGTCTCTACGCAACTTTACATATCTGAGTCAAGGCGGAAAGAAAGACGGAGTTGATGAGAGTGACAAAACAAGCGGAGGAAAACTGTGCAGCCCCAGTACCCTCGAGGCTCCCACCGTGCGTAAAGCCTAGTCCAGGTGAAGGTCTAGCACTGTGCAAAACTTCACATCCCCAGGTAAAGAATTGGTGTTGGCCCCTGAAGCAGCCCCCTGTGAGGAGTTGTTATTATTATTATTATTATTATTATTATTATTATTACTACTACTATTAAAGCAACTCATTCCAGTTTCTGAAGTCTAACCTGAGCTGCATAATATGATCTGTTGACCTCAAGAATGACCCAAGAAAGAGGTCACGGTAGGGCAAGGCTTAGAGCTGTGGACGCTGCGGGAATTTAAAATCAACAAAATACAAAGTTCAAAGTTCAAAGTTCCAAAAGGCTGGGTTTCATCACCACACTCATCACCATCACTACCAGGTGCTCTCTTCCTCAATATTCCTCACTATCAACACGGCATATCATCACTACCTGTTACTAAGATCATCATCACAGTTCACCAGCAGCCTTCAAGATATCATCACTCTCTCTCTCTCTCTCACACACACACACACACACACACACACAGTCCTCTAACTCTTCCCCTCACAGCTTTAGGCCACCTTGCTCTTAACTTTCTATCCTTTCAGCCTTTAGATAGTGTGTGTGTGTGTGTGTGTGTGTGTGTGTGTGTGTGTGTGTGTGTGTGTGTGTGTGTGTGTGTGTGTGTGTGTGCGCTATCAATACCTTCTCCTATACCCTCTTCACGCAGCACCATTCATCTCCACACACACGATCCTTTCCCTCCTCCTACCCCCTTCTTCCCCCTCCTGTCTTCCTCCTCCTCCTCCTCCTTCTTCTTCCCCTCCCCTCTTCACCTCCTCCCTTCCATTTTTTCCCTCTTTCCCTCCCGTCCTCTCTACCTCTCCCCACTTCATCTTTCCTCTCTATACCTCTTCTCCCCTCCCTTCTCCATCTCCCTCCCTTTCCCCTCTACCTCTTTCTCCCACCTCTTCATCTTTTACCTCTCTCCCCATCTGAGCCTCCCTCCTCCCCTCCACTCCTCTTTCAGCCCTCAAGTCCTCTCTCATCATGGCTCTTCTCAAACTTTCTTTCCTTCACTCTTCTCCGCTCCCCTTCATTCTTCTCTCGTCGGCCCCTCCTCTCTCTCCTCTCGCTTCTATCCTTCACACTTTCCTCCTTTCTGTCTCTTCTTCTCCCATCCGCTCTCATAATTTTTCCTTTCCATTCTTTCCTCTCCACCCTCTCCATTTTTCCTTGTTAACTTACTGCCTACATTCCTTCCCCTCCATTTCTCTTTTCCTTCCACCTCTCCTCTCTCCATCGCCCCTCTTCTCTCCTCCACTCCTCTCCGCCTCCTTCCCTTTCCCCCACCTCTCCACATCCCTTCACTTTCTCCCCTTCCCCCCATCTCTCCCCTCCCTTCATTTCCTCCCCACTGCGATTGTAGCTCAGGTGTTTTGTTCTTAATGACGGCCGACCAATTAACCTGAAAAATCCCGTACGTGGCGGAAAGGTAAGTCTTTCAAAATTCAGCACTTTGTCTCCCTCATGTTTTTTTTTTTTTTTTTTTTTTTGGGGGGGAGGGGGTGTATAATTTAGGTGTCCAAAAATTTATTCAGGCGGGAAGGTCCCAGTACGGAGAAAGGGTTCACTGTTTTTGACTTGCCTTACCTCTGTATTCTGTCCTTTCGGTATCGTCATTCTGTCTGTCTCTCTGTCTATCACACACACACACACTCACACACACACACATTCCCCTTCCTTCCCTCCATCTAATCTCCCTCACTTTTCCTCCCTTTCCCTTCTTCTCTCTTCCTTTCCCTTCCCATCCCTTCACGACTCTCCTTCCCTCACCTTCATATTCCTTCCTCTCCGTTTGTTCACATCCCTTCCCTTCCCCCTCTCCGACACACACCTTCCCCTCCCTCCCTCCCTCACATAAACCTCCCCCGTCCCCCTTCCTTTCATAAAATCATCATATATCTCCCCTCCTGCTCACATTTCTTCCCCTCGCCTCTCGTACCTCTACCCCTCCTTTCACCTCACACACCTTCCCCTCTCCTCCTCGTCATACCATCTCTCCCCTCTCTCACTACTGTCTCTTCCCCTCCATCCTCTACAACCCTTATCCCTCCCCCACTCTTGCCCCCCATCCCTTACCAGCCCTCACCTCTCCCATCACCCCTGCCCTCCATCCCTTATCATCCCTCATCCCTCCCCTCACTCCTTATCAACCAGACCTAATCTCTCCACTCACTCCTTACCCACCAGCCCTCACCCCTGCCCAGCCCCCCACAGCCCTCATTTCCCGTGATCTCAGCTGATACATCACCGCACTCTGCACCACCCGCCCTCTTTGTTTACCCTCACAGCTGATCGCCATCCCAAACCTCCCCACAGGTGTCCCTTTGTTTACATTCACAGCTGATCGTCCCCCAGCCAGGTAACCCCACGTGGTCTCATTGTTTACACTCACAGCTGATCATCCCCCACATGGTCTTACTGTTTACATTCACAGCTGATCATTCCCCCTGCCAGGTAACCCCACGTGGTCTCATTGTTTACACTCACAGCTGATCATCCTCCAACACCACATGGCCTCTTTGTTTACACTCACAGCTGATCCCTCCCTCAACCAGGTGATACCACGTGGCCAGTGAGTCAGCGGGGGGGGGGGGTGAGTGTGTGTGTGTGTGTGGGGGGGGAGTGTATATTTTTAGCCCTTGATCCATAACACTCTCAAATTCAGCATGACACACTATTAATAAACCTTTTTACGAATTTATGAACGCAACTCTCAATGTAGTTAATTCAGTCCCATATTTTAATGGAGAGAGAGAGAGAGAGAGAGAGAGAGTAAAAAAAACACCCCTTCGTTCTGAATTGCTTATACCTTTTCCGATACACCTACACATTCTGGCCAAACACTACATCAATACACCTTTATACAGGGTGTGTAATTATGAATACTCTTGTCAGTGATATTTAAAGACATTCTCAAATTTCTTCAGGTATATATAAATGTTGCCTGACTCCTTAAGGTGATGCGTTTCATGTTTTTATTATACTGAGTCGAGTTTATTCAGTTTTGGACACACACAGACACACACACGCGTAGTACTTTTTTAGACACCGCACACACACACACACACACACACACACACACACACACACACGTCATAATTCTGCACGCTAAAACTGTACCCAATGCCCCTTCAGAGTGTGACTTTCTGATTGCGCCCGTCAGAGCTGCTAGAACTTTCTCTCTCTCTCTCTCTCTCTCTCTCTCTCTCACACACACACACACACACACACACACACACACACACATCAATACCCTTTCCCATACACCTCGATTTGATGCTAAAGTGTCCTCGATTCAATTCATACACATTCAAAGTTACCTCTGCTCTTAATACACCTTGAAACACACCTGAGTTAAAAGTATACAGGAGAGAGTCATACACCCAGGAATATCAGTGGGAAATTCATCACTTCTATGCCTCCACCAATATCGCCAACACTCATCGTCCGTGGTTGTATATATATATGAAAATACAGATCACAAATACGTAAATATATCTATACCTATGTCTTGAGAGTTAACCAAAATATTCCCGAAATGAACAGCCACCTAAATAAAAATAAAGACATATACTTAAGCCTATATAAGTCCCCATAATTGGTCAAAAACTCTCTACATCAATTTCAAAACACGAGACGTAAAAAAAGGGGAAACTCCGATCTGCTAATAAATCTCTAAGTGCATCCAAATCTGCCAATGAACTAACACAACAATTAATACGCACACATACACAAACACAAAAAACACACACACACACACACGCACACAAAAGCAAATATAATATAAAAACACGTCCTGAAAATCTAATCCCAAACTCCACGAATCTTGGAAAAAAATCGAAACCTTCCACATCTCAAACATTTCAAAATAACCGCGAAACGTCTCCCCAAATTACTCACATCCAGACATATATATATACCTGTAAGAGCTGCTCATAAATTCATTCCCATTAATAAAATCTCATTATGTCTTCTGCTGATTCGATATCATGGTGATGGAATTGCAATCGGAATGTAGGACGAGATGATGTGTAACCGAAAGCAAGAATTGGATCGTGACTCATACACACACTCGTCTGTCACAAAATAATAATAATAATAATAATAATAATAATAATAATAATAATAATAATAGTAATCGTCTGTCAGAGCAAAAATCATACTGACTTCTCTAACGCCAAAATTCATTCTTGTTTCTCTCATATTCTTAATTCTACTATGCAATTTTCTTACCTGTGATCTCGTAAGGTGAAGGTGTTAATTAATATCATACCTGTCCCTCCATTTCCTAAGCATTATTGTAAGTTAACTATAACTGTGTGAAAGTAGAGGAGAAAGGTGTAAGCAGATCCTCGGGCTGAAGGGAGTGTTTCAAATTCCATGACACACACACACACACACACACACACACACACACACACACACACACACACACACACACACTTCTAAACCTCTTGTACTGACTGCTAATAACTCAAAATTACCGGTATATCAACTTCAGCCACAGCCACTCCATATAACACCCACCACAACCACACCACCATCACAACCACTCTACTACAACCACACTACCACACCACCACAACCACAACCACCACACCTTTCCTCACTCCTCCACCCACCACAATCATGGTTATTCTAATTCCAAACTCCAATACCATCATTACCACAGCCACAACCACCATCACAATGACCACCACATTATAACCACAACCACTTCAACCACTGCAATCCCTACCACAGTACTCTCCACCACCAAATTCACCACATTTACAACCACATCATCACCACAACCACAACAGCAGTCACCTCAACCACAACATCAGCCTCCACCACAATCTCCACCACCAGAACATCACCCTCCACCACAACCACAGTCACCACCACCACAGCATCCTCCTCCACCACAACCACAGTCACCACCACCACACAAACACCCTCCACCACAACCACAGTCACCACCACCACAACACCACCCCCCACAACAACCACAGCCACCACCACCACAACATCACCCTCCACCACAACCACAGTCACCACAGTCGACTCGGGCGGGCTGAGATAAGGGACTGTGAGTACCTTTATATATGTATGCGTTAAATGCCATGACCTTACCAATGCAGTTCCTATATGCATTCCCACCTACACCCACACCCACCTACAACCACACCCACCCACACCCACACTCACCAGCCTACATCCACACCTATACTCACCTTCACCCACCCCCTAAACCTACCTTCATCCACCCACCCACACCCACCTTCACATATTTACACCCATCATTCTCCACTTGACTGCATCCACCTTCCCACCTACGCCCACTTTCAGCCACTTACACCCATCCACCTACACCCATATATTCAGCTCCTACACCCATTTTCAGACACCTGTCCCACTTAGACCCACCTTTTATCCACCAAAATCCACCTATCCCACACCTACACCCATCATCATTCATCCACCTCCACCCACCTACCTCCACCTTCACTCATCCACCTACACCCAACTTACATCCACCCATTCGTCTTTTCATCCACTCATCCCCTCGCCTCTCCCACCCACCTGACACCCACTGACACACCTCCCCTTCCCCCTGTATAAACACCCCCTCGTACAGGTGTTATGTGCAGGTGTATTCGTATTTAGGACAGGTGTGGATGTGAGGCTACAGGTGTGGGTGTGGGTGTGGGGCTACAGGTATGGGTGTGGGTGTGGGGCTACAGGTGTGGGTGTGGGTGTGGGGCTACAGGTGTGGGTGTGGAGCTACAGGTGTGGGTGTGGGTGTGGGGCTACAGGTGTGGGGTTACAGGTGTGGATGTGGGGCTACAGGTGTGGGTGTGGGTGTGGGGCTACAGGTGTTTCTGGCTAGTGTGAGGTGTGCAGCCGAAATCAATAGCTGGGTCTGGGTTGAAAGTGGTGGTGGTGGTGGTGGTGGTGATGTGGCAAATGTGGTGGAGTGGTGTGGTGGGGAGGCTGTTATGGTGGAGTGGTGTGGTGGGGAGGCTATTGTGGTGGAGTGGTGTGGTGCGGAGGTTATTGTGGTACAGTGGTATGGTATGGTGTTGGTTGTGGTAATATGGTTTTTGTGGTGTGGTGAAAGATGTGGTGTGGTAGAGTGTTGTGTTGCTTTGTGTGGTGCTGTGTGGTGTGGTGTAGTGTGGTGTGGTGTAGTGTGGTGTGGTGTAATGTGGTGTGATGTGGTGTAGTGTGGTGTAGTGTGGTGTGGTGTTGTGTGGTGTGGTGCGGTGTGGTGTGCTGGTATAAAGGTGATGATCAAAAGATGGTGAAGATATGGTGTTTACTAAATAATATTGCAACTATGGTATGATGGTGGTGTGACTGTGATGAGATTGTGGTGGTGTGGTGTGATGAACGTGGTGTGGGACTTGTGTGGTGTTGGGTGGAAGGGTAGGAGTGGTGTGATGGTGCTGGTGTTAAAGTAGAAAAATTGTTCTGGTGTGGAGGAGAGGCAGCGTGATGTGGTGGTGTGGATGTGAAGACGTTTGGGTGATGTGGTAAGGATGGGGAAGATGCAATAGTGTGGTAGTGTTGAAGATGTGGTGGACTGTTGGCAGCTGTGAGTATGTGTGGGTAATGTGGTAGAAACAGTTGGTATTTCACAGATCTGCAGTGATGTGGTGGTGTTGACACTGTGGTGGTGGTGTGGTGGTGTGGATGTTAGGATGTTGGGTGATGTGGTAGGAAAAGTTGACGTGGTGATGAAATGTGGTGGTACTGTGATGTGGGTGTGTTTGAGGGTGGTGACTGTGGTGTAATATGGCATAGTTGTTAATCTACTGCCATTACGATCTTCTTAATGGGCTCAATTTTGGATGGACCTTTCAAATTGCAAGTCAGACAAAAAAAAAGAAAGATCGCCATTAACCTTGCCAAGACGTAACCCATCTTAAAGTTTTTCTGGGTGACGTCACACGATTTCAAATACCTTAGACTTGACCTTGCCTTCTCTATGTCAATCCTTTCACTATAATGGCGACTTTTTTTATCTCTTACTTTCGCTACAGCAAGACGAAAGTACTTCTCTATATAAATCTGTTAAACACGTGAGGCTCGGGGATGATGCGGGGACCGAGGCGTGGACAGTCAGGCCTCTGGTGTTGCAGTAATTCCACACCTCCTGGCAGGGGTGTCATTCCAGGGGGGTTATCTGGTGGTGTAGGATGGTATATCACGCTCTCCACCAATATCCACGTGGGTGTATTTATCTACCCCCCCCTTCCCCCCAAAACGGATTTACTGCTCTAAGGTGTCACAGTAATCGGACGTGCATTCCTTTACTGTCACAGTAACCGGACGTGCATTCCTTTATTGTCACAGTAACCGGACGTGCATTCCTTTATTGTCACAGGAACCGGACGTGCATTCCTTTATTGTCACAGTAACCGGACGTGCATTCCTTTATTGTCACAGTAACCGGACGTGCATTCCTTTACTGTCACAGTAACCGGACGTGCATTCCTTTATTGTCACAGTAACCGGACGTGCATTCCTTTATTGTCACAGTAACCGGACGTGCATTCCTTTACTGTCACAGTAACCGGACGTGCATTCCTTTATTGTCACAGTAACCGGACGTGCATTCCTTTACTGTCACAGTAACCGGACGTGCATTCCTTTATTGTCACAGTAACCGGACGTGCATTCCTTTATTGTCACAGTAACCGGACGTGCATTCCTTTATTGTCACAGCATCCGGACGTGCATTCCTTGGTCTCTAACATCTCTGAACGCTTAACTCCTTTTATCCGACGACCTAATTTTTGCCTAATCTTGTTCTTCGTATATCCTGATTATTTTAGTTCATCTGCGATACGCTTTTCGAACCAGAGACGTAAGATAGGAGCTTAATTAACCCGTTTACTTCCAGACGTCTCCCCTAAACTTAAAAAAAAAAAAAAGAAGAAAGAAAGAAAAGAAGAAATCGTCAGTGCATATTAGACAGGAAGAACTAAATCAATAACACGTTCAATCATTCAAATAACTGACAATGACGATGCCGTAATTTCAGCACCTAAATCCTACTGGCACAAGTTGATTTAATTCAGCTTACGGGAGATTTTGTTGTACGGAAGGAGTTAATAAATCCTGTAACTCAACTCTCGTACCAGCTCAAAAAATCCCTTGTTAAAAAAAAATCCCTTGTTAATTAAAATCGCGTGGCAGTGAAGAGGAAATTATAATGGAGTCGTAGGGGTGAAGTGGTTAATGTGGAAAAGATGTACTCGTAGTGAAGGGGTTCAACAGTGGTGCTTAAATCTCCCTCTTGCTATATTCATCACCCCGTCTCAAGGTCGGAACAACTCTAGCAAGGCATTCTAGCTGACACAGACGATTTTATCTGAGAGAGAGAGAGAGAGAGAGAGAGAGAGAGAGAGAGAGAGAGAGAGAGAGTTCCTGGGTCTGAAGAGGTTAATTGGCTGCCTCCACCTGTCATTACGGTCACGGAAAGGTGTATAGCAAAATGTACTTGATTTTAAAAAAGGGGATTGAGGCGATTTTTCTGAGTTAAAAGAGATTAATGATGATCAATTTAAGAGGTGAATAAGGCAGATAACTACCGTGGATTTTAGATTTAAGGAAGAGAGATTTCGCCACGTCCACTGTCCTTTTCCATCACGATAAAGTATTGTTCATGTATATACACCAACGTCATCTATACAAGAGGGTCCAAGTCGCGTGGAATCGGCTGCAGCTTCCCAATCAAGAGCAGTACAGTATTTTCATTTGTGTATCATTGCTTCCTATTTGTCGTTCTTCTCATACTGCTTCAACAGAGAGGGTTTGCATGGCTGGTGGAGTTGGTAGGTTGTGTTAGGATGCGAGTCGGAGGTGATAGGACTGCACTGTGTTACGCTGCTGCCGCCTGTGTGGTTAGGATAAGGAAAACTTGAGGAAAACATGACTTCCCTGAGGCAATTAGCTGATAACCACACAGGATATACTGGCTCTCTCTCTCTCTCTCACACACACACACACACGCACACGCATAAAAGGTGCTGTCACAAGAAGACTGGTTTCTGTTTGTGAAGATATTGCAGATCCTTAATGCTCCCTTGCCACCTCTTTCCCCTTTGATTTCATCCTCATACTACAGCACACTCACACTGCAACAAGGACGCCCCAGAGCACACCTCATCAGCACTGAGTTGTCAATTGCACCCGGAATTATAGTGTTGCAGCGGTTTGAGTCACGGTGATCTGTAAAACTCTGCTATCCGGTGCTAAGGCAGTCATTTTCCTCTTGATACCCCTTCAAACATCTTAACCTTAGATGATCAAGGGCCACTTCTTTTAGCTTAGAATCGCCAGGTGAGAGGAAGGGTAACGCAGGTAATTTTTCGCTTCCTTCAGAGGTTGTTCTCGCGGCCCCAAGTTTATCTAGACGCGACTCTGAACTGCAGGTTGAAATTACGCTTCTTTTGCAATCCATCGTCCTCCAATCAAGGAAGGAGCTGAGGGCCGTTTGTATATCAAGATCAAGTGAGGCTGCTGGTCACTTTGGAGGAGGGGTATGCTTCCTCTCTTCTGGTGGTGGTGTTGGAGGTGTATAGCGTTGGTGTGAGACTAGTGTGGCGGTGTGCTGGTGGCGGTGGTGGTGTGGAGATAGTAATGTGCGTGCGTGTGGTGTTGTGATGCGACTGGTGTGGTTCAGTGCTGGTTTTGTCTGGTGTATCGGTGGTAGTGGTGGGGTTCTGATGGCGATGCATGAAGGTGGGATAACGTGGTGTTCTGGTATATGACGGGTGTGGTGTTGTAGTGTGGCGGTAGGTAAAGAGGTGTGATTTGTGTGGCGTGGTGTGGTTGCGCTGTGGTAGGGCAGTATATAGAAATGTGACTGGTGGTGTGGTTAACGTACAGGATGAAAATAAAGAAAAAGAAAAACATGAAAAAGGAGACGCATAAAAAATGAATGTTGGCCAGGCATGAGGACGACTGTGGTAGACTTGACTGGGTTAAGTGGTGGACAAGGAGGGAGTCGGGCGGCGGAGAATATGTCATTGTTAGAAGTGAAGAGGGCGATGAAAAGGCTAAAGAATGGGAGGGTGGCAGGGTAGTGATAAGGCAAAGGCAGGATTGATAAAGTGCAGAGGAGGACAGAGTGCAATGACCTCTTTAAAGAACGTTAAATCGGAAGCCTGGATCAGTAGAGCTGTTCCAGTGAAGTGAGAACATGGTTGCGACTGTTCCTTTCGTATAACAGTGAAGATCAGAACACGAGAGAACACCAAAATGATCGTGGAATACACCTGCTAAGAATCTGAGGAAAGGTATACGGAAGAAGTGCGACTGAGGAGGAAAGGAAGACGTCGGAATGTCTGGTGGTTGCCGGGGTGGGGGAGAATGTGTGGATCAATATTTGCAGTATGGCAGACGGTGGAGAAGGGAGATGAGAAGTACCGAAAGATCTAGTAGCATTTTTGGACCAGGAAAAACGTACATGACATGGAAAACAGGGATGGATTATGGACGGGGTTACTTATGCAAGGAGTAGATGGACAAGAGGTGAGTACAAGATGAGTTTTTGTGATGGTAATGAAGCAAGGGTCAGGGGGAGTGACGTGTGAGTGGATGGATCAGTGCTGGCGTGAAACAAGAGTGTGGTGATGTCTCCATGGTTGATCAGTGTATAAAATGGATAACGTTAACATCTTCAACTGCAGGCCGGATTTTGTGTGGTACTCGTATTTTAGTCTTGTCTTTACCAGTCGACTTTATTCAGCTTAGGGGACTTCTTCAAACTAGAGGCGTTACTTATTGCCTTTAGTAACCTCTTCATAACTATTTTTTTTTTCTGGGTTTAGCAACATAAGCAGCGTAGGTGTAACAAGAGTAAAACACGAACTACGTCATCGGGCAGAAGAGAGACGTCAAAACAAGCCTTGTGGAGAGGTAAGTACAGCTGGCGATGATGACTGGTGAGATGCGGACTGTTTCATATGTGCTGTGTGTAGATACTGTTGTGCTGCTTACACGAGGCCACGAGGGTTTTGCAGGCTGGACTATTTTTGTGAGCGTGAGCCGCGATGCCTGTATGATTAATGGACGTAAGAGGGAAAATAAAAGTTGCTGAGAGAGGAGGTTCGCAAGTTGATTTGTTGGTGGGTGGAAAAGTCTTGAACTGATAATGGTTGTTGTTTTTGTTCTTGCTCTGCTCCGGTCTGTCAGGCCGAGCAGACCCCTCGACCACAAGCAAGCAGTCGCTAGCCTGTGGCAGACAGCACCTCGCCAGGGTCGGAACAGGGCCTTTCCACATGGCGAGGTGCAGGAAAAAATAGAGGCATAGCCCCCAAGAGGATGAGTTGTGTATGGGAGATATGTATGAGGAGTAATCTCTATCCGGACTTTGACTAGTAGGTAAACGTGGATGAGTTCCCCGCCTAGCAGTATTGTGCAAGTCCAGCTACCGGGCCTTACCCTTCGTCACCTCCATGGTAGTACCTCCCGAGACGATGGTAAGCTGAGTGGCTTAAGGAATTACGATAGCTGGTACTATGAAGGCTTTGAGGTCAGGCCGTGAGACGACTGCGTGGTGTGTCAGCGCCCACCACAACAGGAATGTGTGGCACGTCGCTAGTGTATAAAAAAATCAAGACTGAGAGAAAAAAAAAGTGACTCATGGATTGCATAGGTTGGCTCAGATAAGAAATAGACTAGTGAGATATCTGGAGTGAGGAAGTGTATTGACCAAAGGGCAGAAGAGGGCGTACCGACACTGACATTTAGGGAGACTGAATAAAGAATAGCGCGGCGAAAAGGGTATATGTGTGTGTGTGTGAATTTGTGGGTGGGAGAGGGTGTGGGATGCCATGAGTGAGCTGGATGGATATGGTGGGTGGATGTGTGACCAAGCGAGGTGTGGAAGGTGAGGAAGCAAAAAACCAGACGAAGGATGGAAATGGATAGAAGAAGCGTGTTTGAAGACAGACATAACAGGAGTTCCAACATTATTTTTTACTTTTAAACCGAGGATGTAATTCAAAGCAGGAAAGTCATCTCGTACTGAAAGGATGAAGGAAAGGTATATACATCTAACTCTTCTAATTCTAACAGTCTCGTAAAATGAATAGAATGCTTGGGGGTAGCAAGAATTTTAAAAAAAGTATATATAAAAGATGTGCCCAGTCTAAACGGGTCAAAAATGGAAGTGGATAGGAGCTACGAAGAATATTGTTGTGTGGATGGTTACCTGTGAGAGGGAGCTGAGAAAACGTAAGAGTATATGGATGTGTGGATATATGAATGTGTGGATGAGTGGACGTGTGGATATGTGGATGAGTGGATGTGTGGACGTGTGGATGTGTGGATATGTGAAAGTGTGGATGTGTGGATATGTGAAAGTGTGGATGTGTGGATATATGGAAGTGTGGATGTGTGTTTCTCCTTATCCCTTCCATTTATCATACTCCTTTCACCTTAACTTGGCCCAAATTTTCGCCTTTTTGCATCTCATATCCCGTAGCTCCGTGGCGGAAAAGACAATACTACGCCTCTACATCCTTCCCATAGCACTTCTTCGTGACTAGCGCCCTTTCCTAGTGCTGATAATTTGGTACAACTCAGTGAATATGGAGATGTGTCAATTCTAGGCCAGGCTGGAGTGAAAAGAGTGGAGTGTAGGATGATGATGATGATGATGATGATGATGATGATGGTGATGATGATGATGGTGGTGATGGTGATGGTGATGATGATGATGATGATGATGATGATGATGATGATGGTGATGGATGGATGGATGGATGGATGGATGGATGGATGAATGGATGGATGAATGAATGAGTGATGATGATGATGATGATGATGATGATGATGATGGATGGATGGATGGATGGATGGATGATGATGATGATGATGATGATGAATGAATGATAGAGTATTGATCTTAGTGTGATTGTGGTGGTACTGAGGCGGTGGTGTGAGGTAGTGGTGTAACTGGTGGTATTTTTGGTATGGTGGGCAAGTGGTATGGTAGCTTACTGGTGTGTGGTAGTGTGGTAGGAATGGTATGCCAGTAGCTGTGAGGTATAACAAGAGAAGTGAGTGGTAGGTGTAATGGTAGAAGAGTTCAGGAATGGTAGTGTGGTAGTGAGATGAGGAGGAAGAAATGGTAGTGTGGTAAAGGTTGGTTAAAGGTGAGTGTGGTAGCCGGGTGTGGTAGTGTGGTTCTGAGAAGCGGACAGTAGTGGTAGAGGTGTTGTGGTGTGGCAGTGGGAGTCTAAGGAAGAGATGGTGTGGTAGTGGTAGTGTGGTGTGGTAGTGATGGTGTAGCAGTATGGTATGGTGGTGTGGTAGTGGTTGTGTGGTAGTGTGGTATGGTAGTGTTGAGCTGATTGCATATGGTGGTCCCGGAGAGTTAGTGTATGGTAGTGTGGTTGTGGATATATAGATTTATGTGGTAGTGTGGTAGTTGTTTGGTAGTGTGGTAGTTGTGTGGTAGTGATTGTGCTAGTGTGGCAGAGCTGCAGTAGTGGTCTGCTAGTGACGTGGTAGAGGTGGTGCGGTAGTGGTAGTGTGGTACTGATTGTATGGTAGTGATAGTGGTAGTGTGGTAGTGGTGGTGTGGTTGTGATGGTGTCATAGTGTCAGTGGTGTGGTAGTAGTAATGCGGTGTGGTAATGTGGTAGTGGTAGTGTGATGGTGAGTGTAGTGGCAGTGTGGTAGTGGCTGTGTGATAGTGTAGTGTGGTAGTGGTTGTTTGGTAGTGGTTACATGGAAGAGGTAGTGGTGTGGTAGTGGCAGTGTGGCTATTGTCGTGTGGTAGGGGTAGTGTGGTAGTGATTTGGTAAAGGTAGTGTGTTTGTTGTCGTATGGTAGTGGCTGTGTGGTACAGTGGCAATAGTGTAGTAGTGGTTATGTGGTAGTGGTTGTGGTAGTTTGGTAGTGATAGTGTGGTTGTGGTAGTGTGGTTGAGGTAGTGTGATACTGGTGTGGTAGTGGTGATAGGGTTGCGGTGTGGTAAGGTGGTGTGGTAGTGGTGGTATGGTTGTGGTTGTGTGGTAGTGGTGGTGTGGTAGAGGTAGTGTGGTTGTAGTAGTGGTAGTGTGGTGGTGGTGTGGTGGTTTGGTAGTGGTTGTGTGGTTATGGTAGTGTGGTTGTAGTGGTGTGGGAGTGGTGGTGGTAGTGGTGCTGTTCAGGTGGTATTATGGTAGTGGAAGTGTGGTAGTAGTGTTGTTGTGGTAGTGTGGTAGTGGTAGTGTGGCTGTGGTAGTTGTAGTGTGATTTGGTAGTGTGGTAGTGGTGTGGTAGTGGTAGTGTGGTAGTGGAGGTAATGGCAGCAGAACCATTACCACAATCACCAACCCTGTACTCCGCTACTGATCAATAACGTCACTATTGTCACAACCATCAATCACTACAATCAATCACCACAACTACCACCATCACCCACACTACCAACATTACCCCCACACTCACTACCACCATCACCACACCTGCCACCATCACCACAACTACCACCATCACCCACACTACCAACATTACCCCCACACTCGCTACCACCATCACCACAACTACCACAATCACCCACACTACCAACATTACCCCCACACTCACTACCACCATCACCACACCTGCCACCACCATCACCATTTCCACCACAACCACAACCACTGCCACCACCTCTCTCTCTCTCTCTCTCACTGAAATCTACGGCCATTCATATTCATACATTCATATTACCCCCACACATGTTAGCCCTGACACACACACACACACACACACACACACACACACACACACACACACACACACACACACACACACACACACACACGTACATGACTAAAATATCACCCAAGCATAAAACTCTCCCACACGCCAGGGTCACGTGCACGCCAATAACACGTGCACGCAAACACCATTATCACGCCAGCTAGTCCCGTGCACGCAAATAGTCTCGTGCACGTCAAAATCACGTGCACGCTATTAGGTTTCGTGCACGCAGTTAGCCTACGTCTCGTGCACGCAAAATAGGTTCATGTAAGCAAACGCACGCAAAGCAGATACGCGCAGTTCGGAAAATTACTCATGATGTCTGTCTGTAATCTGTCTGTCAGTCTGTCTGTCTGTCTCTCTCTCTCTCTCTCTCTCTCTCTCTCTCTCTCCACTCACCGTCCCCACAGGTGTTGACAGACGTCTCCATCCTCTCCTTACCTGTCAAAGAAAACGGGAATAGGTAAACAAAAAATCGACAGGAATTAAAGATATGAGAAAAAAGATAAGATTTAAAGACAGGAAGATTAAACAGTAGACAGAAATGAGAGATAGTAGAGTGAGAATTTAGACAGAAGTTAGACAGGAGAGACTTAGAGGACAGGCAGGAGTTAGAAAGAGTTAGAATAATGACAGAAAATGGAGATGAGAGACGCAGAGATGGTTAGACAGGAAATGAAGGTAAGGGTTTTCGATGTTAGACAGGTGCTGAGGGAAATTAGACAGGTATGGTGGTAAATTAGACAGGTACGGAGGGAAATTAGACAGGTATTGAGGGAAATTAGACAAGTATGAAGGAAAATTGACAGGTATGAGGGAAATTAGACAGGTATGAAGAGAGGAAGACCACGAATAGGATGAATGGACAGTGTGAAGAGAGCGCTGGATGCGAGAGGGATGTCTGTCGAGCAAGGAAGAGTGACTGTGCGTGACAGAAATAAATGGAGCGAAATTGTGAATGAATAAGTGATGACGCAGCCCTGAGGGGATATTCTCCCGCATTTGGTCTGATCAGCTAGTCAGGTCAGGTGCGGGTAAGGGGATGGGTCTGTTATGATGTGGCAGGGGTAAACCAGTTCTGCTGTCGGGCCCTGCTGCGGATGTCACTGATTGCATTGCCCAGTTGACCCTTGTGCGGTGTGGTGCGGTGAGGATCTGTCCGTTCTCCCCTTTGGGGCTAAGATGCGAATGAATGTGTTTGAATGGATGAGTAAATGGAGAGTGAGTCGTCCTGTCTCGGCTACCTCCCTTT
>NC_137005.1:761986-769486 GCF_032717465.1 Coenobita brevimanus | reverse complement strand
CATCAAGGCCAGTGACGTCATCAGGACAAGTGGCAGTCAGGCACAGGTCACGCAAACAAACAAACAAACAAACTACTACATAAACACTGATTCAATAAACAAGAAAAACAGGAACACACAAAAACAAGCCTCAAACACCTAACAAACATGAAACAAACACAATCAACACGAACAACAGACAACAACAACAGCAACAACACACACACTCTCTCTCTCTCTCTCTCTCACACACACACACACACACGCAAAGATGAACTGTGCTGGAGGTGCCAAGAGACTGTGACGTAGAGGGGTGACGCCAGCAAGGACAGTGACGTCACAGGGACAATTATTCACGTAGAGGGGAGGGAGGCAGTGACGCAGACCGGACGTTGGCCAGGCCATGCACACCGCTACGTGACGCAAGCAAAGTGATGATGATAGTGATGATGATGATGATGATGTTAACGCACGCAATAGCCTACGCACGTACACGACGGAGAGGTAAGGTGATGATGATGATGATGATTATGGTAACGTACGCACACGATGGGGATGATGATGACTACGATGATGATGATGATGATGATGCACGCAATATGCAGGCACACGCTTGAAATATACAGTGGATATGAAGATGATGAGAGTGGTGCTGATGACAGTAACGCACGCAATATGCAGGCACACGCAAGAATTATAAAATGATGATGATGATGATGATGATGGCAATAACAAGCAAGGTGTGGTCAAGCGGTACAGGAACAGACCGCTGCTGCTGGTAAGGTCACAACTGCTGCTGCTGGTAAGGTCACAACTGCTGCTTGTAAGGTCACAACTGCTGCTGGTAAGGTCACAACAGTTGATGGTAAGGTCACAACAGTTGATGGTAAGGTCACAACTGCTGATGGTAAGGTCACAACTGCTGATGATTGTAAGGTCACAACTGCTGATGATTGTAAGGTCACAACTGCTGATGATGGTAAAGTCACAACTGCTGCTGGTAAGGTGACAACTGCTGGTGGTGGTAAGGTCACAAGAGCTGCTGGTAAGGTCACAACTGCTGCTGGTAAGGTCACAACTGCTGCTGGTAAGGTCACAACTGCTGCTGCTGGTAAGGTCACAACTGCTGCTGGTAAGGTCACAACTGCTGCTGGTAAGGTCACAACTGCTGCTGCTGGTAAGGTCACAACTGCTGCTGCTGGTAAGGTCACAACTGCTGCTGCTGGTAAGGTCACAACTGCTGCTGGTAAGGTCACAACTGCTGCTGATGGTAAGGTCACAACAGCTGCTGGTAAGGTCACAACTGCTGCTGCTGGTAAGGTCACAACTGCTGATGGTAAGGTCACAACTGCTGCTGCTGGTAAGGTCACGACATCGATCTCCGGTTGGGTATAGCAATTTGGCTTCATGGAAATATTTTGCACTGGCCTTGCTCCATAACACCAGTCATAAAAATACCACAGATAATACCACCACACCACTGAATGAGAATGAAGGCTACCATGTGTCGGTAGGGATGGAATTAGTGCCACAGCGGTCGTATGTGAAGGTGTGTGCATTTTCTATTGAAGGTGGTGTAGGAGGATTTATGTGCTTCAGGGAACGGGCTGTCTAGTCTATGCCCAGAATTAAAAAAAAAAAAGATTCATGGAAACTAGATGGTAAGTAGATAATCGTGGTTACACAAGCAGATGATGTTAATGCAGGAAGATGATGATGATGATGATGATGATAACAATGCAGGTAGATTGTACTGGTTATGATGATGATGATGATGATGCATGAAGACAATAAGAAAGTAAAGAAGAGGAAGATGACGACGATGACGAACAGTAAACGAATAACAAACGAAAAAAAATAAGTGGTGACTGAAAGAGACGCTGAAAAAGGATTAAAAAAAAAGGGAAGGAAAACGATTGAGTGACAAAAACAGTGAATGGCCAGACAGACAAACGGATAATTGATGACGCAAGCAGACTACATATACAAAAGAGCATGAAAATACGGATAACTGGACAAAAAATACGGATAATGCGACTAGAGTATGGATAATGCGTCATAAATACGGATAATGCGTCATAAATACGGATAATGCGTCATAAATACGGATAATGCGACGAAAATACGGATAATACAATGAAAATACGGGAAATTATGACAGAAATACGAATAACCAGACAAAAATGAGAATAACATGACTGAAAAGATATAATAATGTCAAAAGTGAGGAAGACGATGAAAAAAAATGACAAATAGGAAACTGAATATGAAGTGAGTTGTTGGGGATGACATAAATGCTGATGTGAATGGATGTTAACGTAGACGGTTGACTAGAAGGTGATGATAAAGAGATGACGATGCTTGAAATGACGTAGAAATGAACCCTAAAATGACAGACAGCGATGGTAACGTATGTGATGATAAAGATAGCATGGGTGACGAAAATGAGGACTGTATTGTGCATCACATACATGAAAAATAGGATAAAATAAAGAAAAAACGTAACCTAGCATCCATGATTTGAAAGTCGAGGGATTTGGATACGGAATAGAGAGTACAAGAGCGGAACAACTAAGATGACACCCAACGCCATGGGTCACACGCCCTGTTACTGCATTTGTCATTGAAATCTCTAAAATTCTTGCACCAATTTCACAGGCCTAGCATTCCACACACACACACACAAAGCGATTCCTAAATAAAAAAACGTATATAAAGGCAAAACAGAAGAACAGATGACACAGCACGAAGCTACCATACAAAGAATAATGATGAGGGAGGCAGAGGAAAAATAAGGATGGGAAAAGAAGAGAAATGATGCCGAATAGAAGAAGTTAGCAGTAAAGTCGAAGAGAAAGAACAAGTATGAAAAGACGACACAGGCAGAAGAAACAGATAATGCATACGAAAAGAAGGAGAAATGAAAAGCCGAAAAATGAGACGGGCAGAAGGAGCAAAACGAATCAGGCGATATGAAAAAGAATATCAAGAATGAGAAGGTGGCGGAAACAGATGAAGCAGGTAGTGCAGAGAAAAGCAGGAAAATAATAATGACGAAGAGAAGCCAAGTACGATGCGAAGAGACAAGACAAATTAAACGAAAGGAGAAAGGAAAAAAGAAATGTTAAGCAGAAGACAAATCACACGAAATGAAGTGGAATTGGAAAAAAAAAAAAAGAGTGAAATGTGACGCAGACAGACGTTAGTGGTGACGCCAAAGTGTGGTCGACGCCGCCTGACTAATGAATGGAGCCAGGTGTGACCCCCAGGTAAAGGTGAGACGGGAGATGGGTGGGGGGGCAGGTGGAGGAAGGAGAGGGAGAAGAAAGAAGAAAGTGAGGGAAAGAGGAGAGGAGTTAGTTATAGATTCAGATATGTAATAAAAAAGTGATAATATTTTATACATTATGTCAAAAGGACGATGTTAATTATTTTCCCAAGCACTGTGGATTATAAGGCAGATATTTATACATGATATGCTCGTTTAATATTCTTATAAAATTACTGAAATCACAATTAGGCTATACATAAACTCATTTTAAAATAGGCTGAAGATGGGAATGGATTAAACTGGGTACTTGAAAGGAAAGGAAGAGGTGAAGGAGAGTGTGGGGAGTCGCCTAGGTGTGTGTGTGTGTGTGTGTGTGTGTGTGTGTGTGTGTGTGTGTGTGTGTGTGAGAGAGAGAGAGAGAGAGAGAGAGAGAGAGAGAGAGGGGGAGGGGAAAGGAGAGGGGAGCAGCTACGCGAGTGAGGGGAGGGGTGGGAGACGGGGTGGGGGGGGGCACTTCCTGGAGGTCGACCTCGCAAGCGTGTGGTAAAGGTCACGTGATGGCTTATGTAATATGTGTGTGTGTGTGTGTGTGTGTGTGTGTGTGTGTGTGTGTGTGTGTGTGTGTGTGTGTGTGTGTGTGTTTTATTCAGTGAGATACAGCAACTCTGACAGGGGTGACGAAGGACTGTAATCTAGAGAAATGTGCACATGAGCAAGAAATGTGTACATGTGCATCAGATGTACACACACAGAAAGAAATGTGTACATAACCATTAGATGTACACACACAGCAAGAAACGTACACACAAGTAACAGATGTATAAAGGGGTAGGAAGTGTACACACGCAAGAAATGTACACACAAGCAAGAAATGTGCACACGTGGTAGGACACGTTCAACAAATAGAGGCAGACATGAACACAAGAGGAAGAAATGTACACATGAGAGCAAGAAATATATATGCGATCAAGAAATGTACACAAGAAAGTAATAACTGTACACACAATAATAAATGTGTACATGAATAAGAAATGTACACGAGTGGGAAGCGTGTAAGTAAAATATGTACACACGAGAAACGAACACAATGTAATGAAGGTACTGAGGAGAGCAGTGATAATGTACTCAGTTGTAACACCGTGTAATGCCTCGGGGAGTGCGATGTAATGTGCTACACTGTAATTTCCAAGGCCAACATACACCCCTTCATTACCAGTACACTTTCCTTTATTTTGTATATTTTTATTTTTTAGAGGTTACGTAAATTTCAACTATTATTATTATCATCATTACTCCTACTACTACTACTACTCTTATTATTATTATTATTATTATTATTATTCCTGGAACCTCAGAGGGGCCAGGTCTAGAAACGCCTTTGTCACTGAGTTACTTAGAGACTGAGTAACCTGCGTCGACCAGCCAGGCGTCCTCCACCACACGCCATTCAAGGATGCCATACCACGGGACAGAGAGAGAGAGAGAGAGAGAGAGAGAGAGAGAGAGAGAGAGAGAGAGAGAGAGAGAGAGAGAGAGAGAGTTAGGAAAGTTAGGAAATGTTAAGAATTTTGTGTTCAACCTCAGGGAATGTTTAAAGGAAGTTGAAATCTAATAAGTCTGTCTTGGAGGGAGGCCGGGTCCCCTCAGTTTTGCTCAGGGACAGAGATTTAGGTTTGTTTATATTTTTGGATACGCAAATTCTGACGCTTTGACCATTTCGCATCTAACTTTTGGGAATGAGTAGAGGAAATTAAAATCTGATGAATTAGTTTCTTATAAGGACCAACGCCCCTTAATTTTGGTATGGAACCCACGACTTTCAAGATATATATAGGCGTTTTTAATATCTCAACTTGCTTTGGGTAAGACTTGGTTAATTTGAGTAACTTTGTAGAGATGTTGATTTGATTTTGGCGCGCTACGTCTGTCGTGAGTTTGAAGGTAAATATAGCCTTATGTCTGGCCTTTGTGTTTAGCCCTTTGTAGCCTTGGCCAATAATAACAATAATAATAATAATAATAATAATAATAATAATAATAATAATAAGCTGAGTGCAAAATAAATCGCAAAAACAACTGCTTGAAAAAAAATGCTAAGGATGATATGTATAAAAATCGCTAAGGAAAAGGCGCTAGAAATCCAAACTAAACCGCTAAAGATGTACTAGGAATTCAACGTAAATCGCTAAGGAAGAGGCGCTGGGAGTACAAAATAAATCGCTAGGGAAGTGGTGCTTGAATATCTCCCAGTCTGTAATGATAAGGACGGCGTGGCGAAAAGTAACTTAGGAAATAAGAGTGGAATGTAATGTTAAGTAATATAAGTAACGCCACAACGCACCCCGCCTGACAAGTGTGGTTCGGTGAGGAGAGGTGAAGAGTAGCAAGGTAATGTAAGGCAAGGTCAGGAAAGGTAGGTCTAGGTAAGGTAAGGTAATACAATGGAAAGGTGAGGGAAGAGGATGTACCGTATGACGCAAGGGGGTGACCTAGAAACAAGCCGTGTAAGGTCAACCAGCGTAATGAGTTAATGAGTGATGACGGTGTTGTGGCGGGAGGGTGGGCGCCAACCTGCCATCAGCACCTGTTTAATGCCACGTGTCGATCAGGAAAGCAGGTTGCACGAAAGGTTAAATCTCTCGCTTCATTGCACATTACGTAACCATTGGATTGCAAGGGGATCTGTTGCACACACACACACACACACACACACACACACAACACCTGTATCAAGATCAGTCCGTCCTAAATCCACTGCTCACCTTACTCTTCTTCTCAGAGGCACAGTGATGGCCAGCATTTACTCGTCCTCATGCTGGCCAAGTACGAATCAAGGCAGGTGTTTGTAGCGAGAGGAGTGGGTGTGAAAGTGTAATACCCTACCCATACCTACCCTACCTTACTGTACCCTACCCTACTCTACCCTACCCTGCCCTACCCCAGTCCAACCCAGTCTAACTCCCCTAACCATAACAAGCCTCCCTTCACCCAGCCTACCATGACCAAACATACCTTACCTTAAAACTGACCTTAAACTTAATCTTAAATATCACCTTTACCTTAACAAAAAGTAATGTGATTTAACCTAACGTAACCTTAAATAAGCTGACCTATTCTCACCTAATCTCACCTTTGTCCTTCCTGTTGGGGAGTTTAAGGTCAACTGACGGAAGACCTGCCCACACACACACACACACACACACACACACACACACACACACTCAATCACACGCGCACACAAACACTCAAACACAAGGACACTCACGCCCATGCACACTCTCAAACATGGTCGTGCATCACCGTTTCTCTTCTTCACACACACACACACACACACACACATACACTGACGTAGCTAGGTGTGATCAGAAGTTTCTCTCTCTCTCTCTCTCTCTCTCTCCATCTATTTGCCTGTATCTATCTATCTATCTCGGTTTTCTATCAATCTATCTGCGTTACCAATCAATCAATCTATTCACACACCTATATCTGTGTCTATCTGCCTATTTATCTATCTACCTTTGTGTTAGGTAGGGTGGGGCTGTGTTAGGTAGGGTGGGGCTGTGTTAGGTAGGGTGGGGCTGTGTTAGGTAGGGTGGGGCTGTGTTAGGTAGGGTGGGGCTGTGTTAGGTAGGGTGGGGCTGTGTTAGGTAGGGTGGGGCAGTGTTAGGTAGGGTGGGGCAGTGTTAAGTAGGATGGGGCTGTGTTAGGTAGGGTGGGGCTGTGTTAGGTAGGTAGGGTGGGGCTGTGTTAGGTAGGGTGGGGCTGTGTTAGGTAGGGTGGGGCTGTGTTAGGTAGGGTGGGACTGTGTTAGGTAGGGTGGGGCAGTGTTAGGTAGGGTGGGGCAGTGTTAGGTAGGGTGGGGCTGTGTTAGGTAGGGTGGGGCTGTGTTAGGTAGGTAGGGTGGGGCTGTGTTAGGTAGGGTGAGGCTACATTACTTCAGTTACACACACACACATACATACATACACATCCATACATTCCCTCGACCAATCTATGTCACACACACACACACACACACACACACACACACAAGGACACTGGTAAGAAACGCTCATGCACAATTTAACACGGTAGCAAAACGCACACAGACTTACACATGCAAACGCACACATACACACGCAATCTAGCCACACCGTCTGCTCCGCTTAGCTTACACACACACACACACACACACACACACACACACACACACACACATGTACACACACATTATACAGACATTTAAGCTACAAACACGCACATACATACAC
>NC_137005.1:751986-756986 GCF_032717465.1 Coenobita brevimanus | reverse complement strand
CTACTCTCCTGCCTCCCACTCATCTGCCTCACTGCCTCTCCTTTCACATGCCAGCCTGCCTCACCCCTGCCTCCTTCGCCTGCCTCATTTCCACCTCCTTCACGGTACTGCCTGCCTGCCTGCCTCACTCCCTGCCTCTCCTAAGTGTGGTGGTGGTTGTGGTGCGAACTGTTGCTAGGGCTGGAGACTGTGGTTAGGGTTGTGGTTGTATTTGCGGTTGTAACTCTGATTGTGGTGATGAGTGTGGTTGTGGTGGCGACAGTGGTTATGGGTGGTGACAGTGGTTGTGGTGGTGGTGGTGAGTGGTTGTGGTGGTGACTGGTTGTGGTGGTGGCAGTGGTTGTGGTGGTGACTGTGGTTGTGGTGGTGACAGTGGTTGTGGTGGTGGCAGTGGTTGTGGTGGTGGCAGTGGTTGTGGTAGTGACAGTGGTTGTGGTGGTGACTGTGGCTGTGGTGGTGACAGTGGTTGTGGTGGACTGGTTGTGGTAGTGGCAGAGGCTGTGGTGGCGACAGTCGTTGTGGTGGTGATTGTAGTTGTGGTTGCTGTGATAGTGACTGTGGTTGTGGTGATGAGAGTGGTTGTGGTGGTGATTGTAATTGTGGTTGTTGTGGTAGTGACTGTGGTTGTGGTAGTGGTGGTATTAATAGTGATGATGCTGGTGAGGACGGAGGGACATGAAGGGTTTATGTTAATATGAATAATTATATATATTATCACCAGACCCCGCGGCAACGTATGGCCCACGAGAGAGAGAGAGAGAGAGAGAGAATGGTGATGACTTTATCCTACAGGTCTGTCTGGGCGGGGGTGGGGGTGGGGGGGACACCTTTCATCTCCGCCCCTTTCCCACCCCTCCCCCGCCCACTGGCCAAACAAGGGGAGGGGGAGTGGGGAGGGGAAAAAGGGAGGGAACTAGGGAGGGGGAAAAGGTGGGTGGGGAGAGGAAAGGTGAGTGGGGAGAGGATGGAGTGATCGGGGAGAAGAAATCTGGTATGTAATAGTTCTTTCAAAATCCTGGAAATTTTACACGAAAGAAGGAACTGAAAAAACACATTCCACGTAAATTTTCTCTGTGAGGGAAAAGTGACATTAAATAATACACGATGCTGCGCTTTTGCTGTATTCTCCATCATCTGGCTGAGAGAAAAAAGTATAATTAGATGTGTTTTTTTAAGATTCTGTTATGTAGTTAATTAGGGAAGAGACAGATAGCTACTTATTCGAGTAACTAGTCAATATTATTACTACATCAAGGTCTATCACGCTGCTGGGCAATTCGTTTCTAATATTTAAAATTCTGTTAAACAAGAAAGGCTTTATTCCACTAGGTTGCTCTTGTTAGCCAGTAATTTTGTAGTCATTATCTTTAGCGTAATTCGACCAGTCTGTTATGAAGTTCTTTAACCAACCTGTACACTCGAATCGGATCACTTCGTAGTTTGCACCTCGACAAGTGGAACAGTTTAATTTCTCCTACATGTTCCTCGTATAGTCTGTTTATGTTCCTCGTATGATTTGTTCCTCAACAGGGATATCATTCTTGTCACTGATCGCTGCACTCTGTTGAATGTTTGCAAAGCTTTGTTTATAATACGGCGGCCAATAATGAACACAATACATACACAGGCATACTCATGAACTGTACAAGATTAGAATGACAGTCTCTTATCCAAATTAGAATGTGTTTAAATTAGAATGTTTTGCCAGTTTGTTTATATCTTCTTCACCACCTCTGCAGACTTGGTTCCAAATTACTTGTCATAATTATTCCTAAATCTTTTTTTCTGGTTGTCATTCTTTGGTTGAATATTAATTGTAGTGTAATTGTATTTTTCTTTTTTACAGACGTACTGGGCTTTCCATCTGTCAGTAATCCATTTGCCTCATTTCAGCCCAAATGAATAGTTTATCAAGATCTCTTTAAATTCTCTGTCGGAGTCCGGAGGTACCTGCTCCACTGATTGTTTTCGTATAATTGGTAAATTTTGACATTCTTCAGCACCAATCAGGGTCAACACCACTGGTATAAATCTGAAACAAAGTGGGTCCTGAATCGAACCTTGAGGCACTCCACTTGTTGCATCCCTCCAACCTGATTCCCTCCCATTTATTACAATTCTCTGTTTATCATCTGTAAGACGTGTTCGATCCACCACAGCACGGAGAACTGAAACCATGCATGCTTGTAAAGTTTCCCTAGAAGTCTTCTTAAGAGAATATATTATGTGGAATGCTTGTTGCAGAAAGAGTACATCAACGGATTCAGTTGTATACAGTATTATATCAGTAACATAAATGACAAAGGAAAGAGAGAGGTGATACATGAATGATCGTTCCATAATCCAGGCTGTGAGGCTTTTAAGAGATTAATTTGTTGTACAGTAATTGTTTGACAAATCTATCTCTTAATTACGGTGTCCAGCAGCTTAAATACTACTGATGTTATGCTAATTGGAAGGTAATTTGGCAGGTTGTGACATAATTACTCTGAATATACGAATCACAGTTGCTAGTTTCCAATCACGTGGTACGCTGTTATCTCTTATCACGTTGAATATATGAGTTAAAGCTTGGGCGATGGGGAGTGGCAGTAGCTGGGGAGAAGTGGTATGGGAGGGGTGATTGCTGGGGAGTTGAGGTTGTTGGGGAGAGGTAGGGGTGGTTGGGGAGGGGTGGAATTTTTGGGGGACGATTGGGATGGTGGGGTAGATTGGGGATGACTGGCAGTGATTAGGGGCGGATGGGATGCTTAGGGAGGAGTGAGGTTGTTGGGGAGGGGCTGGGTGGGTGGAGGTAATGGTGGTCGGAGAGGGGTGAGGTGGTCAGGGGTGAGGGTGGTTAGGGAGGAATGGAGTTACTGGGGAGAGGTGGTGGTGGTGGTTAGGGAGGCGTGGGGGTGGTCAGGGAGAGGTGATGGTGGTTGGGGAGGGGGATGAAACTGCACCAGGAGGGAGGTGGGGATGATGAAGGGGGCAGGGAAGGATGTAAAGGGAGGAAGGAGAGGGAGGGTGAGTGAGACAGGGATGGAAGGAGGGAGGGAAGAATGGAGGTAAGTGAGAAAATGGAGAGAGGGTGCAGATGAAGGTGGAAAGGATTGAGAGGCAAGGAAAGAGGGTGGAAAGAAAGGGAAGGGGATGAAGAGGAAAGAGGAAGTGGTGGAGAGTAAGGGGAGGTGAAGGAGAGAGGGGAGGGGAGGAGGAGAAAGGGGAGAGAATGGAGAGAAAGGGATGAGAGGGAGAGAAGGGAGAGGGGAGGCAGAGAAGGGAGAGAGACAAGGAAGGAAGAAAAACGGAGTGAGGGAGAGGAAATGCAGAGAAAAGAAGAGAGTGAGAGAAAAAGAAGAGGGGAGAGGAGGATAAGAGGGGAGGGAGAAAGAGGGAGAGGGAATGTGGGATGGTGAGGAGATGGAGGATGAGAGTGAAAAAATGTCTATCTCTATCTATTGCCAGATGCCTTAATCCCGTACGGGGTGGCCACAAACAAATCGCCTCCATGTCGCCCTGTCCCCCGGCATTTCACTGCTCTGCTCCCAGCTCACATCCCCCTCTCTCATATACCTCTCCACTCCCTCCCTCCATCTCATCCTCGGCCTCCCCCTCCCCTTCCCTCCCTCCATCTCACTCACATATACTCTCCTCGTTAGTCTCTCGCTCTCCATCCTCTCCACATGGCCAAACCACCTTAATGTACTTCTCCTAACGCTTTCTACCACATCCACATCCACACCACAAATCTCCTTCACTTCCACATTTGTCAGTCTGTCTCTCCACGTCACTCCACATGCTCCTCTCAAATACGAAAGAGGATATAAAGAGGAAGACAGTGAGAGTGAGAGGGAAAGTGTACGAGGTAGAGGGAGGGAGGGAGTGAGGGAAGGTGAAGGAGGGAGGGAGAGGAAGAAGGAGGGTGTAAGGAGGGTGACGGAGGGAGGGAGTGAGAGTGAGAAGCAGAGCGTGGGAGGGTGACAGAGTGAGGGACTGAGAGAAGAAAAGTGTAAGAGGGAGGGAGGGAGGGAGGGAGAGAAGGAGGGAGGGATGGAGGGAGGGAGGGGTGAGACAGTAGGCCTACGGAGTGAGCCACCCCTGAGCCAAGACTCCCTGTGACCCTAAGGTGACGCAGCGGGTATCACACCACCACACCACACCACACCAAGCAACACCACACCAAACACCACCACACCACACCAAGCAACACCACACCACTCCATACCACATCACATCACACCACATTACACACCAGATCACAATACAGAACCATACAACACCATACCATGCAATAACACCATAGTACCTACATCACACCACACCATAAACCAAACATCACATCACACCATACACCATGTCACACTATACCACACACACACACACACGCCACACACCAAGCACCTCACACACACACACACACACACACACACACACACATACGTACAGCTACCCCTGCCAGTCCCCAGAAACTGCCAAGCACTTCCTTTACGTCAATTCCACAAACAATTTTCACTTTATTATCCCTCAGTAAAGGAAAAAGGTAGTTGCATTATTATTATTATTATTATTATTATTATTATTATTAAATCCTCACTCCCATATCTCTCAAGACATCAAAAACCACCACCACGATCATCATCATCATCATCATCATCATCTGTAACAAATCTTGCTCTCAAATCTCTCAAGAAATGAAAGAAGTAAAATCATCATCATCATTATAATCCTCATCATCTTTATCCTCCTCCTCCTCATCACCATCATCATCATCATCATCATCATCACCATCCCAAATCACACTGAAGGGACCGAAAGAGGCAGGACCCACTAACAACGACTAACAAGCCACCTAACTACCCACACTACCGAACAGCCTCGTTACACCACATGACCCCCAACACCAAGCCATCAAACTACCTAATCCGGCATTTCCTGTATACCTAACAAAGGAAATATAACGTTGGTGAATTGCATGCTGGTATTTCTCACTTTTTCCTGCCGCGTGTGTGTGTGTG
>NC_137005.1:721986-744486 GCF_032717465.1 Coenobita brevimanus | reverse complement strand
TCATTAAATACGAGTGCTGGCATGGCTTCACCTTTGACTCCATAAAACAGTTTAAAAGTCCTACATTCATGAAAAGAGAAAGCTATTTGTGGGTGTTTTCTCAAGGAACAGTTGTAGCAAATTTGTTATGAACTGAAAAAAAAAAAAAACAAAGTGAAGGAATGATACCAAACTGAAAAGTGTCTGGGAGAAAGATATATGAATTACAGCAAGTACGATCAGCCTAGTGAAATGAATAACGGCGTTTCTTTCCATGTTTTCAGCCACCTAAATCCTTCTTGGCCCCAATAAAATGTAAAATCTTTCGACAGTAACAAGAAGAATACAGGAAAATATAAAAAATTCGTCAGGGTAGTGTGGAGGTTAACATCGCTTCTAATTCAATCCCTTCAGGTGGCACTGGACGCTTGGTGGCACTTTCATCTCGGCGATTTACCAAGCCTATCACACCCTCGTACTCTCCTTTCAGTTCCTTATATATCTTTTATATGAATGATAAATATTTCAGCAACGTACGAGTGAATACAAAAAAAAAGCACAGCATGAATAAATCGCTAAGAACACACATTATCAGATCCCCGGTGTAAACTAGAAACACGACCCTTGGTGATGCTTTTGGTCCTCTTTACATTTACGTTCCTTATATTTATTCAGATACTTTCTTAGGCATTCAGTACACACCCCGACACCCCCAGGAACCGTTCTCGCTGGCGGCCAAGGAGGGACGGGGCATGAAAGCAAAATGATACACACCTGGTCATGCCGGGTGTTCAAACTATCACAAGGGTTTTTGAACACACGCAGGAAACACTAGAACACATAAGGACAACTGAACAGCGGTGAACAGATGCAGGTTTAGCTTTGAACTCACTCACGAAACACTAGAACACATAAGAAAAGTTGAACAGCAGTGAACACACGAAGAACAAAGACAGGTAACCCATACGTTATGTTCGGAAAAGGAGAATAACACATAACAGTAACATCACATATAAAAATCGTGTTTATCCGTACGTCAATGGAAAAAAAAAACTGAGAATAGGAAATAGAAGACGAGAATCCGGCTCCTAAAAGCATATATATTTTAGTCTGGCTACGGAAGAGACGATTTGATGCAATGTGGAAGGCTCTGTCGTGTTGCAAGGGGTATTGAAGACTGCAACAAATCTATCTATTCCTTCACCTTCACCTGCTCTGATTTTCGTCCCTTTTGCAACTTATTCCTCGTGCCCACATGAGTCGCAAAGGAGACAGTGTTACGGCTTCATCCCATAGCACTTCTTCGTGACCAGCATCTTAATCTAGTGTCAATCTACTGCTACACCTCAGCACTGAAGAAGAGATGGCAATTTTAGGCCAAGTTTGAATGAAAAGAGTATAGTGACCTAGAGGTACGTAGAATATACAACGTCAGACTGAAGGGGTTAAGGTCAATAAAATCGTCTTGAAGGAGCAGCACAAGACGTAATGGTAGTGGAGGCGTTAAGGGAGAAGTGGGTGTAACACATGTCAAGCGGTGATTTATTTTGTAGTTCAGGTTGTATTGTAATTACTGGAAGGCTGATGTTGTATGCAGCCGACTACACACCCACACTGCACACCCACACACTGTACACTTCACACTACACACACACACACACACTCCACACTACAAACACACACTACACACCCTCTCCCATTACACACCCACATTGAACACGCACACACTACACTCATACTCCACACACACACACACACACACACACACACACACACACACACACACACACTCCACACTACAAACACACACTAGACACCCTTAAAAATCAAGTCTACCTATTTCCCGCTGCAAACACTCACACTACATACTAAATATACAGTATACACACTACAAGAAAGACAAACCTCTATACATAACACGAGGAAAGAAGGAAGGAAGGAAGGAGGGAAGGAAGGAAAGAAGGAAGGAAGGAAGGAAGGAAGAAAGAAGGAAGGAAGGAAGGAAGGAAAGAAGGAAGGAAGGAAGGAAGGAAAGGAGGATGGAAGGAAGAAGTCAGAAAGAAAGGGAAGGAAGGCAGGAAGGAAGGAGGGACGTAGGAAGTCAGAAGGGATGGCAGGAAGGATGGAAGGAAGGAAGGAAGGAAGGAAAGAGGGTGAAGGAGGAATAATATGAAAAATGAAAAATGGAAATATGATTCACTAATTGCGAAAGACGAGAGAGAGAGAGAGAGAGAGAGAGAGAGCGAGAGAGAGAGCCTGACAGTTCTCCATTAGGCAGCACTCGGCCCTTATTCTCCTCAGGTTCTCTCTCTCTCTCTCTCTCTCTCAGTACGACGACGCCAGTTCTAGACAATCTTGTCATATCATCATCATTATCATCATCATCATTATCGCCATCATCATCATCATCATCACCATCGCCATAATCATCATCATCACCATCCACACCTCTTCTCCCACTCAAGGATGGAGTTAGGTGGGGTTCAGAGAGAGAGAGAGATAGAGAGAGAGAGAGAGAGAGAGATAACAGACACGAGGAGAAACTAAGCAAAAACCTGTAAAGGCAAATGGGCCACACACTCATCGACTCACTGGTCAAGCCCCTGGAATCCTGACTACATCTCACGGACATAAGGATCCACATTTACGCCTTACAAACCATCTATCAGTTAAGATCAATTCGAGGACTGTCACTTAACCGGGGAAAAATGACGAAGAGGAGGAGGAGGAGGAGGAGGAGGAATACGTTAAAGAAGAAGAACAAGAAGGGGTAAGAAGAGGAAAGAAGAAGAGGGGGGAGGAGGAAGAAGAAAAAGAAGAAGAAGATAATGATGATAATGAGGAGGAGGAAGAGGAAGAAGAGGCAGAAGAAGGAGACGAAAAGACGCATACGAATACGAACAACAAGACAGAAATGGCGACAAACATCCATTTTCTTTAACTTAGACAGCCAGCATCGTAGTGAAAGGCTTAGTAAAATCAATATCTAATACTCCAAGATCTATTTAATTCCTCCCAAGAAGGTAAAATCGTCTGGAGGCAGGAGGAAGGAAGTCAGCAAGCCCTCCCCCCCACACTAAAGGAACTTGTTGTTTGTTTTTAAAGCGAGATATTGTGTTTAAATGCGTCTTTCAATCTATATCTTCATTTTCACTTATTCTGGACTATTTTCCACCTTTCCTGTAAAATTCCTCCAAGTATTTCACAGCTCCAAGGCGCTTCTCTCTCTCTCTCTCTCTCTCTCTCTCTCCCAACTACCTGTAATTAAAGATAAGGCCGGACCACCCACTTACAACACACACACACACACACACACACACACACACACACACACACACACACACACACACACACACACAATTTCTCCTTTACTCTGCCTTCTTCCTCTCTCTCCTTCGCCCTATCTCTTCCTTCAAGCACATTCACTCTTTGGTGTGTGTGTGTGTGTGTGTGTGTGTGTGTGTGTGTGTGTGAGAGAGAGAGAGAGAGAGAGAGAGAGAGAGAGAGAGAGAGAATATTAATAGTACTTACTCTTTAATTATGCAGTAGACGAAGAATAGTAGAGTCTGACCTCCGTGCAAATATAAATGTACTCTCTCATTAAGGGATCCGAGGCCCTGACCTTATTGAGAGAGAGAGAGAGAGAGAGAGAGAGAGAGAACAGACAGCAGCACTGTTATTAGAATCTAGTTTATCTGTTAATAACATCTATGTATATACAGAGAGATTCAGATAGATAGATAAATAAATAGACAGAGAGAGAGAAAGAGAGAGAGGGAATCGAGCCACACACCTGCACTCAACCAACCCCCAGGTGTGCTGTGAAGCTAAATTAATATCTCACCTGAACACTTGCCACACACACATATTTACCTGAAACTCCTCCACACAACACAAAATATTTAAAATGAACACAACACCACTATGCCCACACTATTAACACTCTCAGGCATTTATCTATCTATCTATCTATCTAATCTCATAAGGGGTAGCCAGAAATAAATCGCCTCCCTGTCCTCTGCCATAGCCCCTTTCATGTATCTCTCCACTCCATCGTTCCATCTCTTTCCCGGTCTACCCCTCCCCCTTCAACTCACACTCATACACTCTCCCAGTTAGTCTCTCATATTTCATCCTTTCCACGTGGCCTAAGAACATATAAACACCCTGTAATATAAATCGCTTAAAAACAGGTGCAACGAAGCTACTACAGGTACTCAGAACACAACCCTTCCTTTCCCCTAGAATTGTCCCAACCATGAGAGGGCAAACGAGGTCTGGTTAATTTGAGAGGTGTAATGAAAATCCAACACATTATAATGAAGAGGAAATTAACATGGAGAGAGAGAGAGAGAGAGAGAGAGAGAGAGAGAGAGAGAGAGAGAGAAACTAACAGCCTCTCTCAAGTCTTTTTAGTTGTCAAATAATGCTAAGAATTACTGGAATATTTTTTTTATTATAAACGTATAGGGAAATAAAAATAAATAAATAAATATAATAATAGGATAATGAACACTCTCCCGTTTAACGATATAAAGGTGTAGAGATAATTATAAAGGTAAATATAGAGATAATTATAAAGGTAAATAGATAATTATAAAGGTAAATATAGAGATAATTATAAAGGTAAATATAGAGATAATTATAAAGGTAAATATAGAGATAATTATAAAGGTAAATAGATAATTATAAAGGTAAATATAGAGATAATTATAAAGGTTAATAGATAATTATAAAGGTAAATATAGAGATAATTATAAAGGTAAATATAGAGATAATTATAAAGGTAAACACAATTGTAAAGGTAAATATAGATAATTATAAAGGTATATAGAGATAATTATAAAGGTAAATACAGAGATAATTATAAAGGTGAATAGATAATTATAAAGGTAAATATAGAGATAATTATGAAGGTAAACAGAGATAATTATAAAGGTAAATATAGAGATAATTACAAAGGTGAATAGATAATTATAAAGGTAAACAGAGATAATTATAAAGGTAAATATAGAGATAATTATAAAGGTAAACAGAGATAATTATAAAGGTAGATATAGAGATAATTATAAAGGTAAATAGAGATAATTATAAAGGTAAACAGAGATAATTATAATGGTAGAGATAATTATAAAGGTAAATAGAGATAATTATAAAGGTAAACAGAGATAATTATAATGGTAGAGATAATTATAAAGGTAAATAGAGATAATTATAAAGGTAAATAGATAATTATAAAGGTAAATATAGAGATAATTATAAAGGTAAATACAGAGATAATTATAAAGGTAAATAGATAATTATAAAGGTAAATACAGAGATAATTATAAAGGTAAATAGATAATTATAAAGGTAAATATAGAGATAATTATAAAGGTAAACACAATTGTAAAGGTAAATATAGATAATTATAAAGGTAGAGATAATTATAAAGGTAAATATTGAGATAATTATAAAGGTAAATACAGGTAAAGAGATAATTACAGAGGTACATACAGTATTATAAAGATAGAAGCATAACAAAACGGCAAATAACATTAAATAATTCTTAATAATGTGGCTTTACTTTTATTAGTGAAAAATAAAGCAAACATCCACTAAGACAACAATGATAAAGATACGGTAACATAACGAAATAAATATAATTAATAAATAACATACTCCCCCAGTCATCGCTGTAAGGGTGAATTTAGTGTGTCTGAGAATTCTGTAGTTCCATTAATTTCAACCTGGCAAAACTGAGCCACGCCCCCAACACGCCCATTCAGTCTCCTTGGTTACTAGTCAAAATATATATACGCCTGATCCTGTTAAGTAAAATATAACTGAGATACCTATACCCTTCTTACTGAGTTACATGTAGCAAGACATTGGCACTAGACTATCACGCTAGTCACGAGGAAGTGCTGTGCGAGGGATGTAGAGCCACGATACTGTCTCGCTGGGAAATAAATCGGGGATGGACGAAAATTTGGGCCAAGTTAAGGTGGAAGGAGTATAGCATCTTTGCACTGCTAACCCCCTCTCGCTACCAAGACGCCTTTTTAATTCTTAATATCTACCAATAGGTGATTTATTCTGAAAGACTGAACTTGGAGGTCTTGGTACAAACTTTAAAAAAAATGCAGAATGTAATCGTACTGAAGGTGTTAATGATGCAGAGGTTAAATTGGGAGTGCGAGGAGGGGGAGACCGGGGATGAGATAAGGCGAGATAGGGAGTGGTGTGTCGTGGGAGGAGGGGGTCGTTACTGAGTAGGGACAGAAATGCCTGGAGATTCTCTAAACAGACCACTTCTCACGGGATGCTGAGACAGATGAATAGATACAGATAGACAGGCAGATAGTTAGACAGACAGATAGATAGATAGATTGGTGATAGACACAGACAGGCAGGCAGACAGACAGACAGACAGAGACAGATAGACAAGAAGGGCTGTGAAATAGTGTGAAAGCAAATACTGAAGAGGTAAATAGACAGATAGATAGATAAACGGATAGACAGAGATAGATAAGTGGGACATTAGGAAACATCCTTCAATAACATCTTGTGGATAATGGCAGTGTTGTGTAATAATGACTATTTGACAGATAGATAAATAGATAGATAGATAGACAGGCAGCTAGATAGACATATGGATAGATAAACGGGTAGGTTTTTAAGAAGCAGCCACTAGAGACAATGACTGTGTTGTTATTATTATTATTATTATTATTATTATTATTGTATCCTGTTGATTTAGTTCATGTTAAGAGACACTTCAAACTCGGGGCTCTCTCTCTCTCTTCCTTTCGCTATACTCCTTTCACTCACACTTGGCCTAAAATCCCCATCATCCCCATCTTAAATACTGAGTGGTGCCGATGGATTAGCACTGAAATACGATGCTGGTCACGAAGAAGTGCTATAGAAAGGTTGAGGAGCCTTAGTAATAGTTTTTTTATATACCACTAAGTTACGTGAAATAAGATGCAAAAAGACAAATATCTGGGCGAGGTTAAGGTGAAGGTACTACAGGGGAATGAATGAAATAAATACAACACTGTCCGGTGTTAGGGGATAAACGGCATGGAAGCTGGTGTTAAGGGTCAAAATCAGGACGGTGAGCGATATGATTTGGCGTAATGAGTATGTAATTAGATTTGTGCCGCGAGTCCAAATGTAGGAAATATACGCACACGGTGAATTATATGCACATAGTGAATTATACGCACATGGTGAAATATACGCACATGGTGAAATATACGTACATCGTGAAGTACATGTACACTGAATCATACGCACATAGTGAAGTTGTTGATATTGTGATGACGCCATGTATACTCCTTTCGGCCCGACCAGGATCGTCTATAACCAAAATACACTACACGAAGCTCTAAGATTTAGGTATGAGTGTTCGTTACCAACCTGCTGTTATCCCCTCACATGGCAGAAGTCTCCCTCACGTGTCATCACTCCCAGGACTCACTCTCAGCGTAATCACCGCGTCTGAGGTGAGTTCGATTGCGATGCGTAACCTCACGTCTAAAAAGCTCCAACTCGAATGAGGAATCAAGTTGAACACATTCCCGCTCAGTTCAAAAAGCCTGTTTCTCTGTTAAATACCAACACTGCTGTGTGAAACTGTGAATCACAGTAATGTCACATACCATAATATTTATAATACAAATAGAAAACGTGGTTATAACGTAGCGTGAATTGTTTTATCATATACGGAAATTAAATATTCACTGATGGCAACCCCACCATTTCATTCGTCCAGTAATATTACATTTCTACTACGTAGTGGGAGTTTGGTTCTTAATATATAGTTGGCTCAGACTGTAAATTAAGCCTAGTGGGTAACTTGAATCATTCAATCTCTATGATGGCTTAAATTTAATATTGAGTAAATATTGGCATTCATCATCGCATTTCATCCCGCCTGAGAGACCATCCCAAAACTAAGATGAGGAAGGACGTTCAAGGTAAAGCAAGACATCTGCCTTCGCTAAACATACAGGGAGTCAAGGTCTATATTCACGATCTGCATAACTAGATATACAGGACCTCAAGGTAAGTGATTTTGGAATGAGGAAGAAGTTTAGAACAAAATAGGGGACTGTCCTGTGTGCGCATGCGTGACTTGTGTGGGTAAATGTTGAATGCCAGTATTTACTCAACATTAAATTTAAGCCAACAGAGAGACTGAATGAGTCAAGATACCTACTAGGCTTAATTTGCAGTCTAAGCCAACTATACATTAAGAACCCCACTTCCACCACACGTAGTAGAAATGTAATATTACAGGACCAGTGAAATGGTGGGTTGCCATCAATGAATATTTAATTTCCGTACGTGTAATAAGACAATTCAAGCTACGTTATAATTACATTTTTTATTTGTATTATGGTATGTGACATTACTGTGATTCACAGTTCCACACAACGGTGTTTATATTTAACAAAGAGAAATAGGCTTTTTAAACAGAGCGGGAATGTGTTACACGAGAATACACAGAGCCCTCAATCGGATACTAGCTTTGAATGCACCCCAAGGTTGCTAGAGTTCCGTCCACCATGAGAAGGTGCGGTACATATCGCCAGTAAAAAATCTAAGAACGACCACTGTCATTAAAAGAGTGAATCAGATCTTTTTTTTTTTTTTCTGGCATATTGGTGTTGATATACCACGACCACCATCACCACGACCACCACCATCACCACGACCACCACCAACACCACGACCACCACCATCACCACGACCACCATCACCATGACCACCATCACCACCAACACCACCACAACCACGACGACCACCACCACATCATATCCTCTCACGACCCCCTTTCTCACCGTCAGAACAGATCCCGCCAGGAAAGCTCACCAGTGGCTCTTCCAATACTCCTTTCACACATACCTGGCCATCTTCCTTTCGAATTTTCAGTAAAACATTTGCATAGGCGCTAAAACTCTCACAGGCCCTCGATCAACTCTGGCACCAGTCTTTCATTCAAACGGATCTCTAGCTGTTTCTTTCTTGTTTGTGCCCAGCTCTCAAGTCTCCGTTCTGGCTGTTCTATAGTGGCTGTTATAGATGATAGGGGTTCTTACTTCATCTGTCATTCGTGTTCTTCTTCAACTTTCAGTCCTGTCACCAATTCTTTCTTTCTCCTAATCATCAATGTGTAGAGTAGGCGTACGGATTTCATGAGGGAGGAAGAGGGGGAGAAGGGAAGCTAAATACAGCACTTCTATACAGAGTGGAATCAAAGGCTTTTCACCTTAGCAACTTCCCTCCCCTTACTAGCTCCCTTTAACTTCGCCCTCTCTCTCTCTCTCTCTCTCTCTCCCTGTCAGGTAATCAATATCGTACGGTAATTGTTGTTTTGAAGGTACGAAATTTAGAATGCAGGTAATTTTGACTTTCTCTGTGTAACTGTAACTGTGTCGCTTTGTGTTCCTTTGGTATGTTCTGAAGAGAGAGAGAGAGAGAGAGAGAGAGAGAGAGAGAGAGAGAGAGAGAGAGAGAGAGAGAGAGAGAAAACAAAGACCCCGCAATACTCTGTGTGAGAGAGGACAGATGTGGGGGCGTGAACTCCCAGGGGACCCACACCCACACTCTTACACCCACTCACACCCACACACACACCCGCCCCGATTTACGTTTCTCACACTCCCCTCTATTCATGTGTAGGTGTGGGTGTGGGTGTGGGTAGTGGGTGCTTGGGTGGGTGCAAGTGTATGTGTATGTGTAGATGTTTAGCGAGGGTGGGTGCGGGTGTGGTCGTTAGTGTGGGTGTATCAAGTAGGACAGGGTGGGTGTGGTGTGGGTGTGGGTGTGGGTGGGCGGTGGGACATTAATCCACGAGGTCGATTTTTTGTTGTTGTTATTCTTGCTGCCTTCAGACGATTTTCTTTAGTCTGGGAGGGATTTTTGGTCTTACAGAATGTCAAAAAGAAAAAGAAAAAGAAATTTGTGGTTTTCCTCAGCTAAATAAAACCGTCTAGGGCTAATCAGAGCAAAAACCTCTCTCTCTCTCTCTCTCTCTCTCTCTAAAAGGTCAACTCTGGGACACTTTTATCCCTATCGCGTCATGTGATTTCCTTCAACTGATAAAATCGTCCTACGTAAAAATAAATCCCTCTGGTCTACAATCACTGAAAAAAAGGTTCATTTATTCCTTAGCCCTCCAGCACCGTGTAATTTCCCTCAGCTGAAGTAAATCGTCTGGTGCTTGTCGGAAATTGGATATATATACTGGATGACTGTGGTGAGAATGGCGAAATTGTAAATGGTGACTTTAACCTGCCAGTGGGAAGTGGTGATGTGAGGCGTGGGAGTGTGGTGTGTGCGTGTGGTAGGTGTGTGTGTGTGTGTGTGTGTGTGTGTGTGTGTGTGTGTGTGTGTGTGTGTGTGTGTGTGTGTGTGTGTGGAATAGCAGGCAGGATTTTTTTTCTTGTTAACGTCTCCACCAAGAGTCCATCACTTCAGCACAACAAGAGACCAGTTCCAAGCAGCCTTCGCTCCTCACCACTTGGGCATTAACACCTCCACCTCCACTGTGATACGCTAGGGATATCACAGCCATACCCGGTGTTATGGCGCTGGCGATGGTGTTTTAATGGTGTACCTCTGCGGCTGAGGAGGAGAGGACCGAGCACGATAACAGCTTAAAAGATGAAATTCTCTGACAAATTTACCATCGATTTTTTCTGTTTTAATTTTGGTTTATATTTTACAGGTGGAACTACACACCTGAAATTTCCAAACACTTCTGTCTTGTTCTGCAGAAAACAAACCTATGATAATTTTCCTCTTGTAAGTAAGCGTTGTTTTTTTGGGGATGAACAGAAGATGGGGATCCGCTCCACACTCACCAGTTCACCCTACACTCACCACTCCACTCCACACTCCTACTTCACACTCACCACTCCACTCCAAACACTCACCAGTCTACTCCACACTTACCAATCCACTCCACACATTCACCAATCCACTCCACACTCACACCAATCCACTCCACACTCACACCAATCCACTCCACACACTCACCCATCCACTCCACATTCACCAATCCACTCCAGACACTCACCAATCCACTCCACACTCACACCAATCCACTCCACACTCACACCAATCCACTCCACACTCACACCCATCCACTCCACACTCACACCAATCCACTCCACACTCACACCAATCCACTCCACACTCACACCCATCCACCCCACACTCACCAAACCACTTCCCCGCCGCCATCATCCCCTAAAACGATCAAATTCCTGGGTAGATTGCTGGTCTTCCTTCTTCCGGGATGTCTGTGAGGTCTTCGTAATTGCCCTAGACTTCCCAAAAGGCCTTTAACAAAAATATAAATCTTTAATATCCAGTAAGGTCCTCTACGGCTTCTGTCTTTGCCATTTCTTCCTTTATTTAAACCTTCCTTGCTGGTGTACTATGTTGAAAGCCACTGTTTTTGTTCATTTATTTATAAGCTATCAATCGTGTCATTCCTCATGGTTCTGTCTTTACACCATCTCTTTTGCGACTTATTCATCTTGTGTTCTAAGGTGTACAGACAGGGAGAACAATAGCACTCCAGTTCATAATCAAGTAAAAATGAATATCTTACATCATATTCTTCAAAAGCATGCTGGGTTTCAGATCACACGACTTGGGTTCAAATATCACTGCTCACTGTCTCGCTGTGTCGTAATGAAGTGTCAGTATTTATGTCCGAAACTGTACATCCATCCCTATCCACTCCTACCCTGATCACTGCACCCGCCACTTGTCCATTCGTTTCTCACGCATCCATTACAACACTCATGGGTCACGATTGATATATTACTCCCGATCTATCTATTAATTTTGGATGGGGTACAAGAAATGCTTCAAAGTAACAAGTCCCCCATTTTATATAAATATATATATATACACTACTACTACTATTACTACTACTACTACTACTACCACCACCACCACTACTACTACCATCACCACTACTACTACTACAGGCTCTGCCAAGTAACTTAAAGCCTTGTAAGATCAATTTAGTACTTTTGTAACCACAGTACAGCGGGGTTATGTACTTCTCTCTGTTAGGAATTTGTAATCTATCTAACTATCTATCTATTTATCTATCGCTGTAATAATGTTGTTAAATAATGCAGTATAATCTATTTGACTTCCTCATCTCTGTCTGTCTGTCTGTCTGTCTGTCTCTCTCTCTCTCTCTGTCCCAGGAGAAGGACCGTTACCTTAATTGGTCATCGCGGGACGCCCCATTGTACACACACACACACACACACACACACACACACACACACACACACACACACACACACACTCGCTGACGGAAAAAGACACAGTAGAGGGGGAGGAGTGGGGGGAGTGGCGAAGGGTGGGGAGGAGGAAGGGGGAGAGGGGGAGGGGGAGGGGGAGGGAAATGTGAGGGGGAAGGTGTGGATGGGATAGGTAATGTGCGTGAGGGGAGGGGGAGGGCAGGGGGAAGGGAGGGGATGGATGGCGGAGAGAAGGCGAGGGGAGGAAAGGGGGTAGGGGAAGAATGGGGGAGATGGGGGTAGGGGAAGAGGTAAGAGATGGGGGAGTAATGAGGGAGGGAGGTAGGGAAGGAGGGTGGGTAAGGGTGGATGAGGGGGGAGAGAGAGAGAGAGAGAGAGAGAGAGAGAGAGAGAGAGAGAGGGCGGAAGGGAGAAGGGGCAAGAGACAGAATGAATGGAGAGGGAGGGGTGGGAGGTAGGAAGAAGGTAGAGAGGAAAAGGGAGAGAGGATGAGGAAGAGGAAGGGAGGAAATGAATAGGAAGGGAGAGAATGAATGGGGAGGGAGGGATGGGTGAAGAGTGAAGGGTGAGGAAAAGATGGGAAGGGGGAGTGAGGGGAAGGGGAGAGAAGAGAATGGATGGGGGAAGGGGGTGAGAGAGGAAGAGAGGAGGGAGTGGGGAGGAGGAAGTTTAGGGGGGGAGGGGAAGGGAGGGAATGAGAGCGAGGGAGGAGGAGGGGAGGCAGACCGAGAATGCTATAAGACGGACGGGAGGACGGGGAGAGACGGAGGTTATGCACATCCTATAGGTCCTCCACTCCTGCCAAAACCAGACGATTTTTCTCATCCCCTGGCGACGCATCTCGAACTGAAGGGGTTGGATAAAGCCTCCATTAACCCCTTCACTACGAGAGGCCTTCCACAAACTGCGCTTAATCGTCTGCGCAGTGGCTGGATGAAAATTACAGAAGAGGGTGTAGGCGAACTGAAACGGTGAAGATGGAGAGAAGGATTTAAGATGTGAGGGTAGGGGGAGGAAAAAAGGGGGAGAGTAAGGGGGAGGAGTGGTGGGGGAAGGAGGGAGGGGTTAAGGGAGAGACGGAAGGAAAGGGAGGGAGGGTGGGGAGGAAAGGGTGTAAGAGAGGGAGGTAAGATGGAAGGGAGGAGGGGTGTAGGGGAAAGGGAGAGAGATAGGATGAAGAGAGAGAGTACAAGAGAGAAAAAAAGACATTGATAGATAGATGGATAGATAGATAGACAGGCAAGCAGAGTGAGTGAGAGAGAGAGAGAGAGAGAGAGAGAGAGAGAATAAAATACGCACGAATCCCACCAGTCTAGTTGCATGCATGATAAAAATAGCAAGAGTTCCCCAGGCAGAGGGAGGGAGGGAGGGAGGAAGGCAACAGGTCAGTGCTCAACGGGGGATTCTCTCTCTCTCTCTCTCTCTCTCTCTCTCTCAGATCTGTTGGAATATTGTCTGTTTTGGTCAGTCTGTCTTTTTTTTTTTGCTCTAGGTCTCTCTCTCTCTCTCTCTCTCTCTCCCCGGACGTTACTTGCACATTCAGTACAGCAATTTTCTCTCCCATGTTAATGAATGCTTCTTAAATCATGGAATGAGAGAGAGAGAGAGAGAGAGAGAGAGAGAGAGAGGACGTTACGTGATACCAATGAAACGTCACGAAAACCCACGTAACAGCAACGAAACGCAGCGAAAATCAACGTAACGGCAAAGAAACGCGAGAAAAACAGCGTAACAGCAAGGAAACGCTACTCTGATTTAGACCACCGAAGGGCGAGTGAAATTCAAGGTGTATTTCCTGCCCTTACCTAGATTTATTATTGCAGGATGAACGAAAGAGGTAGGAAAACTGTATACTATTTTTGTTCTTAATCTCAAAGCAGAATATCTATCTATCTACCTATCTATCTATCTATCTATACACACACACACAGTCTCCTCTCGCGTCCAAGGCTCCTTAATTTCAGGAAGAACAGGGGATATGGAAGGATTGCACCCTGCTTTCTTTAGTCTTTCCTGTAAAGCAAAATTATAGCTACGAGAGGGAACTGAGAGGATTTTCTTTTTTTTTGTAGTGTGTGTGTGTGTGTGTGTGTGTGTGTGTGTGTGTGACGATATTACGGAACTCGAGAGGAAACCAATTATTTCCGATCATGTGACCCTAAGGAACCGCGAAACCCACGAAACTCAAGAAGAAACTTATCAGACGAATACATTTACGGTCTTAGGTAGTCACTGAAGTCTACGGTCTTTGTCTGCCATGTTTCACAATCTTATACATCACCACAACCAAAAAAATCTGATTCATTCCTCATAAAACTCTTTCCTGATCCACTGCCCATATATACGGAAATAACTTTATATCTTGTTTACAAATAGACAAACAGACGCGGTGAATTCATAGCTCCCTCCCATTTTTGCTGGCGGGGTTAAAATGTACCATATATATACTGTATAATCTAACATAAGTGAAAATTATTAAAGTCTTTGGTAACTTTGAAGAATCTAAGTAGCGACACACACACACACACACACACACACACACACACACACACACACACACAGCTGCCCTGATGATCTCTGGGGACGTGTAAAGATATGCCGTGAGAGAGAGAGAGAGAGAGAGAGAGAGAGAGAGAGAGAGAGAGAGAGAGAGAGAGATGACGAGGGGAAGGAGGTTAAAGATAGGGAAAAGAGGAGAAAAAGGAGGGAAGGATGAGAAAGGAGTTAATGGAAGAAAGGAGGGAAAGAAAAGTGAAACGAGGATTTGAGAGGGAGAAGGCTGGGGTTGGTGGGTGAGGCGGGGGTGGAGGGAGAGGGAAGGGAAGGAAGGAAGGGAAAGGGGCAGAGGACGTGTGGATAGCACTGACAGGGATGGAAGAGGAGGGGAGTGTGAGATGGCTAGACAGAAGTGGTGAAATGGGACTGAAGTGATGGGAAGTGACAGACAGAAAAAGAAGATGATTTGAGACAGAAGTTATGAATAGGACTTAAGAAAGAGGAAAATAGCGGGATAGAAATGGAAAAGTGAAGCAAGATGGAAAAGAAGAGGAAATGAGGAACGGGGAAGCGAGAGAGGAAGAAAGGGAAGGGTGGTGATGAAAGGGCACTGAACAAAGAGGAAATGACATTGATGGATAGGAAGGGTGGGGGGGACACATACGGAAAGGGAGGAGTGGTGTGGGATGGAAATGAGGAAAGGGGTGGAATGGGAGTGAGAGGAGAGGGGGAGTGACTGATGGAGAGAGGGAAGTGATGAAGGAACAGGATGGGGTGGGAGGGAAAGGTGATGAGAATGCCGAGGAAGAGAAGGGAATGAAGGAATTACCAGTGGAAGGGAGGAAGGAAGGGTGCCCAGTGGAGAGAAAGAGAGAGAGAGTAGAATGAAGAGAAAAGGAGTGTGACGGAGGGGGCGGAGAAAGGGTAGGGAAAGAGTGGAGGAGGAAGGAGAGAGAAGAAGAGAGGGAAGAGGGACACTAAGAGGGAAGGGGGGTGGAAATGGAAAAAGGAGATGAGGAGGAGAGAGGGAGGGCGGGGGGGAAGACGAGAGGGGGAGGGAGGGCAGGAGAGAGGGGGTGAGGGAGGGTGTGCGGGTCAGCGTGGGAAGGGAGACAGACAGACAAACAAACCTCCACTCTCGTAACTCAGATTTGACTTCCAGAAAAACAAGACGCATGGAAAATTATGGTGTTTGCTTTCCATGTCAGTCCTGGAAACACACACACACACACACACACACACACACACACACACACACACACACACACACACACACACACACACACACACACACACACACACACACACACACACACACACACACACCTCGCCATGCATACTACGACTGTGTGTGTGTGTGTGTGTGATGGCATACACATGTGGGCCAAGTCTATATAGAGTGCAAAAGATAACAAACAGCCAAGCATTACACTTAGATCTCTACTATCAACCGCACGACGATCCTTTACGGTAATCAATATCTTCCAAGTCCCAACCTTCCCCTAGAACACGCAGGTCAACCGTCGTGTGATAAATCCAGGTCCTTAAGTGGGCTACCAGGTGAGGGGGGGAGGTCAAGAGGAACGCAAAGAGTTGAACCCGGGTCAAAGTCGGGCGCGTTTCGTTTTCCCCTCGTCCTTGTTTACTCTTTCGCAACTTATTTCACGTAGCCCAGTGGCGGAAAAAGACGACGCAGCGGCTCTACGTCCTGTCCGTGGCACTTCTTCGTGACTAGCATCGTATTCCGGGGTTAAAATGTCCTTATAACCCAGCACTCAAGACCAAGGGGTGGCAATTTTGGGCCAAGAGGAAACTGCTAGTAGAGATTTGGGCTAATTATACCCGTAGACTAACTTAATGATGATGAAGATGATGATGGTGAAGATGATGATGAAGATGATGATGGTGATCATAGTGAAGATGATGATTATGATGGTGGTGATGATGATGATGAAGATGATGATGGTGATGATGGTGAAGATGATGATTATGATGATGATGATGATGGTGGTGGTGGTGATGGTCGTGGTGGTGGTGGATGCTGAGTAATGAAAGAGGAAATGAAGAGGTAGAACATGAACGACAAGGATGAGAAGGAAGAGAAAGAAATAGGTTGGGAAGAAAGAGGAAGGAAGTGGGTGGGAAGGAAGAGGAAGGAAGTTGGTGGGAAGGAAGTGGAAGGAAGTGGGTAGGAAGGAAGCGAGAGGGAGAGAGATGATGCAGGAGTGGAAGAGGAAAGAGAAGAAGAATGGGCAAGTGTAGGAGAAAGGAAGGAAGGATATCAAGAAAGGAAATGAACGAGAGGAAGAGGAAGGAATATAAGGGGAAAGGGTGAGAAGAGGAAGGAAGGGGTGGGAAGACTACAGGATGGAGGTGAAAACAAAGAGGGGAAGGAAGGAAAGGGGGGAAGGAAGGAAGGAAGGAAGGAGGAAAGGAAGGAAGAGGAAGTAAGAGGGTGGGAAGGGGATGGAAGAGGAAGGAAGAGCACCAAGTAACCCGATGCAACTACCGGACACAAAAACTGGACCAGGCAGGGAGACCCATTAGGGGGACTGGAGGGGGACTGTGTGGGTACTGGAGGGGGACTGTGTGGGTACTGGAGGGGGACTGTGTGGGTACTGGAGGGGGACTGTGTGGGTACTGGAGGGGGACTGTGTGGGTACTGGAGGGGGACTGTGTGGGTACTGGAGGGGGACTGTGTGGGTACTGGAGGGGGACTGTGTGGGTACTGGAGGGGCACTGTGTGGGTACTGGAGGGGCACTGTGTGGGTACTGGAGGGGCACTGTGTGGGTACTGGAGGGGGACTGTATGGGTACTGGAGGGGCACTGTGTGGGTACTGGAGGGGCACTGTGTGGGTACTGGAGGGGCACTGTGTGGGTACTGGAGGGGCACTGTGTGGGTACTGGAGGGGCACTTTGTGAGTACTGGAGGGGGACTGTGTGGGTACAGGAGGGGGGACTGTGTGGGTACTGGAGGGGCACTGTTTGGGTACTGGAGGGGGACTGTGTGGGTACTGGAGGGGCACTGTGTGGGTACAGGAGGGGGACTGTGTGGGTACTGGAGGGGCACTGTGTGGGTACTGGAGGGGGGCACTGTGTGGGTACTGGAGGGGGACTGTGTGGGTACTGGAGGGGGACTGTGTGGGTACTGGAGGGGCACTGTGTGGGTACTGGAGGGGGACTGTGTGGGTACTGGAGGGGGACTGTGTGGGTACTGGAGGGGGACTGTGTGGGTACTGGAGGGGCACTGTGTGGGTACTGGAGGGGCACTGTGTGGGTACTGGAGGGGCACTGTGTGGGTACTACTGGGCTGTGTGAGGTCTTCTGAGGGAGGCAGGGGTTAGGGGGGGACTGGGAGGGGGACACTACACCTGGGCGCCTGGGGAGGGGACTGGGAGGGGGGGAGGGAGCACGACTTCTATGCTATGGCAGTACAGTCGGGGACAAAAGTATGATTACTATTCCACAGCACCTATTCACCTGCAGAGAAACTTCCTCCCTTCCTCTCTGATCCACCCTGTAACAGAGAGAGAGAGAAACATACCAAGCCTCTCTCGATTTTAGGAATATTATAGCAAGCCTCTCTCAATTTTAGGAATATTAGCCACGAAAGAAGAATGTAAGGAGGTGAAAACATTGGATGAACTTTTTCTTGTGACTCTCCATAGCGCCACATATAAAAACCTGTGTGAGATAAAAACATGCTATTACCTATGACCCGGGGACATCTGTGGGGACTCTGGGGAAAGCTGTGCCCTAAATCTGACCACTGAAGGGGACTCTGAGAAGCTTCGGTGATCCTGTATAAACCATCCCAATCCTGGCGACTCCCTTTTTTAAGCTCTACTGCAATCCCATTATTTATTCAACTTGGGAAAGGCCTCTCGTATTGAAAGGGTTAATCGTGGCTTCATCAAACCTTTCCTGTTCTAAAAATGTACCCGCAGATGTACAAAATAGGAAGGAAATAGCAAAAATAAACAAGAATGAAGCCATCCCTGTGCCGAGTGGAGTAAAGCTGGGCACATCAGGGGAGTATTAGTAGTCTCAAGGAAATACCTCAGGCCCAGGTGGAGTGAGCAATTACCCCGCGAAACACAGGTGATTTTTACGTTATTTCCATCGCGTCACATTCCCAGCTGGAGAGATGAACACTGGGATACGATACTAATCACGAAGAAGTGCTGCTGAAAGGATGAAGCGCCTAAATACTGCCTAATTATGTCACTTTTAGCTGTGGAAATAAGTTGCAAAAAAGGCGAAAAGCTCCACCAACGTAAGGTAGACGAATTACTGGCCTGATCTTGTCTTCTTTATAAGTGGTGTTCGTAGACTACCCCCTCCCCCAACCCTGGAATCGAACCCAGGACCTACCATCCCCAAACACAGTCATTACACCACAACATTTGCTATAATAAGAGTGCGTTCCTCAGTCTCCTATCCCTGTGTTTGGGGTGTTTCGTGGTGCCAGGGACTGTGTTTAGGGGTGAGTGTCTTAAACCATGGCAACACACACACACACACACACACACACACACCTGGGGGGGGGCTCTGGGTGTCTGGGGGAGTGTCAAGGAGAGTTAGGGACCTACCTACGCCTCCCCGTCCTCACCAACTCTCCACAACTCACCTGGAAAGACACGAACACCACAATGCACCTTTCAATCAACCTCTTATATGCGAAAGGCCTCCCGTGAGCTACAGAAATCCAGGTAACAGTAGCAAAATAAAGAAAAAAAATTGTTACTCTTGACTGTTCCTTACTCCTTTACTACTAGATATATTACTCTTGTGCTGAATAAAGGAATAAGTCTGTTAGTTGTATAATTAAGGGGAATACACTATCAATACAGAGTTTGGGGTAAAGTAATTCGCGTGTTGTCTCCTCACCTCCACGTTGACATGTGAATAGGGCTGCAAATGAGAGAGAGAGAGAGAGAGAGAAGGAAGTAGAGTAAGAAAAAGAAGGAAGATCAAGGAGAAGGAAGAAGAGGAGGGAAGAGGAAGTAAAGAGGGAAAGGGGGAGGAAGCAGGATAAGAAAATTGTGGGAATATTGAAAAGGAAAGTGTATAATGAGAAGGGAGGGGAGGAAAGGAGGGAGGAAGGGAGGGAAGGGGAGGAGAGGGGAGATGATAAATGAGAGAGGTGGGGGGGGCAGCAAGAGAGGAGGAAGAAGAAAGGGAAGCTGGGGAGGAAAGATGGGAGGAGAAGAGAGAGAAGAAGGAAGAATTTGAAGAAACAGGAGAGGAGGACATGGTTGGAGAAAGAGAAGAATGGGAGAAGAGGAAGAGGGAAGAAGAAGAGGGGAGGAAGAGGGTGAGGGAAAGAGGGAAGAACGACGAGTGAAGAGGGGAGATTGGAGGGGAAGGGGAGGGAATGAGATGGGAGGAACAAGGGGAGGGAGGGAGGAGACTGAGATGAGAGGAAGGAGGGAGAGAGAAAGACGAGAAGAGAGTGAGTGAGAATCAGGGGAGATGAACAGGAGGGGAATGAAAGAGAAAGCAGAGGCAGACGGAGGGGAAGGGAGGGGAGGGGAGGGGAGAAGCGTGAGAGACGGAATGACTGGCAGTTTGTTGGGGGAGAGAGAGGGGAGGGAGGGAGGGGAGAGGGGAGGGAGAGGAAAAAAGTGCAAGAGATGAAGACAGGGGAGAAGTGAGTCCATGGTGCCGCCTCTCCTGTCAATTAAACAGGAAGTACCATGTCACTTCCCACGATGTGCTCTCTCTCTCTCTTCCTCCTTCCCTCCCTCCTCACTCCTCCTCCTTCTTCCTTACTCCTATTTCCTTCCATTTTTCACTCCTCATTCCACTCTCCTTTCTGTCTTTCTTCCTCTTCCATATTTCTCTTCCCTTCCGCTTCCTCGGTCCTCTTCCCCTTCTTCCTCTTCCTCCACCTCCTCTCCTCCTCCTCTTCTGTCTCCTCCTCCCTCCTTTCTCTTCACACCTCTTCTCTCTAGTCTCTTCAGTCATCTCTCTTCTCTTCCTCCTTTTTCTCTCTTCCTTCCTCTCTTCCCTCCACATGTCTCTCTCTCTCTCTCTCCTTGCTCCCACGCCTGTCCCCTCCTCCCAAGCCCCCCCCCCCATCAGGGTCTGTCATCTGTGAAACAAATGCCCGTGAGATGCCAGGGTGAGAGAGGAGCCGTCACACCACCTATACCACCTACACCACCTATACCACTTACACCACTTATACCACCTACACCACCTATACCACCTACACCACCTATACCACTTACACCACCTATACCACCTATACCACTTACACCACCTATACCACCTACACCACCTATATCACCTATACCACCTACACCACCTATACCACTTACACCACCTACACCACCTATACCATTACACCAACTAATTTCCCTCCCTATCCACTGACGGGAGGATGGTGGGGGTGCAGGAGAAGGGAAGCACAATCCCGAAGTCGGCCGGGTTTAAGTTCAGTTGAGCCTGGGGTTTTTAACAGGTAATATGAAGGGGTAAATTAGTCACGAAGAAGTGCTGTTAAACGGGAACTAAAATGTAAAAAAGGGCTATACTCCTTTCACATTAACTTGGCCAAGATTTTCGTCCTTCTGGAGCTTATTTTTGGTAGGTACGTGGCAGAAAATGACAGTGGTTCGTCTCTACAGCCTCCCCATGGCACTTCTTCGTGACTAGCATCATATTTTAGAGAAGACAATTTTAGGCAGGGAAAATATTGATGTAATTTCGAGACGGGAAAAAGAAAGAAAGAATAATACCACTTAATGCCACTAATACCACCTGTGCAGAGGTAAGAATAAGTCTCCTTGGTTATTATTCAGAATCAGTCCAACTACACCTGGCCGTGCAGTGGATGAGGTGATCGTAGTGAGATCAGAATAAACGCGCTACAGCAGACGAGTGGATGGTGTACTAAGATGACCGAGCCGTGGTAGAGAGAGAAGTTACATTGCGACAGTAGTGGCGAGGTCACGTAATATCTACCTGCCTATCTATCTATCCATCTATATATCTATCTATCCATCTATCTATCTATAAAGCGTAGCGGTGTAGATGTTAGCAGTCAAATTAACACCCACACCACACGTCACAAAATACCCGTGACGGTGGTGTGACGCTGTAATCATAACCCCTATCTATCTACCTATCCATCTATCTACCCGTGACGGTGTGTGACGCTGTAATCATAACCTGTCTATCTACCTACCTATCCGTCTATCTACCCGTGACGGTGTGTGACGCTGTAATATAACCTCTAGCCATCTACCTATCCATCTACCTGTGACGGCGGTGTGACGCTGTAATAATCACCTCCACATCACCATACCTTTATCTCAATCTTCGGCGCAGATCGTGACGCTCTGTGACGCGGGCACACTCCACGTGGCGTCACTTCAGGCCAAAAATACAGCTTCTCATTGACAGATAGATAGACGGATAGATAGATAGATAGATAGATAGACAGAGGCTCTTTAAACATGGCATTTCTTGGTCTTGCTTTGATTTTGTTTTTCTTGCTGTTTAGAGAGAGAGAGAGAGAGAGAGAGAGAGAGAGAGTACTACCCTAATGGCGTACAATAGCGCTAATCTGTACATAGGCACCCACAGCCACATCAGCACACCATTACACCATTACCACAACTAATCCTTCCTAAGACACTCCCTTGGATACCACACGCGGCATCGCCACACCACCACCACACAAGCTACACCACACCCCCTTCACCACCACACTCCCTTCACACCATC
>NC_137005.1:706986-716986 GCF_032717465.1 Coenobita brevimanus | reverse complement strand
ACACACACACACACACACACACACACACACACACACACACACACACACACACACACACACGTCCTTATCTTAAAGCTGCCATATACGAGCGGCCTCACTGATACTGGGAAAAGAAAGAACAGAGTATAAGGAGAGAGAGAGAGAGAGAGAGAGAGAGAGAGAGAGAGAGAGAGAGAGAGAGAGAGAGAGAGAGAGAGAGAGAGGTATAGGAAGCAGTGAATTGAGATATAAGTATTTTTCTTACATCATTATCATCAACATCATCACTGTCATCTTACTCATCATCAACATCATCATCATCATCATCATCATCCTTCCCACAAATAAACGCATGCCAATAACGATAGCTGCACACCTGAACTTACTCTCACCTTAACATTCCACGGTGAGTTAAGAATATAATGGCGTTTCAAGAAGCGATGGAGATATTACGGGAAGGAATTTTATAACGAGGCTTCGGTACTGTGGGGTTGAGAAATGAGGAAACAGAGAGAGTAGAGGAATAAAGCGAGTGGAGAAAATCACGTATGTCCAGTTTACCCCTTCCCCACCATCACCTCTTCTTCCTTCACCTGTGCTACTTCAAGGTGTTCAGGTGTTGCTTAGATGAAGCGCTAAGAATTAAATGGTTAGATTAGAGGCTTTACTACCTCCTTTACTACTAGAGGCTATTAGAAAGGTCAATACATTCGACTGATGAGAGCAAAAGGAATAATAATAATAATAATAATAATAATAATAATAATAAAACTAGCAAGGATGTTATCGGAGTGAAGGGGTGACGTAGGGATGCGGGGAGAGAGAGAGAGAGAGAGAGAGAGAGAGAGAGAGTAATAGGTGTTGACGGTCGTGTGGTGTGGTGATCGGAGTGGACAGGTAAGGGACGGGGTGTAGGTGCAGAGATAGACAGGTGGACAGACGCACAGATAGACAGTATAGATAGATAGAATAATGGGTCTGTGGGGGCCAGGTAGTGTGGATGACAGGCGAGTGGAGTACTGAGTGGAGAGAGAGGTGTGTGGATTGATAGATGGAGAGATAGATAGAAAGATAGAATTAGGAAGATATATTCATGGATGGATTCGTTATTTCCTCTTCATTACCTTTTCTCCCCTCCCTCTCCACTCCTATCCCTCTCTCCTCCCTCCACTCCCATCCCTGTTCCTCTCTTCACCTCCCTTTTCTCTTCCTTTTCCTCCCTCATTCCTCCCTCTCTCTTTCCTCCACGCCCATCCCTGTTCCTCTCTTCACCTCCACTCTCTCATCTTCCTTTTCTTCCCCCATTCCTCCCTCTCTCTTTCCTCCACTCCCATCCTGTTCCTCTCTTCACCTCTACTCTCTTCTCTTCTCTTCCCTTTCTTCCCTTCCCCCCCCCCCCGGAAATCACCGTCCAATTAGGCTATCATCAGTAGTAGGCAAGTTGCTGGAATTCATAATTAGGGATAAAATTACTCATATATATATATATATATATATTTTTTTACAATATAATTTAATCAAAGAATCTCACAGCACGGGCCCAGAGAGAGAGAGAGAGAGAGAGAGAGAGAGAGACACACACACACACACACACACACACACACACACACACACGTCATTTCTAGTTCATTCTTATTACAACCAGACGATTTTTCTCTAAACTAAAGACGGTTTGGTGGCAGTGGAGGGGTTAATGGACCCTCTCTCTAACCCCTCCTGGCCAAATAAAACCGTCTGGAGAAAGAACAAACCTTAAAACACATCGTCGGCCTGAAGGGGTTAACGAGAGGGGGTCAGACTGCCTAAAATTGCCCCCTCTGCAACTTGACCTAAAATTGCCCCCTCTGTAACTTGACCTAAAATTGCCCCCTCTGTAACTTAACCTAAAATTGCCCCCTCTGTAACTTGACCTAAAATTGCCCCCTCTGTAACTTGACCTAAAATTGCCCCCTCTCTAACTTGACCTAAAATTGCCCTCTCCAGCCAGAATAAAGTGGCGAGGTGTAGTGTCAACGAGGTGAGTCACGGCACTCTTGGGTTACGGAGCTTGTATTGCAAGGTTGTACCGATAGTGAGTCGCAGCGTAAAGGAGCGTGACGGCCTGATGATCCCAGAGTCGGCCCTTCTCTCTTAGACCCTCCCTCCCCTCTCTGATCTGAAGGGAATCTCTCCGACATTACAGAGAGCTTGGAGAGGATCTGTGTGTGTGTGATGTGATGTAGTGTCTGGATGATTCACGTGGACTAATCAACTAGGGCAGGTTACCTCACCTGTTTGAATACGTCAGGAAATTCTTGGTCTCTGGACTACACAGAGACTGTTTGAGATACACCACATATGTTAAGAATTCTTGATGGTCTGGGACAACAAGGGCTGTGGCTATACATGATGTGGATTGACATTCCTGGTGAGAAGCTGTGTATGTCCCCAGCAGCAGACACTACATCCTGTACATTGTGACATCATATTAACAGTAGGATATAAGGCTAGTCACGAAGAAGTGCTTAGGAAAAAATATAGTCTCTGTTTTTTTTTTTTTTTTTTCCTCACTAAGATACGTGATAGAGGCTTCAGAGGGACGAAAATTTGGGCCAGGTTCGTATAAAAGGCGTATAGTTTTGCGTGTCACCTCAATCCCAGAAGGGGTGACCACAAACAAATCGCCTCCATGTCGGGCTGTCCCCCGCCATTTCACTTCCCATTAACGGTATATGTAAACCTCGAGCTGCTTGTCCAAATTTGCCAAGGCTTCGAAATTTAGAGAGTAGGCACATCTTTATCTATAATTAATTCAGAGAGATTTTGATAAGCTGTTTAATTGGGCTGGAATGTGTCAAATATATTCTAATGTCTATAAATGCAAAGGCCTAAATATTGGAAATGAAAACGAAGACCTGGACTTAACTATGAATAATACTGAACTCGATAATGTTAACTACGAAAAGATTTGCTAATAATGATGATGATGATGAAACTACTACTACTACTAATGATGATGATGAGAGAGAGAGAGAGAGAGAGAGAGAGAGAGAGAGAGAGAGAGAGAGAGAGAGAGAGAGAGAGAGAGAGAGAGAGAGAATCATCGCACAGTGGCAGTAAAGGAAAGCAAACAAACCAGCTGCATTCACAGCCACAGCAGCCGAATTAAAATAAAGAAAATCAGCTTCCACACTTCCTTAGTACATCCACATCTAGAGTACAGCATTCAGTTTTGGTCACCATGTTGCCAAAAAGAAGTGGCGAGATTGGAGAAGCTTTTTAATCTTTGTCACGTACGAGAAACGCAGACACAAGCAACGAAAATCTCATGGCTTATCACTTTCGTATCTCGTTTGGCCAGAAAACCATACGAGGAAGGTTGAGAAGAAATGAATCAATATGACTTACCTGGCCTTGGGTTCCTTCTTCCTTGCATTAAAAAAAAAAAATCAAAGCGAAGACTACAAGGGGGTTTGATACAAGGACGCAAATTTTTCAGAAGATACGATATTTTAGAAGTGGATAAGTATTTTGCGACAGACCGTACAACTGACACTAGTGAAATGACGCAAAGTATTTCGTCTACAGTGTGGTGGTAAGTATGTGTAAAAAATAAAAGTAGCAGTGAATGTGGTAGGCTGTGGTTAATAAATGTGGCAAATGTGGTAAAGTCGAATTCCCAGGTAACCACGTTCATGATTTAATAAGAGAGACACCTGTTTTTCCTCTCAGACAGACAGACAGACAAACAGAGAGACAGACAGACAGTACAACATCATTAGGCACTTATTCCTATTTTCTCGTCGGTAAAGGAAGCTCCCTAACACAATTTCTTAAGCGATTTATTTTTGTCACGCCTTAATGTTCTCTTCTGTGATACGTAAATCCTTCCAGTATCGCCATACTCTACATACATAACGTACAAAAGGATATTAAAGTAACTAGTCATGATAAAAATAAATCGCTGTGGAAGAGGTGTTAGGGAGCTTCCTTAGTGGGCAAGAATACGAGTCTTGAAAGGACAATAAGACCTGTTTGTATTTCCTTTCCTTTATACTCCTTTGTACTTCCTTCAGTTACTCCTGCCCTTCCTCTCCCTTTCCTCCCCTTTTCCCTCCCTTCCCTTCCCATATCAGTACCTTCCCTTCCCTTCATCTCCCTTTCCTTCCTTCTTCCTTCCCTTCCCTCCCCATACCAATACCTTTTCTTCCCTTCCTCTCTCTGTCCTTCCCTCTTCCTTCCCTTTCCCTCGCTTTCCTTCCTCTCCCCTACACCCCCTCCCTCCACACACCTTTATCACCTGTCATTAACCCTCCTTGAGCCTTCTCAGAATCTCTCTCTCTCTCTCTCTCTCTCTCTCTCATTAATCTTCACCTTTGCTCTTTTTCCTCCTACTGCTCTCTCTCTCTCTCTCTCTCTCTCTCTCTCTCTCTCAATAAGGACGTCACTGCACAAACACACGATTTTACCTCCTGTGCACCAGGCTCCATATCCACCTGGTACAGAGCGATACTATTACACTATCCCTTAACACTACCACTTCGGAGACTTATTTTTCATCCTACTTTTTCCAGACGATTTTATTCAGCCTAGGAGAGAGCGAGAGAGAGAGAGAGAGAGAGAATTTTCGAGCGGGGGAGGGGTGATTTTTGTAAGCTGCGAGAAATCGTCTGGTGGGATTAAGAATAAAGCGATATATTATGATCCTGGGCTGGAGGGGTTGTGTGTGTGTGTGTGTGTGTGTGATTCATCCATTAAGAGAGATGTTTGTTTAAAAGAGCACATGCAGAGAGACAGACAGACAGATAGATAGACAGACAGATATAGATGGAATGGTATTAATAGACAGTCAGACAGACAGACAGAAAGACAGACAGACAGACAGCTAAAGATATACAAACATTAAATATTACCTAATTACCATACAATACAGACGTAAGTATATATGATCCAATACACTGGTCTGTCATGCAATAAACTAACCAGTAATAATATTCGTACACAGCGGGGTCAACTCTGGAACTGTACGCCACACTCTTTCCCTCCCGCTACCTGTGATCCACTCTTTTCAGAAGCCATGTCCTTGAGCATCGCGATATTTAGACTCTCTTTAATTGGGCTCACTTTTTTCTCTTTTCTTTTTACGGGAGAGTTTGGTATGCATCTCGCCTCTTGAATATTTTTTTTCCTTCTCGTAAAAACTGTGTAAAATGTGGAAGAGGAAATAAACGTACATATATCAGTATTACACACGGCCTTAGATATATAAAAAAAGTTAATGTAAACGCAGGTAAACGCAGGTAAGACAGGTAAAGTAGGTAAAGGCAGGTAAAAACACAACGTCAGTAATTTGATGCACCTGCTGTGAATGTCGTGGTACAATCCAGGGTTCGACCATGCCATGCTTAGTATTCAGTGTTTACAGTTCCGGTGAATTTCCCTTCCCTGTATTTCCCTCCTCTCTCTCTCTCTCCTGGAATTCCCCATGCCTTCCCATTTCCGTTCCCTTTCCTCCCCCTCCCCCCTCCTGCGTAAAGTGCATTCTCTCCCTCATCATCCCCCCCCTCCCCACTCTTCCCTCCTTCCCCCTCCTTCACATCTTCCCTCCTTCCCCTTCCTTCACATCTTCCTCTCCTTCCATCACACTTGCTTTCACATCTTCACCCTTATATTCACATTCCCGTCGTTCACACTCCTTCACCCTAAATACTTTCTTCCTCTCACTCATACTCTCAGCCCACCTCCTTCATACTTCCTTCACACACACACCTTTTCCTAACATCTCCACCTTCCATCTCTCCCTCCCTCCCTCCTCCTCGCACACTCTCTCCCTCCTCCCTCTTCCTAACCCACCCCTAGTCCCTCCCACACTCTTGCCTCTCCTATCTCCCTCTCATACTCCTCCCCCTTCCATTACACTCCCTTCCCCCTCCCTTCTCTCACGCTCCTCTCACTCACATAACGTTTTCCCCAATCCCCCCTCCCAACAACTCCCTCTCTCTCTCTCCCTATCATACCCCCTCTCCTCCCCTCCCTTACATCAACCTTATTACCTCGCATTTTCTCCCTCCGTCACTCGCTTCCTCTCTCTCACACCCCTATCCCTCTTCCTAACACTCCCTCCCCTTCACACACACACACAATCTCCCTCACTCTTCATTCTTCCCACTTCGCATCTCATATCCTATCCTTTCCCCCTTCCATCCTCCTCCCTTCCCTCTCCCCACACTTCCCTTTAACATCACCATCCCATCCATAGAGGTAGGATCCCATCCTTCCCCTTCCATCCCCCTCCTCTTCCTCTCAGTCTCTCACACTCTTCCCTGTCATCACCAGTTCCACGAAGGCCTCTCACTCCCGCACCTGCATCGCCCCCACCCGCATATTTCCTTCCTTCTCCCACATTCCTCTCCTCCCCACCTCAATTGACCCTTTACGCCCCAATCACCCCCTCCATTACCCACCCACACAGGTGTATGTAATTACTCTCTACTCCCCCGGCCTTCCAATTGCCTGTTATTGTTATACTGTTGTTATGACAGGCTATGATTTGCAGCTGTCTGGGTTTTGTAACACGAGATTTCTGTCTCTCCTGCTACTCTCTTCTCTCAATCTCTCTCTCTCTCTCTCTCTCTCACACACACACACACACACACACACACACACACACACACACACACACGAAGAGTAACTATCTGCACCGTTTTAAAATCCACCAACAATGCTCGCCTGTCTACACCCACTTCCACATAAATAAACACACACAATTCCCCTCCCATCCTTCCTGTTCACCCGCCACGTATCACTGAACGACGTGTCAGCCTTCGGAAGTGACAGAATAGATGGAAGTGGCCTGTGACAGTCTATCTACCCCGTCCCCTCGATAGATAAACATGGGTACCCTCCATGACCTCGTAGACTCTGATGATTGGGATGGTCATTTTTTTTTTTTTCCTTCCGTCTCCCTCCGTCTTCACCTCTTCCTTTCCTTTCCCTCCTCCCCCCTCCCTTCACTACTTACCTCTTCTTCTCTCTTCACCTCCTTCTTCCTTCCTCTCCTCTCCCTCCCTTCATTCCTTATTTCTCCCTCCCTCTTTACCCCTTCCTCCCTCTTCTTTCCCCCGCCCTTCACCTCTTCCTTCCCTTCCTTCCCCCTCCTTTCACCTCTTCCTTTCCCTCCTCCCTCTCCTTTCACTTCTTCCTTCCTTCCCCTCCCCATCCCTTCACCTCTTCCTTCCCCTCCTCCTCCCTCCCTCCTTTCCCCCCCCTCCCCTCCCCTCCTCTTTCCGTGGGGCTGTGATTAACTCTCAGGTAAATCACGCGGCCAGGTGTTAGTAGGAATGAAATATAAGAATTGTTTCAATCAAGACAGGTGTGCAGGTATAAATTATTCTCAGACTCCGATGCTTACTCTCAGCGGAATAAAGGTGTTTGGCGTGAGGGAATATTATGCTAGAGTTGCCCACACCACGAGGCGGTTGAAGAGGGCTCGGTAGTATGTCATCCAGTGTGTTCTCAGATATACCTACCCTGCTGAGGTGATGACTACAGTACACACACACACACACACACACACACACACACTTTTACATCTGCCAGAGAGAGAGAGAGAGAGAGAGAGAGAGAAAGAGAGAGAATAACACGGCATAATCAAAAACTCTCAGGTGTGGCATAGGAGTGACCTAGACGGCGTATACAACAACAGCGTAAATTCCAACCACCACACTACGGCCAAGGTGAGGCAGGTAGGCAGGAAGACAGGTGCGAGGGGAAATATCAGTGGGATGAGGTGTGGAATGACGCAAAGGGAAGTACATTACCTATATTCCCACGAGAAACACGTCCTTACACTCCACTCACGCATTTCCCCAAAACTGATTCACCTTCTCAATTCACCTTTCCAATTCACCTTTTCAATTCACCTTTCAATGTTGCATGATTGTGGATGGGTTGCAATCAATCTCCATTCACCCTTACATTGCTACACCTCATCCTGTATCTTATATTTGCAATTACAAAACTCCTTTCTTGATTTCAGAAACAGACTCGAAATGAAGAGGTTTAGAAGCCGGAATAGGGATGTGTAAGACTTATCTCCCTCATCTCTCTCTCTCTCTCTCTCTCTCTCTCTCGTGGTAACAGGAAACGAATAGGCTGATGATTATGATAGGAAATTCAGGTGGGGATAGGCATTATACAGGTGTGGTAGGCAGGTGAGGTAGGCAGGTGTGGTAGCAGGTGTGATAGGCAAGTGTGATAGGCAGGTGAGGTAGACAGGTGTGATAGGCAGGTGTGGTAGGCAGGTGAGGTAGGCAGGTGTGTTAAGGCAGAACAGGTAAAGAGTGAAATTGAGGCAGGAAGACCGCCAGGAGTACGGCAGGTGACTGGAAAGTGAGGTAGGAATGGCTATCAGATGAGGTTAGGCAGGCAGAGAGAGAGAGAGAGAGAGAGTGTGTGTTTTCTGAAGACATGTAAACAAGTGAGAGGAATATGGGAGGAGACATGCCCGATCTGGGTATGAGGAAGAAGAGGAAGAAGAGGAAGGAGAGGAAGGAGAGGAAGAAGAGGAAGGAGAGGAAGGAGGGGAAGAAGAGGAAGGAGAGGAAGAAGAGGAAGGAGAGGAAGAAGAGGAAGGAGAGGCAGGACAGAGGCAGTAAAGTACGGCAGGCCACGTGTGAGGCAGGAAGCGTTTTGGGAAGAAAGGTAGGCAGGTGGTAGGAAGACGGCAGGAAGGAAATAGAGAGGCAGAGACAGAGGAAGCCAGGAAGCATGCACGTGAAGAAGGAAGAGGCATCCGGGGTAGGCAGGAGAGAGGCAGTGAAATATGGTAGGCCACATTAAGGAAAGAAGTATTTTAGGAAGATAGGCAGAAGGGGGGAAGGCAGGGGGGAAGGCAAGAAGGTGAGAGAGACAGGTAGGCAGGCAGAAGAGACAGGAGGAAGGCAGGACACGAGTGAGGCAGGAGGTGCTTTTGGAAGACAGGCAGGTGACTGGAAGGAGAGAGGCTTGACATGCAGGTGAGGCAGGAGAGGGTGGGGAGGCAGGGAGAAGGCGGGAGAGGCAGAAGACACGAGGAAGGAGGCAGGAGAGGCAGGGGGTAGGCAGAAGAGTCAGGGGAAGGCAGGAGAGGCAAAGGAAAACGGGGAAAGGAAAGGAACGGTAGAAGAGGCAGGGAATGGCAGGATTATAAGGAGGAATAAAGGAGAGGCAGAGAGAAGGAAGGAGACGCCAGGAGAAGGAAGGAAGAAATCAGAAGAGGCACAGGGATGGAAGGAAGGAGGAAGGAGTTGGAAGCAGGGGAGGCAGGGTGAAGGAAGGAGGAAACAGGGAAGGCAGGGTGAAGGAAGAAGGAAACAGGGAAGGCAGGGGAAAGGCAGGAGGAAACAGGAGAGGCAGGGGGACGGCAGAAGAGGAAGGACAGGCAGGAGGACGGAGGGAGAGGCAGACGAAGAAAAAAAAAGACAGGGGGTAGGCAGAAAGACAGGCAGACAGGATTAAGCGAGCAGATAGATAGATATAGATAGATTGAGAGAGAGAGAGAGAGAGAGAGAGAGAGAGAGGGGCACATTAGGATAATCAATACGCACAGCATCTTGACGGGCGCCTCTAACTCACCCACCAATTTCCTGATTACTACCCCGCCCCGCCCCACCCCGCCCCGCCCCGCCACCCCTTCCCCCTTTCCACATTTCCTCTCTTGCCCCATTCCGTCCCGCCCCGTCCCGCCTTACCACCCCTTCCCCCTTCCATATTTCCTCTCTTACCCCATTCCGCCCCGCCCCGTCCCCCCCCTTCCCCCTTCCATATTTTCCTCTCTGGCCCCATTCCTCCCCGCCCCGTCCCACCCCAGTATCTCCTGTCTCTTCCATTTTTTCTTGTCTTATCCCACCCCACCCTTCCATACTACCCTGTCCCACCTCACCCTTCCATACTACCCTGTCCCACCTCACCCTTCCATACTACCCTGTCCCACCTCACCCTTCCATACTACCCTGTCCCACCTCACCCTTCCATACTACCCTGTCCCACCTCACCCTTCCAT
>NC_137005.1:686986-701986 GCF_032717465.1 Coenobita brevimanus | reverse complement strand
AGGAATGTGAACAATGGAAGGAGGAAGGAGGAGAGAGAGACGGAGGAAAGGAGGGAGAGGAGCAGAAAGACAGGGGAGAGACAGCCAGGTTGGGAAGGAAAGAAGGAAGGAAGGAAAGATGGAAGAAAAGAGGAAGGAAGGAAGGAAGGAAAGAAGGAAGGAAGGAAGGAAGGAAAGAAGGAAGGAAGGAAGGAAGGATAAGAGAATTGAAGGATCATAAGGAAGGAAGGAAATTGAAGGAAGGGAGTGATAAAGAGGAAGAGGAGGAAGGAAACGAGAGAGAGAGAGAGAGAGAGAGAGTAATAATTTTTTGCATGTTTTTGCCGCCTTGCTCACTCACTCACTCACTTTTTCCTCCTCCCTCTCTCACACTCACGCACTCACTCACTTCTCACTCTTGCTCCTCTCTCACTCTCTCTCTCCTTCACTCACATTTTCCATTCACTCACTTCTCACTCCTCCTCCCCTCTCACTCTCTTGCACACACACACACACACACATACACACTCCTCTCATTCACTCATTCATTCATTCTTCTCCTTCTCCGTAACTCTTACTCTCTCTCTCTCTCTCTCTCTCTCTCTCAGCTGGTACACACGTGGACACACTTCGATGCACACTCCATGCCTCTCTCTCTCTCTCTCTTTTTTTTTGCTTACATTCCTCTCTTCCTCTTCCTCTTCCTCCTCTAACCCTTCTTACCCTCTGCATTTGCGCTTCTTCCTCTTCTTCCTCTCCTCCTCCTCCTCCTGCTTCACATATATATATTTTTTCTTCCCTCACCTGTCCTACCTCACCTGTTCTGCCTCTGCCTTACCTGATCTTCCTCACCTGCCTTACATCACATGTCCTGCCTCATCTGCTCTGCCTACACTGTCGTGACTCACCTGTTCTGCCTCAACTGTCCTGCCTTATTTGTTCACGCACCTGTCCTGCCTCACCTGTTTATACACACCTGTCCTGCCTCACCTGTTTACACACATCTGTCCTGCCTCACCTGTTTACACACATCTGTCCTGCCTCACCTGTTTACACACCTGTCCTGCCTCACCTGTTTACACACACCTGTCCTGCCTCACCTGTCCGCACACCTGTCCTACCTCACCTATCCGCACACCTGTCCTGCCTCAACTGTCTACACACACCTGTCCTGCCTCACCTGTCAACACACACCTGTCCTGCCTCACCTGCCTAACCACACCTGTCACTTCCAAACCTGCCTCCCAGTCACCCACCCAAACACTGCCCTCCACCCTCCATCTCATAAAACATCCTCAACACCTTTACAGAAGCGACTTATTTTTATAGTTCATTCTGGCAACCTTCACACAATTTTTATTTAACTTTATAGAACGTCCCCTCGTAGTGAATGGGTTAGAGAGAGAGAGAAATCCGTCACTCCGACTGGGACGTTCTACCCACTACACCCCCGTCTGGCTCGGTGGAAATAAACCTGATCCCATGGGTGTTTAGCCGCACACGTACTCACTGTTTACATTCCCTGAGTCACCGATTCCCACCTAAAATAAACCCTCTGGTGGCCTCGTCATCTGCTGGCTTGAGAGGGTTTACGTGGCTTACCTGGAAAGACAGAGAGAAGGGGGTTAGGCAGCAGTTACAAAAAATACCCCTTGAGAGAGAGAGAAGGAGGTTACATAGCAGTTACAAGGACACCCCAGTGGAGGAAGAAAGGGAGGTTACATAGCAGTTACAGAAATACAGCTCTCCCGTTCTTACCGTCGTACCGTAATGTTAAGTTTATTCAGTGAGATGACGAGGGCTTCTTGTAATCCCCAGGTCAAGGTTAAGATCCCTCGTTACAAGGAAACTCTAAGGATAAGATAGATAGATAGATAGATAGATAGATAGAGAGAGAGAGAGAGAGAGAGAGAGAGAGAGAGAGAGAGAGAGAGAGAGAGAGAGAGAGAGAGAACCAACTGTATTTGTACTTTATAACAACAAAGGAATATAATATGACTGATATCACTTCCCCAGTCTCAACTCTGGAATATCTCATTAGTTCTGAAAAAGGGATATATTTGATAACATCTGTATGTGGCGCACACACACACACACACACACACACACACACACACACACACACACACACACACACACACACACACACACAAACGGTAACTCTCTAACATTAGTCGTAGTTATACCCCCACGCTCATCTAAATGTGGACCCAGTTGTCTGCAGGCTGAAATTGCCCCCCCCCCCTCTAGCAGTCCACCATCCTTTCTTCGGGGGATAGGGAGGGGAGGGATACCAGCACAGGCAGGCAGTGGAGTCGCCCAGCTATATCAGTGCCACCACGCGAAGGCGCCCCTCTCCAGCATCATGTCTACTGTAAATTTAAAGCGAAAGTACAACAATTTGCAAACGTTTCCAGAAAGCACTTTGAATGGGACGCTAAGAACACATTGACAATCACGTAGAATCCAGTTAAACTTTCTATCTACCTATCTATTGCCCGATGCCTCAATCCCGCAAGAGTGGGCACAAACAAAATAATCACCTCCATGTCTCCCTGTCCCCCGCCATTCCACTGCCCTCCTCCCAGCTCACACCTCCCTTTCTCATATACTCGTACCTCTCCACTCCATCCCTCCATCTCATCTTCGGCCTCCCCGTTCCTCCTCCCCCCTCCACGTCTCTCACATACACTCTCCTCGTTTGTCTCTCGCTCTCCATCCTCTTCACATGGCCAAACCACCTCAGAGTATTTCTCCTAAAGCTTTCTATCAATTCCACAACCACACCACAACGCTCCTTCACTTCCTCATTTGTCAATCTGTCTCTCCATGTATCTCCACATACTCTTCCCAAATAACTCATTTCCACTGCTCTCACTCCTGACTTGTGTCCCTCCAACAAGGTCCAAGCTTCACTTCCATACGTACGAGTTGGTATCACGATATAATCATGCAGTGACATTATTCCATGCTCATTTCCCTTCTTGTTATCACTGCTTTCAAAGAACCAGTAACCTTTCTTTCTTGTTGTACCCTTTCCTCCAAACCTCACTCCTTACTCATCACACTACCCAAGTACTTAAATGCACTCACAATTTCCAATTCCTCATTATCGAACCTCACTTGTACGTTCAGTGACTTCATTTCTCTCGAAGACCATAACTTTACTCTTTCCTACATTCACATTTTGATTTCGTTTATTACACACTCTCCCAGACTCATTCAACAAGCCATGTGGTTCCCCTTCGTCTTCACTTAACAACATAGTATCATCTGCAAACAACGGTACAGGGAGTTTCCGAACGCTGGTCTCTCTCATTAGGGCACTTCGACAAGGTAAACAAAACAAAAGATATTATTTGTTAGTAAAGCCATACAATCAGCACACAGTGAACCAAGACCAATCACTCCTTCAAAATAATAAATGGGTGTAAGAGATGGAACGCAGGAAAATGTGCACTACTCACGGAGGCAAAGCGGCTGTTTAGAAATGCTGTATTAGCCGTTTTTACCTGTGAAATAATCAGCCACGAGACCCACCCATAGGTAGTTCCCTCACGCTGCAGAATATCACAATAATTAACCGAGGAAATTCACTAAAAACGCAAAACCACCCAACTCGAACTCTAGGGTGAACGTCAGTCAAATGGCGGTGGAGAAAGGGAGGCAGCTGGATGTAGAGAGATGAGGATAGGCAGTGAGGATAGAGTGGTGAGGATTGTAAGTGAGGATAGAGCGGTGAGGATAGGCAGGGAGGATAATGAGTGAGGATAGAGCAGTCAGGACAGTGAGTGATGACAGAGCAGTAAGGATAATGACTGAGCATTGAGAAGTGAGGATAGTGAATGGGGATAGTGAGTGAGGATAGAGCGGTGAGAACAGGAAGTGAGGACAGGCAGTGAGGATAGAGTGGTGAGGATGGAGCTGTGATGATAGAATGATAGGGGTAGTGAGTGACGATACAGCTGTAAGGAAAGTGGGCAAGGATAGAGTGATGAGGATAGTCAGTGAGGATAGAGTGGTGAGGATAGTGAGCGATATTACGGCGGTGAGGATAGTGGGTGAGGGCAGTGGATGAGGACAGAGTGGTGAGCATAGTCAGCAAGGATAGAGCTTTGAGGATAGTGAGTGAGAATAGAATGATGAGGATAGTGAGTGAGGATACAGCGATGAGGATAGTGAGTGAGGATACAGCGATGAGAATAGTGAGTGAGGATAGGGCGGTGAGGATAGTGAGTCAGGATAGGGCGGTGAGGATAGTGAGTGAGGATAGAGCGGTGAGGATAGAGCGGTGAGGATAGTGAGTGAGAATAGACTGATGAGGATATGGCGGTGAGGATAGTGAGTGAGGATAGAGCGGTGAGGATAGTGAGTGAGGATAAGATGAGGTGCTCTTGCCAAGCTTAAGAGAGTAACCCTGTACCGACCTACCTCAATGCTCCTCACCTTGACCCTCATTCTCTCTCTCCCCCTCCCCCCTTTTCTCTCTCTCTCTTACTCTCTTTCTACCCTCTTGCTCTCTTTCTCCTCCTCCCCCTCCTCTCTTCTCCGCACGAACAAAACCCCTTACTCACTCTCTCTCTTTCCCTGTCTCTGTCTCTGTCTGTCTGTCTGTCTGTCTGTCTGTCTGTCTCTCTCTCTAATCTTTTCAGAATCTTGTCATTCATTGTATCTTGTTCTCTTTACACGTCTCTCTCTCTCTCTCTCTCTCTCTCTCACTCACCCACTCACTCAATACCTCCACACCTGCCTTCTTCACCTGTCATCACACACCTGCTTCGGGGTCACACGTCTCTCTCTCTCTCTCTCTCTCTCTCACACACACACACACACACACACCTACCTCATTAAGCAACCACACCTGACCACTGAACACCTTTGAAGTAGTTAGTACACATGAGCTGCCTCAACACACACACACACACACACACACACACACACACACACACGTAGTCAATAACCCTGACCTGCCTCAACGCATAACACAAAAATATTTACACACACACACACACACACACACAGACACACACACACACACACACACACACACACACACACACACACACAAATGAAGTCACAGAAAGAGAAATCAATGCAAGAAAGGTGTGTTTGTTTTTACACTCTTTCTTCTTCGCCGCCATTGACCGAGAGGGGAGACTTAGTGGTCAGAGAGAGAGAGAGAGAGAGAGAGAGGAGGGGGGGGAAAGAAGAGAGAGGGGAAAGAAGGGAGAGCACAAAAGGGGAAAGGGAGGAGAAGGGAAATGAAAGGAGATGATGAAAGAAAGGGAGAGAATGGAGAGGGGAAATGAGAAACAGTTATGAGGGGGGAAGGAAGAAGAGGGAGGAGAAGGAAGAAAGGAGGGGCCAGAGGGGGAAGGGAGAAGAAAGGAGAAGGGAGAAAGGAAGGGAGAGGGAGGGGAGGAGAGGAATGAGACTGTAGGTGAGAGGGTTCAGTAAGAGGTGAGGGGAGAGGCAGGAGGAGGGGTAGCGCTAGGCAGAGGGGTAAGGGGGAGATGAGAGACAGGTATGCGAAAAGGGTGAGGTAAGGGTGAGACAAGGGTGAGGTAAGGGTGAGACAAGGGTGAAGCAAGGGTGAGGCAAGGGTGAAGCAAGGGTGAGGCAAAGGTGAGAGTGTATGTAGCCGGTCAACCTGCTTCCCCGTCGGCACCCCACGTTCACAAATAAACAGTAAACACACACACACACACACACACACACACACACACACACACACACACACACACACACACACACACACACGACCCAAACACAGCAAGGTGGAGTACAGAGAATGGTAGCACATTAGGCATACAGTACACAGCATAGGAGCGTACACTAGTTACATACATATACAGTACACTTCTCTCTCTCTCTCTCTCTCTCTCGTATGATGGGCGTGTGGTAAGGAAGGGGTTAATGTATTCGGTACGAGGGGACCTTCAGGTGTTGATGTAAAGGTGTTTAGGCAGCAAAATTACAAACAGGTAAATTTTTCGAGGGTTTGGCAAGATTGCTTTAGCCTCTTCAGTGCGAGAACTTCCGGTGTGAATTAAATCGTCCGTCGGCAGCAAAACTGTAAATAAGAATATAATAAACAATGGGTTACCGGATGCCTTAATTAACAGCCTCCGTCAGCGCCACAGCGAGGTGAGGGGAGAAGAGTGTGGAGGTTTTCGTTCCTGGGTGGACTCCGCATTTGCACCTCACAGCCCAGATAACAAGGGCATTTGGTGATGTGGTTACTGCACAGCGTTGTAAATGGTTGACTGGGCTACGGGAAACCATCAGTCTTGTCAGTGAGTGTAGAGCCTCGTGACGTGGAATAAAGAGTAGTAAAGAGCGACAGGAAGAATGGAAGAAATAGGAAGCTAGGAGGCCAGAGAGAGAAGGGGAATGAAAAAGGTGAAGGAAGAAATAAGCACCTACATCAAGTGAGTGGATGATGGCCGCCCCACCTACCACTACCCGTATGTCGCGGCAGTAAAAGGGGTTGGTGGCGGCCGGAATCCAAAGCCTGTACAACGAGACACTAATCATAAGCTGAACATAAAGGCCGGACGACAGACAGAATATAATGCATCAGACAGACGTCCTTGGCCTGAAGAGGGTGATGGAGGCCGTCTTTAACCCCTTCACTGCGAGGCGTCAAATAGAAAACAGGCAGAGGGAGGCGGGAAAATCAGTGTCTCCGAAGATGGCGGGGTTTGTCGAGGTGGTGGGTCTCCTGAACGAAATCGTCGGTAAATAGATAGAATAGGACGCGAAGAAGGTGCCGGGGGTGATGAAAGGGTGAGTAGGTGTCTTATTAACCCCTTCACTACCTTACCTCCCCACAGCTGAAGAAAATCGTCTGAAGGCACCATGAAAAGGAGGTCTTTGGGGGGGTAACCGTAGAGGAGGCGGATAGACGTGAACTGAGTAAAATCGTCTGTGTTAGAAAATACTGTAGACGTCCTCTCGTGTGTGTGTGTGTGTGTGTGTGTGTGTGTGTGTGTGTGTGTGTGTCAGATAATGTATTCGGGGGAGGTGCTGGCGTCAGAGGGAAGAACAGTTCCTAGGCATCTACAAGTATAATGAAGACGAGGTAAGAATACTGAGAGGAACACTGCTTGCCTTGCTATCGCTGATGATGAAACGCGTCTGTCTGTGCCAAAAAATAGATAGATAGATAGATAGATAGATTGAGAGAGAGAGAGAGAGAGAGAGAGAGAGAGAGAGAGAGAGAGAGAGAGAGAGAGAGAGTGCCTGCCTTCACCACGAGGACGTCATACTTGCATTATTCTTAGCTGTTACCTGAAGATTTTTATTAAGAATGGGATTGGTGGCCACAGCTGTTTCTCCCTTCCCTGCCTCCCTCAGCTGAGTATGACGTATGGTTGTTAAGAGGCAGACGAAATAAGAATAACACCTTTACAGCCTATCTATCCTATCTATCTATCTATCTATTGCCAGACGCCTTAATCCCGTAAGGGGTGGCCACAAGCATATATCCTCCCTGTCCCCCGTCATTTCACTGCCCTGCTCCCAACTCACCCCTCCACCCCGTCTCATATACCTCTCCACTCCATCCCTCCATCTCATCCTTGGCCTCCCCCTCCCTCTCCCCCCCCCTCCGTGCCTGAGTCCTGATGCAGCCACACGATTTTATTTACCTTGGGACTTTGGAACTTTGGCGGCCATTACTCTCTTTAAAACGAGAAGTCTTTTGAAAGCTGAATAGAGTCAAATAAAGTCTAACAGCAGCGATTACTATGCCTTATTGCTTTAACTCTAACCTGGCCTTCTATTGCCACCCATCCATCTTAAATGTTGAGTCGTAACGATAGAGTAACACTTGAATATGATGCTGATGACTAAGAAGCACCGTGAAATGGATGTAGAACCGAACTATTTTCATTTCCTGACACTGAACTACGTGAGAGAAGATGCAGAAGGACTTGGATGTGGACCAGGTTAAGGTGAAAAGAGTATAGGACCTGCTGCAACCCCACGCCATTCTGAAACGTGATCTTAGTGGACTGCAGGCTTGAACTATCCCTCTGCAGTCCACTATCGATTTGGGGAGATAAGGAAAGTAGTTAAGTGACATGTATAACCCGGCAGTGGAGGCGCCTGGCTGTCAGTGCCACCACGTGAAGGTCCCTCTCCAGCACAAAAAAAGGCAGCCAGGAAATACTAAACCAAGGCATCATTGTAGTGAAAGGACTGAATGGAAAACGAACCATCGTAGCGAAGGGATTTGAAGTAGAAAGGTGAGTCTAAAGAAAATCGTCTTGTAGGAGCGAGAAGACAAAATCATCATCGCAGAGAATGGGTAACTGGGATTTAATTTATTTATTCATTTTTACTTCGGGTCATCTTGGTGTGAAAAAAAGCGTCTCGTGGCAGCCAGGATTAAATTTAAAAAATCCTCATAGTGGACGGATTAACCACCTCAGGGATTTAAAACTTAATTCTTTGTACTCTCAGGCAATTTTACTCAGCTTAGGAGACGCTATTGAAACTAGAGAGGTTATATGCAACGTAATTAATCCCTTCATTGCAACATGTCTTTCCTAACTGAATGCAATCCTCTGTACGTATCAACAATAAGAAAAAAAATTGGTCTGAAGGAGGTGAAGATTGACAAAAGAATCTAACAAGAGCACCCAGAGAGCACATACCTCCGTTAAAGTAGCGCCATCCCCTATTTTGACCTTAACCTTTGACCTTTCTCGACCCAACTTGAATCACCTGTTCCTCAAATGCTCCTCAACCATCTTGTGAAATATGGTGCCGTTCCATCCAATACCTTTTCCCCAATGTCGGAAACAGACACACGAACAGACAAACCGAGCCAAGCCTAACCCCTCCCACGGCTGAGGTAATTACACAAACTCCATTACGCGGTGCACGGGCGTCCACACAACAAGGTACGCTCGTTAACAAAGATGGCGAAGGAGAGGTAAAAACAGCAAGACCAGGAGTAAGGATCCCGTTCCCGCCAGGTGGATGAACCCAGGTGTGGTGGTGTGGTGGTGGTGGTAGTAGTGGTGGCGGTAACTTAATGTTGGTACTAGCGTTAATAGCCGTGGTGGTAGTGATGGTAGCAGCAATGGTGGTAGTAGTGTTAGTGGCAGTAGGGATGGTAGTGATGGTAGCAGTAGTGGTGGTGGTAGTGACGGTAGTGGTGTTATGCGCTGTTTCATTGACCTGTGCAGCTGAGATGTCTGGGGCGAGTAGGGTGTGTTTGATTCGTGGCTGCTGATTGGCCACCAATGATGTAAATCTACAGCTCTTCTTAGTTCAACACATATGTATCTCTATTCTCAAATTGCTTCTAATATAAGCTGCCATGTTAAATATGGAATAATTTTCAAAGCTAAAGAGGTTAAAATTAGCTTTAAAAGTTTACCGTTATCAAAGAAAATTAAAGTGATTATAAAGTTTTACAAAACGATGAGTGACGTTTGAAGTAAATTATCCACCCACGGTGTACACCCACGTCCGCACGTTTCACCTCGTCCATCCACGGTGTACACCCACGTCCTTATGTTGCATTACATCCACCCACGGTGTACACCCACGTCCGTATGTTGCACTGCAGTACATGCCTGCAGTTACTTCAATTGACATCATCAGCGGCCAATCAGCAGCGGCGAATCAAACACCTACTCGCCGCCCCATACATCCCAGCCGCACAGGTCAATCACATAGGGTAGCGTGGCAGTGGTGGTGGTGGCAGTAGCAGTGATGGTGGTAGTAGTGGTGGTAGTAGGGGTAGCGTTGGCAGTGGTTGTGGTGCCAGACGAAAAAGTACCCAAGTTATGGCAACACTTAGTCTGACTCGCTCCTTTTTGCTTTATTCATTAATTTTTTTTTTTTCGTGCTGACGATGTGTTCATTCCTACATTAGGCGCGGCGGCCAGTGTTGTTGCTTAGAGAGAGAGAGAGAGAGAGAGAGAGAGGCACTTCTGTTGATAAGACCAGCAAGCCGTTTTACAGATCCCTTCTTTCCTTCCTCTGAGACAGTCCAGCCGCCTCCCCTCGTCTTCACCAGCGTCTTGGCGATGGAGGCACGACACGCGGGGATGAAGGGGCCGTATTTTAGTGGACTTAGGAGGCTCTCTTGCTTCTCTTGCTTAGTTGTTTATTTTGCATCTTACTTGTTTTGGTGTTCTTGTTTACGATGGTCATGTGTTTATAGTTTCTTCTTCTTTCTCTTCCTCCTCCTTCTTCTTTCTTCTTCTTCTTTGTCTCCCCTTCTTCTTCTTTCTTCCTCTTCTTCTTCTTTGTCTCCCCTTCTTCTTTTTCTTCTTGTTCCTCCTCCTCCTCCTCCCCCTCCTCTTGTTCTTGTTCTTCTTCTTCCTCTTCTTCTTCTTCTCCTCCTCCTCCTCCTCTTCTTCTTCTTTCGTCTTCTTCTTCTCCTCCTCCTCCTCTTCTTCTTACCAACACTATGCTTGGCGGTGGAGAGGGACGCCTGCACGTGGTGCCACTGATATAACCAGGCGTAGCAGCTGCCGGGTGACACAAACGCTTCTCAACTACCTCCCTATCCCACCAACAGAACCTCAGCCTGCAGTCCACGGGGTTCACACTGAGCTGAGCCTGGGGTTGATATGGTTTAAATGGCCAAGAATAAGTCGGTAGGAAGAATATGCCAAGAAATTACAGGATGAAATTTTTAACCCGTCCCCTTGTTACATAGAGGCGAAAATGGAATCCTGAACGTCCGTCAACTTTTGCGAGTCTACATCAACTTTTGCGAGTCTTATTCTAGGAGAAGGTTTGCGTGTTTACTAAGTTTGTGGCTGGTTATTCACACCTTCACACACCTACGACTTAACCTGCATAATTACCTGGCGGGAATTTTGATGGAAGGCTAGAGTTGGATCCACCGTGGGAGGAGTTACACACAGACACTCGCGTCTCAAGACAGAGGTGTGGACAGGAACGCAGCTTCTTAGATATTGCACGACGCCTTCAAGGAAATAAAGGAAGGGGTTAAGGAAGTGATTTGACCTCGTTTCTTTCCCTCCAAGCAGGTAGTTGGCGAGGAGCAGGTGAGAATGGCCTCTTGTGTCACTCATTGGGTACTGTACTCAGGTGAACGCGTGTCTTCAAGGTTGGTGTGTGGTTCGTTCTGACTTTTCTCTTCACTCTCTCTTACATCTCATCTGACCATTCACGTAACTTGAACATTTCTAGTGCCAGCCCAATTTTTCTCAGTAACGTAAAAGATGATTAAAAGAAAAAAAAGAAAATAAACCGCAAAGGAAGAGGCGCTACGGGTCTCCAGCCCAGTACGAACCCAGGACCAGTCAATACCGTGCTGTTGATACCTGGCAGGCGAAATATTAACCACATCAGCCCGAATACGTCCCCTTTTAGCCAGGCCAACATACGATGCTTGTTGAAAAACCAAGAGAGGTCCATCTTTCACGGTATGAAGTCTAGCAATCAGTGTTACACCTAGCAGTGTTAAATCTAGCAATCAGTGTTAAATCCGGCATTCAGAGTGTTAAATCCTGTCTTCTTAAAGGCCAAACGCAAGCGATTGTGGTCAGCTTAGGTAGGATTATGTCGCGATGCAGGATATAAAAACCACTCACTTAATACCATCCTTTCAGTGGCTTCTACTGGCTACCGAAGCACAATTCCATTCTATTTAGGGGGATTAATAAGAGTTTGAATCCTGGGACGCATCATGTTATTGTTACTACCAGGCGATTACCTATATTGGCAGGTAAATGAACAGGTTAATTATGGCTATGTCTACCTGTAACCCTTCCCCATATTGAAACGTCTCTGCAAAGGTGAAGACAAATTACCTACCTACACACACACACACACACACACACACACACACACACACACACACACACACACGCACGCAAATTCTTCACCACACCGAAAGAGTCAAGATGAATGTAAGAACGCTCTCGAGGCTCAGACAGATTTACCTTCCTGCTCTGTCACCTCCCACGTCCCCTCCTTCTGCTACGCCTCCACACAGCCAAGCAGGTGACGCAGCAGGTGTGAGAGGACCAGGAAGACGGGGGGACAGCCAGCAGTGTGAGAGAAGACAATCAGAACGAGGGGAAACGTTCTGATCGGCAAGGGAATGGGAAATGAGGAGGGAAGGAAGTGCTGCGTTTGCGACGGTGAGAAAGACGGGAACGGCGCGGTGTTTTGGTTTATATTTGAGTGTGTGTGTGTGTGTGTGTGTGTGTGTGTGTGTGTGTGTGTGTGTGTGTGTGTGTGTGTGTGTGTGTGTGTGTGTGTGTGTGTGTGTGTGTGTGTGTGTGTGTTCTTTCTCGCTGCTTTTTATTGTTCTGTCTGTCTGTCTGTTCGTACAAGGCTGGTTACTCCCCACTCCTTCCCACACCCCCCTCCCTTCCGTCTTCGTACTTTCCTCCCCTCCTCTTCTCTTCCCCTACCTCTCTCTCTCTCTCTCTCTCTCTCTCTCTCTCTCTCTCAACACACATGGGTGGCTTGGGTACGAGCAGCGTCTGAGGACAGGGGTTGTGTAATGTTGGTGCAGTGACCTGGGAGAGACACACACACACACACACACACACACACACACACACACACACACACACACACACACACACATGCGCAGTAAGTAAAAGAAAAGAAAGAAAATAGACAAATATGAAGCAAAGGTACAAACAATGCAATGGAGAAAAATATATACACACGACCCAGGCAGAGAGTGACTGTAGTTCCCCTCTCTCTCTCTCCCTCTCTCTCTCTCTCAACAAAAACATACATACAGTCACTTTCTCTCCCTCACGCCCCTTCCCCTCTCACTCCCTCTCTCCCTCTCATTTATACACAGCCAGCAACACACACCCTACATCTTTAAATCCACACACACACACACACACACACACACACACATACACACACATACTCTTACAACTAACACCAAACCTCTGCACCCCTGCCCCAAACAAACAAACAAACAAACAATCCCATCTCAAAACAAACCTGAAGGGGTGAAAAAACAACAACAATAATTTATACATGAGCAGTTAAAGATATAGTAACAGTAAGGCTCAAAAGTTCGCCTTCTCTTCTTCCACTGCTTCTACTTTCCTCCTGACACATCAAAAGGTTTATATATGGAGAGAGAGAGAGAGAGAGAGAGAGAGAGAGAGAGAGAGAGAGTGAGTATACCAGTACCTATCTATCTGTCTGTCTATCTATCTATCTAAATTTTTCCTCAGATTCTTGGCAGCGGGACTATGCTAAAATCTGTTTATATATCACCAATGAAGGTAGTTTTAGACACGCCTATTACCATCGTCCCTACTGTGAGGAGCTAAACAGATTTGCACCGACCTGGACCCTCCTTGGTAACTGGGTCATATCTCACAGTGGCGGCTTTAATTTCTTATCAGTTTCTGGCAGTAAAAAGGGTCACGACTTTTGGTTACACTGTGCCTGCCATAACATCGGTGAATCTTGGTTTCCTTTAAGTCCCAGGCGAATAGAGTCTAATATTATGTTGGATTTTTGTCTGTCAGGCTTTATCATCAGCGCAAACTCTTGTCTATAATCCCTGACACACATAATAACTTCAAAATGCGCCTATGTTTTATCAGTGACAGGTATTATTTACGTATCACTTTTACTTCAGGCACTACAGATGTTACAGGAATTGGCGTAACTGTGAATAATGTTCCAGTAATTCGTGTTTCCTTCTTTTTATTTCTGGAAGCACAAACACTTCACACGCGCGGCTGGAACCCCGTGAAGCAGTGTTATCAGTGGTGTGTTGGCGTTTATTTTTGGCGGTAAAATTATGCTAAAAGTTTGTTCATACTTTCTCCATCAAGCGTTGTCAATGGCCTCCTTTACTCATTTTATTTATTTATTTATTTATAGTTTTATGTACTTAGTTATGTATTTATTTACGGATGTATTTATTTTTATGCGCTTCATTCTAGACACAGGCCCCGCAGTCCTCCTACTGTACGTGTCACATGCATGCACATGTCACCTTTTCGGCATTAATACTCACCGACCATACAGAATAATAATAATAATAATAATAATAATAACTCAATCCCTGCCCTAGCCTGGGAACGAACTCGGGCCCTTTTGGACAACAGACCACCCTCTACCATCCAGCCATCATCCCACCTGGCAGGAAGGAACACAGCGAGTCTGGTTACATTAGCCCAGCACGTTAGCGGCGGCAGTCCTTATCACTTCACCCTTTCAGTACGGCTACGTGTAATTGAATTTTACCTCTCATATATGCACAGGATAGTAATCAACATTTACACGTCTTGATGAATGAATGAAAAAGTTGCAAGCCTTTGAAAATAAATAAACCCGTATCCCAAAACAAATCATGCATTTCTGAATATTTTTTTTAACACAGGTGAATTTTGTGATCCTACTGACACCTGTATTAATTTCCTGTTAACCTGAAATATAAATACGAGGCTTTTTTCAGCCAAACTTTATTACCGATACACACCATTATTTTTAGATCCGCTTAATTTAGCACCGCAAGCAAGATGGGTATAATTAGGTGCATGGAAGCAAGACTCATTAACCTGCTGGACTAGTGGATTTACCTGGCATTGTATTTTTGTTATTGTGTTGGCTGACTTATGCAGGTTTGGTGGATAGGGTTAGTACTGCATCGTCATCATCATCATCATCACCGTCATCGCTATCATCATCATCATCATCATCATCACCGTCATCGCTATCATCATCATCATCATCATCACTACTCCAAATACAGTGCCAGTAAGAGTAAGGAAAAGCTACGGGATTATTTCTTTACCACACTGTAGGTAGTCATGTTCCTTTCCTCCTATTTCCGGCGTAAGGAAGACTCTTTAGACTTGGAAGACTTGACTCAGCCTTCACGAAACCCTTCACTACGAGAGGGTTGTAAGCTGAAGAGGAACAGTATGGGCGTAGCAAGACTATAAATATGCTTGTGGAGAGGGGCGCCTTCACGTGGTGGCTCCATATAACCAGGCGGCGCTGCTGTCTCTAAAGGAACGTCCC
>NC_137005.1:679486-681986 GCF_032717465.1 Coenobita brevimanus | reverse complement strand
ATTACGTCATTATGCTGTTTTTACTCTAACTTGGCCCAGATATTCGTCCTTTTACGGGTCATTTCGCGTAGCTCAGTGGCTGAAAAAGACAGCACTACAGCCCTGAATCCTTTCCATAGCAGCTCTTCCTGAAAAACATTATATCATAGCGCTAACCTACAGTACTGTTCCAACTCAGCGTTCAAATGGAGAGATGGCAATTTTAGGCCAAGTTAAAGTAAGTAGAGCATAGAACGTCCAACCTATCCTTCAAGGGAGACATTTTTCACCCATTTCACACCATCCTCGTCTTAGGTCTCTCCAAACTCCTAACATCCTCACACTTGCCTGGCCACATTTTTCTGCCCTACACAACATCACGCTTCTCACACAGGCAACATGCACGGTAAGTATGAGGAGATGAGGTAAAGGAAGAGGGAAGAAATGTGAGGTGGGAGTCTCTCCATTGTCAGAAGCAGCAGTTACCCACATCTACCATCTGTGGACTCTTCACTACAAACATGCCTTTCAGGTGGGGGAGTTTGATGCGGATCTGATTTTCCCTTCACTACGACAAGGTTATCTTATCCTGAAATCCATACTCTGGCAATAACTAGAATTATCACATCAGCTTAAGACTGGCTTCTCGTCCTCTAAGGTGCCACAAATATAATGACAGCTTTATTTTGTTTTTTAATTAACGGGGAAAACGGTGATGATGTGAGCTGTGGTGATGATGGGGATTTATGAGGGTAATGGGGGCGGTAATGACAGTGGTGGTGTTAATGGGGTGGCGGGAGTGATGGTAGTGAAAACAGTGTGAGGGATGTCCAGGGACCACTCCTCTCACAGGGGCTGAAGGGCTGCCTGGCTGGGTAAATAGCGTGTCAGGAGGGTAAATACAAGTCAGCTCTGATCGCACTACCAGCAAGAGAGACGAGGGAATCTGCCATCAGGGAAGTATTATAAACGATCCTGTGCACATCCAATCGTAATATACAAACAACAGGAAAAAATAATACCTGAGGTGGGCCCGCTTACTTGGATGTGACTACGAGAATAATACTGGGACGACACACAAGAAGCCACTACCCAGCCCAAAAAACCCTCCACCCGAAGCTGACATGGCTGGAGTGAGAAGGAACACCAGACTGTTCAGAAAAAAGGAAAAACATGGAAACTGTGCTGGAAAGGACGAAAGAAAAACATATATTAGGAAAGATACGAGAATTCATGAATAATTTTGAGGACGCCCCATCTCAAGAACTGGGCCTCCTTTGGTTGGGCAATATTACACCCAAATGGTTTATGGTGAAGGTCCAACTTCTTTTCACGGTTCAATATGGCATGGTGGTGTATGGAAAGACGACCAGATGCATTATAGTTCCACACCCAGCCAGTGGAGTCTAATTATATTCCATACTGTATTTCTTTGATTTACTGTTTACGTTGCTGGTTGAAGCGTTTGATAGCTGTATGTGTGAAGAGGAAAGTACAAACACACAAATCTGTACACAATTTAGCCCCCCCCCAAAAAAAAAAAAAAAAAGTCTGTGAATAGAAGCAAAACTCCATGAATATTCCTGAGGTAACGATGTGCATAAAACTGCTTGATTTTACCTTCACCTTCCTTCACACAGGTACTAAACACGTCACAGCCATTATAACAGTACATAGTGGAGGGAAGAATTCGACTGAACGATGAACTTTTGCATTAATTAATTGTTCTGGAAACTTGCCTACCGTAAAGATTAGATAAGATGGTTACTGAATACTTGCCAAGGTACCATATTTACAGACTATCTCGAGCTTCAGTTTCGTGTGAGGTTGTTGACTTACTTATATATGCAATCACAGAACCATCGTACACTTCTCGCCCATAGTAGCCTGCATACTGAAGAGCCCTTTTCCCAGGTCCAGCAGTCATTCTACGTGCCACACACCTTCACATACACCCACCTGGATACTAATACCCAACCTCCCTATCGAATACCCGACCGGGATGTTCACTGAAGGTGGATGTGATTGGATTAGCGAGGGTGTTTACATGGAGGAGGATATGCTACCAGTGTTATAACGAAATCTAAATTCCAGGGATCGATTTTGGGTTCATTTAAGCAGCTGTCAACTCTGCTATCGCTATACGGGTTTGTTAATGATAAAAATAGGTCTAGTTTTTTTTTTTTTTTTATACTAAAGTTACACAAGATTATATTATGGTGCAATAAGCAGAATAAATCGCTTAGGAGGAAGTGTCACGAGGTCTGCTATGTCAACGCGAATACAGGGGTGTGAGGTTCGGCTGGTGTGAGTATTGTGAGAGAGGTGAGTGGTGTGGGAGAGGCGGCTGGTGTGAATGGTGTGAAAGAGGGGCTGGTGGTGTGAGTGGTGTGAGAGGAGGTTGGTGTGAGTGGTGTGAGAGGAGGTTGGTGTGAGTGGTGTGTGAGAGGCGGCTGGTGTGAGTGGTGTGTGAGAGGCGGCTGGTGTGAGTGGTGTCGAGAGGATTACCTGGGGCCAGCAC